>NC_055692.1:32652471-32964137 GCF_017639745.1 Melanotaenia boesemani | reverse complement strand
ATACTTTCGGGACCCCCAGCACATGTATATTGATGTATATGGCTGCATATTGATTTTGAACATCTTTATTTCATTGTAAAAGGCGAAGACTTGCTCTGGTAAGACATGAATTTCTTCACTTACCTTTTAAAGCGTCTGTTATGCGATTCCCTTATTTGAAGCTGATTTCATTAGACAAACGCTGTCAATTCTCTTGACACACTTGTCATGTTAGTTAATCCATCAAGGCATGTGTGACAGCTGTCTCTTTCAGCTACAAAACTTTGCAGCTCATTTGGAAAGCGGCACAGTGTGCTTCAAGTTAATAATGCCCCTTTTTAGGACGCTTATTCTCATTGTTGCAGCTATATAGTTGAGTGTTTAACTCCAGCATTGCAGGGTCCAGGAGATCTGAGGCTTTAGGTAGACACAGCCGGCTTGTCACTTGAGAATGGATAGAAACAGGTAGCGCAATTAGCCAGCAGAGAACATGTTTATCTGTCAGCCCAAAGACAGGTTGGGATGACTTTGAGGAGAAGCGGGAGGGGAGAGGGGCTGCACTGCCCCTTTTAACTGTGTATGGGCTATTAGACTATTTCAAAGAACTCATTTTCTGATACAAAAAGGGAAATACTCTTCCCCCACCACCCCAAACCCACCCAATTAGTCGAGGAATCTCCCTTCTTCAGCATTTATTACACCTATTCAGTATTCTAGATGCTACTATCAGTTTTCCATAACTAGGCTGCACAAAGAGCAAACGCTCCATTTGGTGTGATTTGTTGCCCTGCTTGACCACTTCTTTGTCTCGGCCGAGCTGGTTAAGCGCCGTGGAATGATGCACCCCTGCTGTTTTATCAAGTCTGCTGAATCCGTAATGAAATAAGTGAGGGTGACAGTGGCATGTGAGGGAGGGGTGGTGGAGGTAAAAGCAACAGACCGCCTTATTTGAATCATTTAAGCAAGATGCAATTACAGCTGTGCCTGACGCGGAGGAAACAGCCCATTTTACAGGCAACACAAATCAATGGGCACAGCGATGGTGATGTGTTTGACAGAAGTGCCTGTTAGTGGTATACGGCTGCTCTCGAGGATCATTACACACCCTGTAGACAATACATTATCACTAAAAGAGGGGAATGAAAACAAAGAGCAGAGGGAGGTGAGGAGGGGCCATTGGGCCGTGCTTAAAATGGCTGTGGAAGGTCTTTTGGAGAAAGAAAAAGGCGCACCGTTTGCAGCTTTTCAGGTGCTCTCGTATTCTTCTGGCACTTTTTAAAGACTTAGGAGAATATCTGCAAGTTAAGCTTTCTCAACAGTTTTCAATGAAGATTTTTCTTCAACTTATAAAGAATACACAGTTTAATCACAAAACTAATGAAAACTATCCACACTGTAATGAAGCGTGTCACACGTTAGGTACATTTTTTGGTCTTACTTTATGTATGAGATCTCTGCCTCTTCCTTCTATGGGTTGGTGCACTTCTGGTTGCAAGTTGCCCAGGTGGTTGGACCTGGCACGCTTTCACTTCTAGTTTCTTTAACACTCAAGAAACTGCATTTTAATTGCTTATCAAGATCAAGAACAAGATCACAGATTAGATGATTGTAATCCTGTAAAAGTGTTGCTGGAGCTTGTTTGCCTATTTAAGGCCTCTTCTCCCATAAACCTTCTGCTATTGTGACAGTTTAATGTATAAAAAAAGGTACAGCTCAGAACGTGTACACCATTTTATTATGTTTTTTGTACTTGTAAAGTAGTTTTCCAAAGACTGACATTACATTAATTAATCATTTTCTCTATATATTTATTTTAGTTTTAGATTATTTTATAAATGTGTTCAGTTTAGAAGTAGAAGTCTAAGGACGAGAAGTTTCTAAGATGTGCAGTTTAACCATGTTGGAAATCAAAAGTGTTTCTATCTTCTCTATGAAAGGCTGACGGCTGAAGGCTACAAAAACATGCATGAGCCAGTTTGTGCTTGTAGCCCGGGGCTTGAAACTTTGAGCTGAAAAGCTTTGTTGCATTTCAACTGTAAGGCCACTGGCCCAGGAGTATGACCCTAAAACCTGCATCTATGTGAACATCATTCAGCCTGTTTAACTCTATTGACCCTACATTTGATAACTCAGTGGCCATAAACAGCATTATTTACACGGGGAAATGTCTGTAGATGTGTTTAGAATATGAAACTGAGATTAACAGCTACCACTGATCCTTATCTTTAAACATACACTTTGCTTCTGCCTCTCAGTCCAACAAGAACCATGATGTCTCGGATAGTCTCAGTGAAAAAAGGGTTGTGTTCAGAGACATTGCTGCCATTGAACCACAACATTCTGGCCTTGGACGCAAAGTCCACCATAAGCTGGATTTTCATCTTCACCAGCTCTGGTTCTGCTTCATCATTTCCTTATTATGACAAGCACTACCAATCTGTCGTTGCACATTATCTTCTGCCCAGATATTTAGGTGAGTCCATGGTTCTACAGACCACCACTCTATGCTGAACTTTCTTATTCTTAGGCCAAGACTATAGATGCCTTTCAAGGGTGCGCCGTCATTACACATTCTACTTCCGCCACTTTGAGTACTAAACACCAGAAGGGATAGAGGCTCAGTGTTCGGTACAGATGGATATTTCTCATTTTAATCCACGAGAATTAAAAAGATCCAAATAATAGCTGTTACTGATGCGATCCTCACAGAGTCACTGTAGAAGTTCTCCAACCATTACCATCAACTGACAAGCTACCGGATTTTTCCTTTCACAACATTTATATCTACCTCATACACAACCCATCTTCGTACACAGGAGAAAGTCTGAAAGCTTTCAAAAGGATGGATGCTTATCGATATTTCACGGCAGGCTGGGTCATTGACCCGAAAATATGGCATCTCAAAGACAAGAAGATTTTTTTGCTGAAAGAAAAGGTAAGTCGTGTTCTGGTGATCGACTTTATGTAAACAATGGCTAATGCTATGTAGCTGTTAGCACTGCACAGGAGGATGCTACCACAATATAAATAATCTACCGAATTATAGAGCAAGACTGATGGATGATGTAAGAGTGATGTTAAGGTCTTAAATAAACTATTTTAGAATTACAAGTGGTGGATAAACGAGCATTGAAACTCATCTGATACAAAATGTACACTGCACAGACGGCTACTTGTATATGGAAGTGTTCAAAGTAAAGAAACAGTGGGATTGGCTTAGGGACCTTACATATCATCCAACATCCAGTACCACGGCTCTAAACCCAAAATGAACCAAATGCTAACCTCCTCTATTGTCACCATGTTTATTGATTTGTTTACATACTACAAATTCACCAACTATGAGTTCTCTATAGCACCCACTAGTCGACTCTTTTGGTAACAAGCATAGAACACAAGCAAGTATGTGAACAGTTATGCTCACGATGTAGCCAGCTGCCTTCGTGAATGTGAGGTCAAAAAGCAAGTATATTCTCAGTGCAGGTCAACCCTGCCTTTGATGAGGCTTTATACCATAGTAGTTCTGTCTGATCCAAAGGGTTTTGCCCTAAACATGGCTATTAAAGGGAGTTGTGATATTACTTAGATATAATTAAAACACAAGTCTCCAATTTTTACAAGATGACACTTGTAGTGTAGTATTTAGTGTTACACACGAAGAACTGCCTTAAATGGTTGTGTAACAAATTAAATGAAAGATCTGGGAGAAAAGCTCCAAACCCTGTGTTAGGGTTTCTGAAATGTAGTTCACATAGAGTTTAAGGCTGGCTTAATGAAACGCAATGTAACATTTTAGGAAATATTTTTATTTCCAGTAGGGAATAAAAGTCCCTGTGAAAGTCAAGATATCACAGCTTCTGCTGCTTTGATTTGAACTGTTCTTGTTCTCAAATCTCCTACAGGATGGAAGGACAAATGTCAATTTTTTTAAGTTTCCCTTAAAATCGTTAGACATAAGCCCTCCTCACAAGCATACAGGAGTGTTTGGCCATTAAATCTCAGAGGTGAAATGGACCAAAGTCACTTTAAAAGCCTGTTTTATTTAGGTGATTTTAGAAGTCCTCATAACTAATGAGACAAAAAGAAGGAGGGGGGAAATGAGGTCGCCTACAGTGACAGTTTTGTGGGATTTGGGCTTTTCCAGTTAGTTAGTCTTTACATCAGATGAGCTCCAGTAGCATCCAGACCCAGTGTTGGATATAACTTTGACTGAGCCTGGCACCTTTGGGACATGTCAAGCACCAGTGCTTTCTCCCTCTCATTCTCACTGTGATTTTCCCCCCTCTCTCGCTCTGCCTGAGGATAAGGCCATCTGGTGTATGTTGGTGGAGCCAGGCTTGCTGACTGGAGTTGGTGCTGGCCAGTCTGCTTTCTGGAATACAACTCATTCCTAGTATGTTGCTTTTTTTTGGCCACAGAACCTCAGTGATCCTCCTCAACAGAACATTTTACATTTGAAACACTCTTACATGCATTTACACTCCTTCAGATAAGCTGCACAGCAGACAGCGAGTGGCATCATGAATAAAATTATCATATCAAAATATAAGCAGTGGAATTATCCATTTCTGAGTGTATTGCAGCCTCCTTCTCTCACGGAGGGGGAGGATAGGGAGGGGGAGGAGGACACTGGGGATTGAGAAGCAACTGTGAGAACTTGTCAGAGGAAATTAGAGGGGGTTTCTCGACCATGGACCCACTGACTGGAAAACAGGAATCCGAGAAGAGACCCTAGACTTCAGTCCAGCCATGTGTGAAAAGAAAAGATTCTCTCTTCCTTCACCAGCTTTTTGACCCCTTTTCCCCAGCGCGAGTGGTTCTCCCATCCAAGTTCTCCATCAATGAAGCTTGAAACTGCCAAGTCAACAGCAGCCGGGTCTGCCTGTGGCATGGCCCACTAAACTTTAATATATGCGCAGGTTAAAGTTAACCCCTCAATGCTGTCTGTTTCCAGGGCAAGCCTTCTCTGTACCGGATGCCTCCCACTTTCCCCTGTCTCTGTGGTTTTCTATGGAGGACTGTGGCTGGCCATTGGGGCTCCAAGTAGGACCACCCCTCATCTATCAGTGACACTACTGGCTGACAGAGCACTTATTCACGCTCACTCATGAATATTCAATTTACTCCTACTTCAAGGGTACAAAGACATACTGTATCTATACACAGGAGAGAGAAGCGACATCTCTCCCTCTCTGTTTGTTCTCTTCTTGTATCTCTTTCCTCTCCTCCGCTTCCTGTGCCTCTTCCTTTACACATGCACAACCTAAGCAATTGGCAGCAATATGCAGGCCTTAATTTCATGCGCATGTTTCATTAAAGGTGTCGACCAGGAGACATTTTTTCCCTGACACTTTGAGCAAGCCAACACAATCCTGCACCGTTTGCGCGAAGGAAAAATCCCATTTGTCCTTTGTCAGCACAAACACTTTAATTTGAGGCTTTCACTCCTGAGTAAGCAGCAGATCTCTTCAGAAGCCCAGAGAGACACAGGAAACGTATGTGGGTCCTTCAATCTCTCCCTCATCAGCAAAGGCGCAGCTCATTCCGCATGGCCTCCATGTTTTTATCAGTCAGCGAGGGCATGCATAAGTCAAAAGAAAAGGAGAGAGTTCAGGTGTGTCAGCGTATAAATAGCCGCCAGGACAGGCAGTCACATTTTTGTTGCACAGTCTTGCAGTGCTGCCTTTTGTGGTACACTTAGCCATTAACCCATGCATGTATTTTCAGTAGCGTTAAGTTGAGCAACTGGTCTGAGCAATATAGGAAAAAGGCAGAAAAGTAACACCTAAAAAGAGTAACTGCTGGAACGTGTGAATCATTATCGGTGTTGAGACTGCTTAGACATGCGGGTCAAACAGAAATATCAGTCATTGGGATGAAGCTAAGAGATGTTCACCTTTGCGAAATCTTAAGGGGTGGGGACATTTATGCGGTTAGTTTACTTTTGCCAAACTGAATATTCTCAATTCTTCAAGCTTGAGCTGTTTCATGATTATTGATGCTATGAGGATATAGAGGATATTTGTCACAAAACTAAAATAGATTAATCAGTGAAATTATGAAGAAAAAATGATGGACATTAGAGGCCATCTCACATGTCTTTTAATCAGTTTAGTCAGATTGTTAGATTCTAAAACAAGGGATGGGTAATGATTCATAAACAGTAATTTAAAGGTGCAGCATGTAAAAAAAATTAAGGATCAAAGACAGAAAAATGTGGTCTATATCATTAAAAACGGTTTCTGATGTTATCTAATCACTTCACAAAAAATTATGCTTTTATATCTGCTTGTCGTGGGTCTACATCCATGGCAGCTGGTACATTTGTGCCACCATTTTTACTACAGTGTCTCTAAATGGACAAACAACTGTGTAAAATGAGAACTTTGTGAAAACTACAGGACTGGCTTTGTTTGATAGTTGCTGGAAGACGACAATACACACATACACAATGTTGAAATAGTTACCATAACATCATGGCCCCTTACTTTCTTAGAATAAAGCTCGTCGGGAATCTTGGGAGTCATTTTCTAAAATTTTGCTTTTTCATTTGATAAACTGTGGTGAGAGCCAGCTTCTTCAGCATAGAATATCTGTCATTTCAACCCTTTTCTTTCTTTCTCTGAAGGTTATCCATGCTTTTATCTCATCAAGATTTGATTATTGTAATAGTCTGTACTCAGGTGTGCGTCAGTCCCTTCTGTCATGGCTGCAGCTGGTCCAAAATGCCACTGCCTGGTTGTTAAAGGATGAATAATTGGGATTTTTTCCTTAAAAAACTTTTTAAAATGTTCTCATTTGCTGTGAGGGATAAAAGGAAGCTTCCCTGTAAACAATCTGTCTCCTTCATCAACAATGTCTTTTGTCAAGTTTTTCTCCTTCAAAATAAGAGTTCCGTGCCAGAATAACTTTGGTGAACCGTGTTGCTCTTTCCAACTTCCTGGTTCCTTAACCAATCATATGCGACACCCAACGGTTGCCAAACAACAACATGGCAGTGTTTGGTATTTTATGTTTGCAAAAGAGCAGCAGCGTGCAGGTATGGAAGCTAGTAAAAGAAGCGGACCATAAAGAGTTTTAAAAAAACCTAAAAAGCCTCGGCATCCTGCTAAAAAAGCAAACGACCAAAAACAGAATAAAACGAGGATCAATATTGGAGAATCTTTTGCAAGGTGGAGAAGTCTGAGTTGGCAAAGTTTCTCCCCGACAGGTGAGCACCGGGATTTTGCTTAAATTAACTGAAAAGTTTATCTTGATTTACAAAGATTTTCATCTAATTTATTTCTCGGCACTCATTAAATTAATGTGTGTGACTGTATGGATGTATTAGTGGAGTAAATTGGTGGCCTGTTAGTTTACAACAACAAATGTAATGATGTTTGGACCAAGTGAATACTGTGTTTGTCCTTATAAACTTATGACATTGCTATAAAATTAATTTATTAAGTGAGACGAAGGGAAAACTGCCACATTTGTTGATTAATGTTTTCTCTTTCAACTGTAGTTCTGATTTGAAACACTAGGTGTCAATGCTACTTATTTTCCCTTTAACTGGAACCTGAAAGACAGACCACACCTGTGCTGGCCTCCCTGCACTAGCTCCCTGTTAATTTTAGAATTATTTTTATATATTTTATTTTTATTATTATTATTTGTTTTTAAGTCTTTGAACAGGTTAATTCCCCCCTATGTCTCAGATCTCTTAACTCCACCCACTAGAGTGCTGAAATCTGCACATCAGTTCCTCCTTGCTGGTCTGGTCTCTTTTTTTTTTTTTTCAAAACTTGTTTTTTTAAAAATGCTTTATAAATAAAGTTTACGTTACTTACCTGTAGTGCAGTCCTTGCTGCACCTGAGGTCACTGGATCCAGTCACAGATGAAAACCTGGTTATGACTGGAAGAATTTTGGCCACTGACGACCACCGTCCATTCACAACTGTGATTGTTATGTAAAGTAAATGCTAAATTTCTATGCCCATCTTAACCACAAGTTGTCAGTAATTCTTACACATTGTACCTTTAACTTTAAGAATTAGTAATAGTTTAAGCAACTGTCATCTGAATGCAGACAGGTTTTAACCCACCCCTGGAAGTTTACCATGCTGTTTGCCAACCACCAGGAGAAAATAACCGAAGAACCTCCTCTCACGCTAAGAAGTGTTACAAAATATGTGCTGCTATGTGATTTCATGCTAATGAAATATAAGAAGCATACAGATACAACTATCACCAGAAGGCTTTGGGTGAAGCCCATTTTGGAAAAAAAAGCAGTCCAGTCCAAATTGTCAGGTAAAGCTTGCATATCCCCTGTCAGCGGTCAACAGGTTGATGTGTCACTAGATAAAATAATTTTGACATTGGAGGTGAACAGGCAATATCAGACCTCATTTTAAGGATGAAAGCTAAAGACATGATTCCCATCAGTTTTGTAGAGTATGAAGGTTTTTGAAGTTTGATGGAATTTGTTAAGCCTGAGTTTATAATCCCATCAAGAAAAAACATCAACAAAAGACTGAAGAAACCAATGACACTAAGTAAGCTGAACACTCAGCAGAGGTTGAACAGCTGTTTCTTACCACAGATTCAAGGACAGCACTGACATCGCACTGAGTCGCATGTGAGCATCACGTCATTTCGTACTCTGGAAATGTACCGTGCTGTTCTGCAGACCAAAGACACGATTAAGCAACGTACCACTGACAACCTCAGGAACGTACTTTCTATGGCTACTGAACACTGGGGACTCAGTGAAAATGTATTTGAGGAATTGTTAAATAATTCTCAGCAATTTAGATATTTTCTTGAAATGCCCACATCTGCTGAAAACAAATGTTAATAGGCTGCCCCCATGCAAAAGACAAATATATTCAATGAGCTGATGTGCGACATTTGAATGAGAGTCAATTTGGTGACCTGAGTCTGATAGCCTTGCAGTAAGCTGGTGACTTGTCCTGGATGTTCTCCACCTCTTGCCCATGTCGATTGGGATGTACCGTAAGACAGGGATCTGTATGTTTAACCCACCACTTGACATAAAGCCAACTGTAGAACAGCTAGATGTCAATAGAACAAATGTTGATATAGAATAAAATCAAAGAACTATAACAGCAAAGTCAGGCGCTGAACAATTTCAGTTTTGGTCTCCAGTGTATGCAATCCTAAATATTTTACAAAGCACCGACAAGGAAGCAACAAAAGTGTATTTATGTATGCTTTGCTGACCATCATATAAAAGTAGATTGTTCAGTTATGTTGTATCTGATTGCAGGAGGTGAGGGAAACATACTGGTGGCTCTCATCAGATTACTACATCTCCAAATGGAGTTAAAAAAGATACTGCATAATCCTGTAGACATCGATATACCATTTTACCTTTTTGTTTTCTAGTCTGCATCTAAAACATTTAGTTTTAAGAGCTGCTGTTCTGTCCATGTAAAGAATACAGTGGTGCAAGAAAATGTTTGGCCCCTTCCTGATTTCTCATGTTTGTCACTTAAATGTTAAGCTAAAACTTAAACACAAGTAAATACAAAATGCAGTTTTTAAATGTTTTTTATTTTTAAAAGGAGAGAAAAAATCTAAACCTACATGGCATTGTGTGAAAAAGTGATTGCTGCCTAAACCTAATAACTGGTTGGGCCACCCTTAGCAGCTACACCTGAAATCAAGGGTTAACAACAACTTGCATTGAGTCTTTTACAGAGCTTTAGAGGAATTTTGGCTCGCTTATATTTGTAATTCAGCCACATTGGAGGGTTTGAGCACGAACCGCTTTTTTAAGGTCAAGTCAGCAGATGGAGCTCTTTGACCGTGTCAAATTGAATTGAATTGAATTGAATTTGAATTTATTTCGAATAAGCATGAAAGCAAAATAAAACAAAAGACAAAATTTAATACAATATAAAAAAGTACAATTACATATTCGAAAGGGAGTGGGAAGAAGTATAACTTATGAACTCCCACCCCTTCTCCTTAAATAAAAAAAAGGGTCAACATAGTGAGGCAATTTCAGGCAGTTGTGTCAAAGTTGACTCGATGTTTCATGAGACCTCAGACTCACCATCCCTACCTTTTCCATACAGATAGATCCCAATAACTTTCTTTCTCATTTGTTCCTGAATTTCTTTGGATCTCAGCATGATGTCTAGCTTTTGAGGATCTTTTGATCTACTTCACTTTGTCTGGCAGTTCCTATTTAAGTGATTTCTTGATTGAGAACAGGTGTGGCAGTAATCAGGCCTGGGTGTGGTAAAAGAAATTTAACTCAAGTGCGATAAACCACAATTATGTTTTAATAGGGGGGCAATCACTTTTTCAGATATGGCTTGTGTAAGTTTGGATTTTTTTTCTCCCTTAATAATAAAAACCTTCATTTAAATACTGCATTTTGTGTTTACTTGTGTTGTCTTTGATATTTAAAATGATTTGATCTGAAACATTTAAGTGTGACAAACATGCAAAAAAATAAGAAATCAGGAAGGGGGCAAACATCTTGTCACACCACTGTACTAATCCTGCAGTTTAAACCAGTCCCCTCAAGAAATCTTATCAAAGTGACCTTTTTTTCTGATGGGAATGAAAAAGGCAAAGTGGTTTTAGAGTTGCCACTCTGGCTTAAACCTTCTGGTTTAATTTAGATATACGGTGTCCTCCTGTTTAATTATTAGCCTGGTTATTAATGGGCCTCTTGTCTTGGCAGGACAGTCTCAGCTGTACCTGGAGCATGACCAGTGTCATAGATGAAATGTAAAGGTGGATGTGACAGAGAACCCAGTTTTCACAAGTCTAGCATTCAGTCAGTGTTTTTATCTTTCTTTGACCTTTCATGGTGGACATGAGTGAAAAGATGATTAAACACATTTCACTTCAGAGTTACACCATGATAAATAGCTGTACTTATTGTTCTAAATTATGGGAAATTGACATTTCATATAATTGTGACATTTAAAATTGCAAACCACACATATCAGTTACTAGCCTTCAGTCCAAAGTTTTGGGTCTTTTAAAAGTATAACTTCAGTTCATTTCACAGGTCCCTAGAAGTTCATCAGTGTAATGTAAGATGATGCATTCCCTACCAGAGCATGCTAAGATAAGCAGCAGCTTTGACTATGACTTGTGTTGGTGATGATCAGTGCTTGTAGCTCTCTCAGTGTGAGGAGGACTTAATTAGCTGTTTGTGGATTGGCTGCTGTGGATTGCATTGTGAATTGCAACATAGACACTGGGGCAATGAGCGGGCTAAGTGCAAACCTCTGTTCTCATAATTGCACATCTGTTTCTCGTTGCCTGCTCCTGTAATTGCCTGCTCCACTGTCATCCCTGCGGAGGCCGGCCGCAGGTGACTGCGGGTAAAACGGGACCAGAAAACCTGTCTGCTCTCTGATAAGCAGGGATGTGCAGGGACAACTGGGATGGATGTTTTGACAGCTTCTCCTGGGCATGCACACATACAGTACAAGCACACTCCGTGTGTACAAGTGCCTAGTGCTCTGTCAAATCTTACGCCAGAGCACCACCTAGTGGTTGATAACAGATCTGCACCTAGGGAAACCAGTGTGATGAATCTGTGCCACAGATCAACACATCTTTCTATGTTCAGCTAATTTTTTCTCTTTTTTTGTGGACAGTTGTGATAGAAGTGGTTAGGAATGGAGAACATATACCAAAGTTTATATAATATAAACTATGAGCACATTATTGTTATTATTCTTGATTGTGACTTTCTATTGATGTTGATCTTCACTATTTGGCTTTCCATTTACTAGAGAAACAAATCAGAAACAATATTTGAAATAGTCAAACAAAAGAAATTAAAATCAGACATCTTTCCATTAACTGGTCTGATTAAAACAAAATATGCTGCATAGTGTCATCAGAGCATGGAAACTGATGCTTCATTACTCAGGGTAGTAATTCAGTACTAGTACTTGTTGTCCCAATCTTTAAAAGAAAGAATCTAAACTAAAAAGGTCATTGCTCACATCTTCTACACGCATTTGAAATCTTGCTGCTGTGCACATTATAACAGGACTGCTTTCACACCGATCTGCTGTATGTTTCTATATAGCCAACTGTAGTCTGCAAGGTCTTTTATCAATGGATAGTGGAAAGTATCTTTGGCAGAACTCTTCCAAACAATGTCAAGGCTGTTTTTACTTAATATTTTATGGCCAAGTAAAGTATGGTAATAAAATTCACAAAAAAAGTTTACTCTATATATTGGCTTGAAATCTTCTAATATAGAGAGCATATTTATCGATCAAAACTTTAAACAGTGTGAACAGCCTCACAATCCTGGCATGTGAACAGTCAAAATCAAAATACTGGCTAGAAGGTGTGCTGTTCAAGAGAAGCTAACCAGGAACAAGATGACAGCTGAGAAGATGTTTTTGAGCCATTTATGATCGCATTTAAATGTCAAGCAGATTATTAAATGTTTTTGATTGAACATGTTGAAAAACAAGCTGTTTTTTAAGATAAACTACAATGTGTACTTAAGAAAAGTGCTGGCTATACAACAAATTGCCCTCACGGGATAATAAAGATTCCTTGAATCCTTGAAAAATAAAATGTTTACAAAGATGGCTGTATTGTGTTTTTCTAATGATATATTTTACTCACACAAAGTTAGGGATATTCAACCTTCAGTTGAAATTTAGAGAAAATGTAAAAAGTTGAAGATAAATTGATGTAATATCACCAGGCATTTCTGGACACTGACAACTCTCACAGCATAGAGTTTAGTGGATTTATACCAACAGATCTGCAACTCAATGTGTACACTCATGACGACCACCACAACCGCCGCCATCACCAGGAAAACACCAGAGCAGCGACCCCAGGTGAGCCAGCTGACCCGAGGAGAACGCTTCGGAGACAGCGCAAGAGAAGCAGGTGGGGAGGGCTCAACGCTAGGCTTAAAGCCCCTGCTAGCTGACCACGGATACCCAGCCTCTTGCTGGCTAATGTGCAGTCTCTGGAGAACAAGCTAGACGAGCGACGTGCCAGGATTACAACACAGTGGGAAACAAGAGAATGTGGAGGAGACCGGTCAGCAGCCTCGGGCAAGGCGAAGGGGGGAGGTGTGTGTATGTTTATCAACAAGGCGTGTTGATACTGCGTATCACTGAAAGATTCACTAGCGTCACACAGTACCAGGAAGATGGGAGAATGGCTGCCTGCTAAAAAGGCCAGAACCAGTCACGACTGCACTCCGGGTCAGACAACAGATCCACTAGCAACATGCAGTTTTTAAAACTGCTTTGTGTGTTTAAAAATTCCTTCATTCCGAATTGTTTCTGACCTGTCAGTGCTGTTTTAGTCCATACTGGACAGAGCTTTGACCGTGCATCTCCCTCTCTTCCTCAACGCTCTTGCCCTGCTCGTTGGGGATCGTTGTTTGATTTAGTGCACTGGGACATTTTCGGTAGTTGGTCTACAGACGTCAAGAGACGCTGCTTGCACCAGAACAGGATGAACTGAGGGCACACTGCAGGACTGTTTTGCTACTAAATGGTCTGTATTTATATTCACCCATTCACATACACACACACACACGCTGATGGCGGAAGCTGCCATGCATGCCACTCAACCACGACATATCAGGAGCAAATTGCTCAGGGACACGTCGACATGAGCTTGGCCATATTCAACCCCTCCCTCAACCAGAGAACCGTTCCATCCAGCTTTAAGACCACTACCACTCTTCCCCTCCCCAAAAAGAGTCCCTCTAGCTGCGGTAACCGCGGTTCTTGGCCGGCTAACAGTGCGCCTTAGCTTTAGCCCACCTACCTTCATTAGCCGGTTAGCTCACATTAGATCCGAGTTGGCTCAGTTAGCTCTTAGCTACAGGCAGCTCGGAGTTTGATAGACATCAATCATCCACCCGCCCACGCTCACAGCCCCCCCTCTCAGCTTCGCCACTTTGCCCATTTTTGTATTTTCCAGGAGTGATGGCAGGCGTGACGTTGCCAAAATAGTGATGGTAGGAACTGCCCAAGAGCTTCACTTTTGCTCTTCAGAAACCAACAGGTGACGTCATAGAGGCTCCGTCTGTCTTTTATATACAGTCTATGGTCCATCCTGACCAGCTTCATCATCGTGTGGTACGGCAGCTCTACTGTTATGGACCACAAACGCCTGCAGAGAAAGTTGAAGACTGTGTCCAAGATCACCACTCTGCTGGGACTCTGCTGCCCTCTCTGCAGAGCATCTACCAGCACAGAACCCACAGGAAAGCTGCCTCCATCATCAAAGACCCCACCCACCCCCAACATGGACTGTTTACTCTCCTCCCCTCAGGCAGGAAATACAGGAGTCTGAAATGCAGGACAACCAGACTCAGAAACTCTTTCCCTTGGCCATCAGAATCCTGAACAGCTGATAGGAGTCTGTAACAATGACCTGTACCCTGCACACTGACTTTATATTGTTAACCACAGTAACTGCAAGATTGTTTACTGCTTATCTGTCTTATTACATATAACTAATAGCTAATCATTCATTGTTGAATGTGGCACCACAGTGTATGTAGCAAACTGCACATTTATGTACATAGATTATTTACTCAGCATTTTTTAATCCTGTCTTTTTCTTCTATCAGTTTTTTTTAAAAAATTGTTTATTAGGCCCGAGCACCGAAGGCGGTGCGAAGGCCTATTGTAATTGCTCCGTTTCTTCCTTATTCTTCTTCTTCTTAAACATTGAAGGCATTTTTGGGGACCTGAACATGCACGAAAACGCGCCTATTTTTGTGTACCCCCCCAAAGGAATGCGAAAAATTTGATATTTTGGGGTGCTTGGGACTGTTTGGGCAAAATTGAATGAGAGCGCCACCTATTTATGATGCCCCGCCACTGCACGTCATCAATCTTTATGAAAATCGCTACATATATTTGAAATGTTCGGTCGAACAAAAAATCCTCTTGGAGCAACAGCCTAAAACCAACAGGAAGTCGGCCATTTTGGGTCAAAGTCGCCATTTTGGCGTTTTACTGACATTTTCAAAATCTATCTCCTCCTACAGATTTCATCGTACCGCTACCAAAATAGCTCAGGATGTCCAGAAGGCATGTGTCTTTAAAAGTTATTGAAAGTTTTCTAATAGGAGAAAGGGCATGGAGGGGGCGGGGCCTCAAAGTTTGACGTCTCGCCGTGAACAACGAAAGTGATATAACTTCCACATAAAACAATGTATCTGAACCAAAATGGCCATGTATGATACCATTCCCATCCTGAACACATCTACATGTCTATATTTGGGTTATGAATTGGCCACGCCCCCTGGTGACAGGAAGTCATGGTTTTTACTTGGAGACCCCCTTATCTAACGTTTTGGACACAACCAGGTCTAAACTGGGTCAGACAGCAGAAAACAAGTTGGTGATGATATCTGGTGAAAACCATTGCTCTACGCAGCAGGGCGAGACCGTGGCGCCATGGCGAACTTTGATAAGACGCCATGACATCATAAATCGCTATAAATCCCTCAATTCTAATCCAATCCCCATCAGACTTGCAGAGATTAATCAGCATCCCGCCCTGAACAGATCCATATGACCAATACCGGACTAGCCCTAAGCCCCGCCCACTTCCAACAGGAAGTGGTTTTTTCAGACGCCAGGGTCCATCTTCTCAGGAATGAAACTTACACACTTGAAAGTGCTTCACAACAGGTCAAACCCTTTCATGATACCACAATAAAAATCTCAAGATGCTTCGCCAAACGTAACCATGGCGAATAGTGGTCCGACGCCATCAAACAGGAAGTACTTCTAACTGACCCATTGTACTGCTGATCTCGACCAAACCTGGCAGGAAGGAACGCGGTCAGGTTGGAAACTCAGCCGCATTGACATATGCTGGAAAAATTGCAATATAGCCCTATAGCGCCCCCTACAAATATTTAATTGATCATAAGTGCCCCCTACATTGACCAACATGGCTGAAATCCGGCATATTGATAGAACTTGGAAGGATGTACAAAAAAGCCTCTTGGACCTATATGGTAACTTCAACGGGAAGTCGGCCATTTTGAAAAAAGTGTCATTTTTGGGGTCATTTTTGCATGTTTCTTTGCCTTGCATTTGAACGAACTCCTCCTACAGATTTTATCGTATTTACCTCAATATCAGCCTGAACACTCCAGAGGCATGTGTGGTCAAAAGTTATTGAAAATTTTCTAATAGGAGGTGGCGTTCAGCAGCGGCGCCTCATCAAGTTTTAATGTTTCGCCATCAAGCATGAAATCCATTATTTCTGAAATACAACACTCATTCTGTACCAAACTGCACATGTTTCACTTCAGTTCCATGCCGACCACATCTACATGTCCAGATGTTGTTACCTGGACATTGCTCAACGCAGCATGGCGAAACCGTGGCGAAACTTGGATAAGACGCCATGACATCATCAGTCAGTATAAATCCCTCAATTTTCATCCAATCACCATCACACTTACAGTAATTGATCAGGGTCTGCTCTTGAACAGAAACATAGAACTACTTCTGATCTTGGCCTAAGCCCCGCCCACTTGAAACAGGAAGTGCCTTTGTCAGACACCGGGGTCCCGCTCATCAGGGACTAACCTCACACACTCTACAGTGCTTCAGATCAGGTCAAACCCTTTCATGACACTACAGAAAAAAAACCTCAAGTTCCGTTGTCAAGTAAAACCATGGCGAATGGCATCCACCGCCATGAAACAGGAAGTACTTGTAACTGACCCAATGTACTCCTGATCTCCACCAAACTCGGCAGGGAGGGCAGTGGTCAGGCCTGGAACTGATTAAAATAGACATATCCTGGTTATTTGTCATCACTGGACAGGCTGAGGTGCAAGTTGATCCTCTCATGACGAAAATCACCTCTTGATGGAGATAAACTCTGGAAGAATGGGTTTATGGCTATGGGAGCGAGTGCGTTCGTGCTGCAGGGGGGAGGTTGCCGGCTGATGGGGCGGTGCAATAGGCCGGAGCGGCGCCAGAGGTGCGAGGGCCTCCAACGCTGCTTGCAGCTTTAATTTTTATTTATAATCTTTTATGGCATTTAGTGCGGACGGCAAAGTAAGAACTTCATTGTTCAGGGAAACTTGTTTCCCTACTGGGCAAATGACAATAAACACTTTGAATCTTGATTGCAGGGCATTTAAGTAGAACTGTGTGATGGTTATTCCTTCATCACAAACTATTTATATAAAAGAAAGTAGTGGTGGGTAAACAACAACATAAATAACTAGTCATGTGTTAGGCATGGTCTGGGTCTGATGATGTCTAACTGGGAACAGGATGATGAAGAGCTCTGTTTAGTAGGGCTGGGTAATTAATTGAATTTTAATCTCAATTACGATCTGAGCTTTCAACTATCATAAAAATTAAATGATCTAATTTTTTGCTCCTTTGCAGTTTACTCTTGTGCTATTTTCAGTTGCAAATCGAGTACCATTGGCATTGCAGCATTCCGCTGCAGCCTTAACTCGAGTTGCCAACACCTCTCAAGTTAGACTGAAATGTCAACTAAATAATCCACCAGCTCCCAGAGACACAAAGTGGTAACAAACGTTATAAACAAACATAACTTTTGTTTCTCTCCAAAGACCAGTGCTCAGTTAACACAGTGAACAACCCAGAATTTGGGAAACTCATCAACACTTTGGACAGTTTCACTGCTATCTCATCTCCTTGTAAGTGGAGTGTCTCTCTGCCACGTATGATGAGTGTGGTGAGAGTGTTGTGAAGGACGTGGCTACAGTCCAATGTTTCACCACCACTATGGACCTGTAATCAAGCTGTACTTTAGAGCTGTATATAAATGTCACGCTACTTTTTATTGACAAGGATTTCAATGTGAAAACGAAATGGCTCCAGACTCATTTTTTCCAGATCACACCAGGCAGAACATAGCTGCTGGTCTGAGACAAACAATAGATACAAGGGACCTGAGTGGAAAGAAGCTAGTCTGTATTACCACAGACAAAATGTCACACTGGCTGCCTCTCTCTCTGGGTTGTAGGTAGGTAGGTAGGTGGGTAGGTAGGTAGGCAGACGGATGGACGGACGGATGAACAGACAGACAGATTAACGGCTGGGGGTTATTGGAACCATGCAGACAACAGATTCTGCTTATGAAGTGATCACTTTATATTTCACACCGAGTCCAACATTTCCTGAACTTTATGTTATTTATTTTACTTTTTTTTGTTACAATGACAAACTATTTTTATTAAACGCATGTCAGACCAAGGTATTATGGTCTGGATTTTGTGGGACTTTCTGTTGCTCACATAGCAACAAGCAAACATAACGTAAATATGTTTGCAAAACTGTTAAAATCCATCTGCTCCTGACTGGAGCAAGAGTGCCTTCATCTTCACCTGCTTGAGAGATTTTTAAAAACTCATATTTTTGTCTGATTTTAACCTGGTTGACGTGTTTTCTGACACGGGCACCCTGTCCTCTGATGGAAACGTGTGTGCAAGCATGTGTCAGTGTGTGTGTGTGTGTGTGTGTGTGTGTGTTACTGGCGCCAGACCTAGGGGAAATCTGGACCGTGTCTGCACTGTGTAGCCAGTACACTGTGAATCACAGAGAGGAGACCAGTTTTAGCAAGTTGTCCAGGCCAGAGCTTGTTTATTCTGAGCGGCGCATGCAGCTAAAGCCTCTCTGCTGGACCCACCATGGCACAAGGGCGTCATCCAAATGACCAAAGGTTACTTTTCGCATTTTTGTTTACTGACTGGTAAATGTTGGCAGCCGATTGTCCACCTCATCATTTTCTTGATTTTATTCTGTACTGTTGGTGTCGAAGTTTCCCGTTTTCCCAGATTTTGTACGTACGCCATGGTCAGAGTTTGTGTGGAGGTAGGAATATTTTCCCGTCAAGTTTGGTTTTTATAAATCTCAAAAGTTGACTATATATGGCGTACACCAGTTTTTGTTCCAACGCAGGCTTGATAAATGAGGCCCCTGAACACATCACACCAGTTTCAAAACCTTTACACTGGCCACACCATGTTCTGATTGGTGTAACCGAGTGTCATTACCACCTACATTAATTAAATCTTACTGTATGTACTGTACATTTATCCTTAGCCAGCAGTTTAAAATAGGATTCTATGTTGTCTGCTCTGGACCCTGGAAAGCATTTGACAATGATCCCAAAGCTGCCAATCACCAGGGTTTTTTCCTCAGCAGGTGTGTTGCTGAGTGGGGGAATCTGTAAGAAATGTGGAGAGGTTAGTGGTCAGCCGCAGGCATAAGCTTAGGGCTATACTTCCTCCTAACCCACCACCCAGCTGGCCTGGGACCCCTGCTGCATGGGAACTGCTTAGGGATGTGTGTGTTAGCATCTCTAGATGGCTGTGCACCAGTTACAGGGGACTAGCAAACTACTGGGCTAGTTTCCACTGTGCGAAGGCAAGCTGAATCCAGAAATCCATGAGCTAATGATTTTGATTTCCATTGATCATTCTTATGTTATTTTGTTCTCAACACATTCGACTATGTAATGAATCAAGATTTTTGACTGGAACATTTCATTCAAGGTCGAAGATGTGTTGTTATTGTTTTCAGCAGTGTACGTGACTATAAGGTTCCCCAAAATCATCTTTGTAATTTGACCCTGTATTTATACTGAATGAGCTGTTATTAACACAGGTATTTCTAGTATTCTGGTCCGCATTTATACTGCAGCTGCTATCATTACTTCTGTCTATGATCAGTCTGTGTCAGCTTGTTGGTGTGATTTCAAGATGACTTACGTTTATATGTCAATATAACAGTTTTAGTCAAGTACTGACCACCATGACAGTTCTCATGTCTCACTTGGGTGTCTTTGTGCACTTGATCCTTTTCATTATTTCTAAAATAAATAAAAATTAATATTGCATGTCAGGGACCAATCAATAAAGCAACGAGGACACAAAAAAGTAATTTCAAACTGGGTTTTTATCGACCCAGAACTAATACAAAAATCCCAAACAATGAATAAACTAGCCGGCCAATTAACGAGGCCAATTAAATTTAATGATACTCAAAAGTGTAACTTAAACAAATCAAACTTAACTGAGGAAAAGCTGACCTAACACACTGACACAATAAGGGTAACTCCCATAGCAAAGCAAAATTGAAGATGAGATCTCCTTTATGTAACATTTACATCTCCTAGATATAAATGAACACTAAGAGAGACTAAAGTGGTTTTCTTATTCTTCTCAAATGTCTCTCCTGAGAAATAAGTCTTATAGTGAGCACTATGTGAGCTCTCCAAATTCTCTCACATCTGTCTCTTTCCTGATCTTAGCTAAGAGAAAAATGAGACTTATTGTTCCACTCTCGAGTATGTCTCAATTTGATATCCTTACTTCAAACCCCTATCTCAATTATGTCTCAATAAGAAGTATACTATGGAGGACTTAAACTGCCAAAATAAAAAATAAATACAGAAATATAAAAATGGTACGGAAGCGTGTAGCTGTCACCCAAATAAAAGAAACTGGGACCTTATCACGTTATAACGTGATAGTTTTACTGTACAAACGTGAAATGTATCACGTTATAAGTTTATTGTAAAAACATAGCCTGTACTGTATGCAGATGTTGTAAAATACATTTTATGAAAAAATTACTCATCAAGCAGAAACATTTCAGTTCTTTCTCTCAATGACTAATTGTTCTACTCTGGTTTATTTTTGTACACACAGAAATGTGGGACAGTCATGAGCAACACGGTATGTCACCCGCCGTCATGCAGTGAGACGCTATGTGCGTGTGTGTCTGAATTACCATAGAGCAGGCATCACCAACTCAGGACCTCTTGAGCCAGTGTCCTGCAGGTTTTCAATATGTCCATGCTGCTACACACCTGACTCAAATAATGGGTTATTAAGACGCTGGTGCAGACCTTGACAACAAGCCATTGGAGAACTATTTCATTTGAACCAGGTGTGTTGCAGTAGGGATGCACCCACCCACACCATACACAACCAGTCTGACTGACTCACCAGGCAATCCAAACGTGACGTCTGTGGTACAAAAAGAAAATGCTGCACACTTTTACTTTCAGATTTTTCAAAGTGTGCAGCATGCATGTCCCATTCCTGTTTACTTTTAGAAATCACAATCAACTCTAAAGCGGGCACATGTGAAGGAACGCCTTCCCACGGCCATATGGTGGCTATAAATGGTCAGGTGGACGCCTATGATATATATTCATCTCATCATTTGCACAATGTCTCGGGAGGGAAAAAGAGAGAAGAAATGGAATTTTTGTGAATTTTGATCAAAGAACAGTGTGGATAGACTGAAAATGACCACGAAAAGGCAAGGAAATAAAAACTATCACTGTTTGTGCCAATAGTTTTGGGATTTGGTGCTGTCTTTGGTGATAAACATGCGATCTGATAAGGTTAACTGTGATATGCGAAGGTTATAGCTGTGTTTGGTTGCAGGCTGATTAGGCCTGTCACGATAACAAATTTTGCTGTGCGATAAATCTTCTCAGAAATTATCGTGATAAGTGATAATATTGCACAAAGTGATAATGTTGTCATTTTGAAACCATTTTCAACTAATATAATGACAATGCCATAATAATGCAAGTACACCGTTTCAGACATCAATAAACTTTCATTTCTAAAGAACATTTTACACTGGAAGTAGTAGAAATTTTAAATAACAAAACAAAATTAACAATAAATAGAACAGACTCTGTCTCATTAACAATGAATGAAAACCAAACACAACCAATCGCTGTGTGGCAGACTGATCTTTGAGCAGTGGTGATCCGCTGCGCCTTTTCACATATGCCGGGAAACCGGCCCAAAAGTAATGCAGCCCACTGGAAGGTTTAGCGCAAGAGCGTAAGAAGCCACTCAAATACGCGAGTTTCACAGCTGATGCATGACAGTTGGCAGCCCTGTAAACAAATGTGGCTTACCAGCTCGCACAAAGTGCTTCACCGCAGTCTCGTGCTGCAACATGCTGCTGTCAAGTATAACACAAGAGAGCTCACTCTGCAAGAAACAAGAGCATTCAGTCGAGATATTTCATAGTGAAACCTGTTGTCATACACAGCCTATGGTAAGATAGAAAGAAAAAAAAAAAAAGGTTGCAGTCGGCAAACTTATCGCGCTCATTTTTTCTTAATGTGCAATTAATTGACTTATTGCTTATCACGACAGGCCTAAGGCTAATGTGAGATGTGTTGCCTACATTATATTAAATTTAGTATCATATGAAAGTGCAGCTTTTCTAGTTTCATTTGATACCCAATGTTGGTGTTGGGGTGGTGTGAACGGATCACGCGTCATGTTACATTTTGTTTGGGGCGTTACTCGTAATGGTGGCGCTGTTGTTTGTTGCATACGTATTTTAAAGTTGTTATTAAACAAATCTTTGTTGAAAAAATGCACTTGGAGAGTTGATTTAGTGGCGTTAGGGATTCGTCTTTGAGACAAATTATAAATAAAATATTGTTACATCACTAAAGTAACTTTTTTACACACATGAACTTGTGCTTACAACTGTTGGACCCACCGGTGGGTCCATCAGGCTTACACGTACAAGCGAATGACATACACATGCATATTTGTATGGAAGCAAAACATATATTTTAGCAGGGGAGGGGAATTCCACACAATCACACAATTTTGAATGTATCTTAGGTATTATGTCATAGATATTTCATTGTTTTGTTGAACTACTTTCATATGTTTGTAAAGCATCTCTGTTTTACACACTTGTTTATTTTTGGATGTCCATTGTTTTAATGTGTGTTTTCTCCTCCCTCAGGATTGAGCGGTTATGAAGAGATGTTTTTGAAGGAGTGTTGGATCTGATCAGTACAACATTCAGCAACCTGGAAATAGAGGGCCTACTTGACCCAGACAATGAGATCCAACTCTATGCACTGCACTGGACCTGCATGCCCCAAATCAACAGGCATCTGTAGTTTTTCAAGGATGGCTGGAACCACCATTGTCTTTGAACTGAGGACAATCATTCACCACAGCAACTATGGTCTCAAAATCAGTGCGAGCATCAAGATTCTCCTCCAGGTAAATGCAGAGAACTGTTGAAATGTGAGTTGTAATTTTAACCAGAACATTTTGTGGTTGATCCATGCATAAGACATATTGGTTGCTTAATGGGGGCCAGCGTGGCCCAGCAAGGCAGAGCGGTCGTCTTGTAAACCGAGGGTTGTTGGTTCGATCCTCGCCCAAGTCAAGTACATGTTTTGGTGTCCTTGGGCACGACACCGAACCCTTCATTGCTCCTGATGGGTCGTAGTTGAGCGCCTTGCATGGCAGCTTCCGCCATCAGTGTGTGAATGGGTGAATGTGATGTATGATGTAAAGCACTTTGGGTACACAGACCATTTACCATTTATGGTTAATAATCTTGTTAGAAAACAGCGTGTTGTAGAATAAATACATACACTGAAATGTTTTTACATGTTCATTCAAAAGATTTGAGAAAGTATAAGTTTACCTTATAGTGGATTTTAGGCCTATGTGGACATACTAGAAACGCAAAATATCCCTAACTTTTCTGAGTAGTGTATACCTGTAGTCATAAAGTGTAAAATGCTTAAGATTTATCTCCTTGATAAAGTTCACTTTAAAATACTAAAATGATTATTTTTTTTAACAATTTTATTCTTAGGTTGATCTGGAATATGCCATTGACTGGGAGAATCCTCATGGTCAACACCTTGAGGGAGTGACAGTGCCTGAGGTCCAGCTTCCACGCCTACTGACTGGAATGGAATTTCAAAGACTGCCAGATCCACGTGGTTCTTTTTCCAATGTGGTGAATGTGTACAGTAAGACGGTCGATGTGCTGACTGGTATGTTGGGAGATGTTTAGTTGGATCTACAACAATGTCTTTAAGAACAGACACATTGCATCATTGGAGATTTTCCCAGTATAACAACAGCTTTACTTATCATTGACGGTGCAGCCAGATGTCAATATTTTCATTCATTTATAGCAGAAACTGTTTTCATCATGTCCATCTTGAAGTCATTTGCTAGTGACTGAGTACCCTCTATCCAAAAGTGATTGTCCAGGAACATCCAGCATGGATAAATAAAGAGCAAGATGAACTAATTGAGTCTTCCTCTTTGTCATGACTAAAGCATATTATTTAACCACTGTTTCAGATTAAATGTTTGTTTTCCTGAAAATATGTCACAGTGCCGGTATGTCTTATGTTTATTTCTAAAAGTATTTCTTAACTTGTTGCCAGTGAACCTTTCTTTGTATGCTTTCTCTTCTCACTGTAAATATTGATATTGGATTACACAGACATAAATAATTTTCAGTCTTCTTTTAATAAAGGTACATTTTTAGAGTATATGAATGAACTTTCACCTGAAAATCTGTAAGTGAAGTAAAACTTAGGTCATGACACCATAGTGGTTGAGCTTGGAAATCAGGTGTATCCAGTGGTGTAGTCCAGGGTATATACAGGTATACAACGTATACCCACTTTTTTTCACATCTCACATCTACACCTTCACTGAACTTTAATATTGTTATTCTCTATAACAAACCTTCTCACAATGTGTCCTTTTACAATGAACTGAGTCAGGCAGTGAAACAGCTTGAGGTTTACAGTGAGACTATATGGTATGGTGATTTCAATATTAATTGGTCTGATAAAGTTTTCAGGCAGAAAAAAAAATAAAAAATTAATAAATTTAACTACCAAAAAATGATAAACGGACCTACTAGGATTACTAGGCAGACAAAAACTCTGATAGACATGGCTTTTACTATAGACCTACACTCTAAGAAATCAAATGTAGATTTTACTTGACAAAGTTATGTCAACCGGTCCCACGAAACTGTGTTGTTTTAATTGGAAATGCAAATCGCTATTAGTGCGAGAAATATATGTTAAGTACATCTAACGTAATATTCCTACTTTAAAACTACATGATATTGTTACATTCAATGAACACAACAAAACTATGCTGGATTTACTCACACTGCATCAAGTGAACTTAATATGAATGAGTTCTTTTAATTTAACAAAAATTAATATTAATGTGTTAAGTTTGTTATTTCAACACCATGGTTGTCATAGTTAAATAAATACAACTTAAAAGTGCTGAATTTCAATCAAGCTTTTATTAAACTCCAGTAACTTCAGGTAACAGTGGGAGCAATAAAAAAAAAAAAAGTATATAATTAGTGTGCAGTATTCACATCCTTTCAAAAACTGATAATATACTTGAAATAAAATAAATTAAAGTATACTGAAATAAAAAACAGTATGAGATATCATACTTTGTTTAACCCCACAACTAATTAAATCCACATTTTTTGAAAAAGCCAAGTTTTAAGAGACAGATTTTTAAGTCAAACATTTGGTTAACTATGAAATGGTCAACCTTAACTTTTATGCTCAACAACAGCATAAATATATTTCAATGTAAAAAATTGTAAAAATGCCACCAATTTTGCAACCTCAAGGGAAAAAAGTACTTAAAATGAATACATTACACAAAGCAACATCATCAACCAATAGTATAAAAAAACAGCCCAATGCCTTGAGATTTTTGCACATAAACATGAATGAAAATGTGCAAAAAATATGAACAGCCTAGCATATCTCTTGACAATGGTTGGTCCTACCTAAGAACAATGTACCAACAACCAAAAATCTAATTTACAGTTCCAGGTTTCCACTACAAACAGAAAATAATGCATTTCAAATAAGACATCATTTGGTGGAAAAGGACCAGTGTAATGGGGAGCAATAGGTGGAGGAGCAGTGAGAAAGGGACGCAGATTGCGTGTGCATGTGTTTGTGTAGTGGAGACCTAAGAATGGGAGGCATTCGATGGTGATAAAGGTGTGCAGAAATGTAACTGAATTACACTGGTGGAAAGAGTGTTAGTGTGTACAGGCTTGTGCTATCAATCAGCTCTGAAGCTACATGCAGAGAAATCACTGTGGTTGTATCTTGTAGAAAGAGTGTGAGGAAGTATGCATATAGATGAGTGTCTCTGAAGCTTCAATCTGAGTGTCACATATGATTTAAAGCAAAACATCTTACTTTTCCATCTTTTTCAATTTCAAAAAGTCCATTTCTTGTGTATGAAATGCACAGGTAAATTTCACAAGCGAAAACAGCAAATACAGTAAAAAGAAAAATCTTGAAACTCAATAGTTTCTTGAACTATAGTTCTAGCGCTCTCACTTTCTCCCAAGTGAGAAGAAACTTAACTTCAATCCAGAACCACAGTCTCATTTGAGTTTTTTACTCATGCAGTTTGTTTTTGAGGACTTGAACCTTATTTGAGAGCTTTTTCCCATCCAATCCCATCACCACTTTTTGAAGAAACTCAAAAGTGTATCGAAGGTCCTTGGGATAGCTCAAGTTTAAACAGTAAATCAAGCCAAACAGCACTGCGCAGCCATTTGCCACCTCCCTCAGGTCTTGAAGCACTGTACATCCCTCAACAAGGATGCCAACATCCGCGTATGGATCTGCTTGCTCTGCTCCCTCTCTTTTCACAGCGTAGATGCCCAAAACAACTTTCTGCATTTCTCGCTCTGCCTCAACATCAGCATCCTCAAAATGGAAGAAAGAAACAGTATTTTCAGTATCACAGTACCAGTATCATGTGTTATAAATGTTCACATTAAATACATCTAGAATCCATTGTATAAAGTACACACAGTCTGTGACTGAGGGCAGACTCAGAGTCTGACTGACAGACACAATCTGAGTCTGACTCTCTGGGCTTACTGAAAGCTGACTGAGTCTCTGAATCTGTCTGTCTGACTCTGACTGACTAGATTTGACTCTGACTCAATCTGACACCGAGTCTGTACCAGGTCTGACTGACTCTGAGGCCTGGCTGAGGCTGATTCTGTGTCTGACTCTGTATATTAACATGACACCAGTTTAAAATGTACATTCTTTATTAATTAGCTATGTTAAAAGCTGTGGTTGATCAATAGTTTCATAACTCACCATATGGGTCCTTACAAGGCTCTCAGGTTCTTCATTCAAGTAGATGCATAAGGCTTTCAGAATGCACTCACGTCTTACTTCAATGGTCAGATTCTGTCAGAGACCAAAAACATTTTTGTAAGCAACTGGTTTCAGTGTTATAATTTTCAAAATAAAATTACATTAAGCACATAAGCACAAAAAGTCAGGAGGGGAACAAATGATCCCCTCTTATGTACAGGGGGAAAATCCCGTTGTACAGGCAGGGAGCCAGGGAGCAAAAAGTATTCCCACCCCTTCACAGTGCCCCGACATCAGCAACTCTAGAGTGGTAGAGCCTAATTCCTCTCAGGAAGACTGGTTCCCAAGCCTAAGCTGTGCTTAGAAATGAGTCTGACTATATCTAGCAGGAACTTCTCAACCTCACAGCACCTCAGGTAAAACAGCAATATCAAACAAGTTATTTATGTTAAGAATTCAACTCTGAGTTTCAATGGCAAGAGCACACCTGGTCCGTGGCTACCATGGTCAGGTTAATCCTGCGTCCTGCTGCTCCTCCCTTCTTTTTGAAGATTGCCAACAGTTTGTCAGAGTAATGATCCAGTTGAGCCATGAAGGTTGACAGCAAAGGAATGGTGGTAATTCGGGTAAACTCTGCATTTACCTGAAACAGATTGAGATAAAATGAAGGTTAATAGCAACACATGGCTATAACTTTACAAGTCTTGGGTTAATGGTTTACATTTAGCCCCCCCCCAATAACACTACCTGATACTCGGAAAACAGAGCTGGCCATCTCTTCTTAAACTCTGCGATGAAGGGCATATCTTCAACTACTTCTCGTCTCCTATGGGCGAAGCTTTTCTCCATCTTGTAGTTGATTAGCTGGTAGTTGTTCCTCTTCTTTACCTCAAGTGTAAGTTCTTCCCTTTCTTTTTCAAGGCTTTCTCTGGTTTCACCTGCTGGGTAATCAGGGCAGAAGTTGACCTCTGCTTTTTTTGGCTTCTTCACCTGGTTTGGACTTTGACCCGTGGCACCTCGCTTTTCTTTGACACTATTGATGCTCAACTCTGGGCAACCAATGTTTCTCAGTCTTGTGCGGTAGTTTGCCATTTTATACTTTAAACTAATCTTCCATCCATAGAAGCCTGTAACTGAACCCTGCTCCTTTAAAGCAGGATACTTGGTTATCAGGGCCCGGGCGACGTCATCAAACTCTGCACTTGATGGATAAACTTTATATTTTACTATTTCTGATGCCAAACCATCAAGTATATCTGACTTCAGTTTGGGACTTGGACTTAGAAGTGTACCACTGTCAAGGAAGGCTTTATTGGCCTTTTCCAATTGAATTTGTACCTCATAATTAAACTGAGGTATCGGGAAATTTTGCGGCCACAGCTGTGACCTCAGTGAAACTGAAGATGTAGATTCAGAGGAGGAAAGTATATCCATGTCTGATGCTGTGGACACAGAACTTTCATCTAAACACTGTGAAAGAGGTTGGTATGTGGTGGTGTCTGACTCAGGTGTTAATTGAATGACTTTCACAGTGCTCTTGTCTTTGATTTCTGAGATGTCTGTCAAGTTGATAAACTCATTATCGAGTCAATGTCTCTGTACTGCAGTCTGAAATTGCCAGGCAAGCTGAATTGTCTTTTAATTTCTTCCATTAGATCTTCTACTGAAACTGGAATCCCCCTTGGCAAAGTCAGTTTTGCTGCATTGTCAACACCAAGTACAACTCTCAGTGATGCAGCCATGTTGTGCTTATTCTGAAAAAAAAAAAAAAGAAAAAAAGAAAAAAGATAAATATCTTCAGACTTTGCATAATAAAATTCACTAATGCAATACGGTTTTGGAGTAATCAAGTTTTAATAATCGATAACCCATTGTACCATATTTCATAAAAATAATTACCTGTCACAAGCACAAATCTTTTTAGAGTCACCATCCGTAAACATCCAACTTTGTAGTCAGCCAGAGGATACTGATCAGAGAGCTCTTTCAACTGAACTACTGCTAACTGTGTTGTTGGATGCAGCTCAAAAGCCCGATAGTGGTCTCTGTACCACGAGGTCAACTGTTTGATAATGAGACTTAAATCATTTCTGATAATGCATAGTTGAATTATTTCTGAAAATTCAGGCAGACCACCACATGCTCCATGTACAACTATCATGCCTTTTTTGTACTTTATGCCACTAACAGTGACACTTTTAGCCAGGTTTACAGTCGTTATTTCTGGGTATTTCTGGCTGATTGTGCTAGCAATATCATTTTGGAGAACATCAACTGGGATCTCTGAGATTTCATTAACATCCAAGGAGAGGTTTTCGTTGTCAGCACAAAGCATATGATGGGAAATCATTAACTGATGTTTTGTTGCCAAAGATAAAGTTACATTCCTAAAGTTATTTATATGCCTTGCAACCTGCTTAAAAAAGCTAAGTTTAGCTTCAAATCGCATGGTCCACAAAGACACAAGGGGACCAAAACATTTTATCATTTCTGGATAGTGTTCCAGAAAATGATGTTTAGGTAACAATCTTTGATCGGGAAACAGTTCCTGATAACGTTTTCGATGCTCTGATATTTTGCACTCCAAGTATGCAATGGATTCTACACTATGAACAGGTGCAGTGACCAACTCTACAATGTCCTTTAAATCCAAAATCACCTGCCAAGCAGGTTCCTCACTGGGAACAAGTTTTCCTACAATGAAAGGGAGAAACCGAAGAAGGCACCAATTTTCGTGGGCATTGCCCCCTACCGAGTGTTTTTTATTAAATGTTTTAGGTAACAAATGAGGCCGGTTAGTTTTGTCTCCCTCCTTGTAAGGAAAGGAATGGATCAGACTGTTGAGGTGATCAAGACTGAACAACTTTTTAGATATAAGCACCTGAATGCACCATGCTAACTCAACAGGAACTATGCCCTCAAACAGGTCGTGGACAATATCTGGTGGATAACCTGTTGTTACATTAAAGTGAGAGAGTGTGCTAGTTAAAATGCAAGACGTTCTTACCCCAAAACAGCTTATTCCTTTTTCTTGAGCTGATTTGACATGAAGCTGGTGAACTTCCTTGGTTCTCTGCTCAAAAACTCCTGTTTTTACTTCTTGTGTCTGGATGTCAGAAACCTGAGCTGTGCAAAATCGACAGAAATATTTTCCTGAAAAACTCTGTACAAATCCAGCAAGCCCATGAGCTCCCAGATTGTCAGCAACAACACACTGAACTGTGCCCTTAATAAAAACTCCAAGATGTTGAATAAATAGCCCTTGCTTTTCAAGAATCACTAAATCATGCAGCAGAGGTTCAAAATATCTTCCCATAGCCAAAGGTTTTAACATAATCACTTTTGCATAATAGTGCCAAGTAGATTGACGAAAGGGTCGAGCTGCAACCAGGAGGCAAGTTCCCCAAAATCCAATACACTGCGCAAAGTTTGTGTTTCTTGCGTGAGGTGCCCAATGGATTGCAGATCTCAAAATCATCAATATAAAAACAAAGGGAAATCCTCAAATCCTCACTAAAAAAAGGATTTTTTTGGTAATGATCACCATCCTAATAGCTCACATATTGGTTTGCCTTTGCACATAAAGTTGTATGATGATCAACTAGCTTTTCAATGATATTTTCACGAGCAAGTAACTGGTGTAGAGACTTTAGTAAGGGAACATACTGGAATGTTTTGTTGGATCTTGCATCCAGTACATACTCAACAGGTTCCACAACGTTAAAATTTTCCTTGTAGTATTGTTTGCGTTTGAACGCAGTTGCCAGTGCACCTCCCTTGGCAATAGCTTTTACCAAAGGATTATTAGCAGAAATGGCAATGCTGAGCTCATTGATTATGGTCTGGTCAACTTGGAGGTTATGTTTACTGAAAATATCACAAGCTGTAATGTGTGATATAGGTAGCGCTGCTGAGGTTAAAATAAAATGTAACTCTTCAAGCAAGCCATCAATTGCTGAACATGGCACATGTGAGAAAACCTCTAATCTCAAAAGAACAGTTGCTAATTTATGAATGATTGTTCCTTGTAAGTTCTCATTTCTGTCTACATCAATCAAATTATGACTATTTAAATCTGAAGCAGTTTCTCCAAGATCATCTAGACTGTCTTTAGGTGTATAATGGTCACCATGTTTCACTAGTTCTACTTTAAAGTCTGAAACTGTGCAATGTGGATGCCTTCTGTTCTTATGTGATTTGTAAGTAGCATATATATTAGTTTGAAATGTACAGTTCTGAAACACACAATTTACAGTTTCATATTGCTTCAGGTGATTGTTGATATGAGAGAAATATTCTCTGCTAGATGGTATTTCACTTCCAGGGCACAAAGGGCATATAAAAACACCTAGTTCTGGACTTCTAGTATGCGACACATCAACATGACAGCGGCTCAGATGAGTTTTTAGAGCATTCCATGTTTTGAATGAACATGGACATTGATAGTATGCACATGGATATGGGTGTCGCTGACCGTAATGATAATGTGTTAATTTGTAGTGTTTTAGTAACTGGTACCTTGTGGACAGAGACTCCGAGCACTGTTTACATCTCCACATCCACAACCTGCAAAGACAGGAGACCATAATTAATAAACTCTTCAGCTTCAGAATAGGTACTTCTTATAAAGCAAGTGGAACATAAAAAATACTGAATGGAGCATTGTACATACCAGTTTGATATTGCCACATTATGCCTTTACATGATCATCAGCACTGCATTACGCTACGTACAAATATTTAGATTTTACAACTATGATATAAAATAAGAATATGAAATGGAGCTCAGGGAGCAAGATTAAGAATCAAAGTGACAGTTGACTGTTGTTACGGGTCAAGTTCAAACAGCGTGATAACATCACCTGGAACACGAAAAAGAACAAATATCTTGCTTATCCTGGAGTATATGACAAGCGTAACACACGTCGCAGGCATTTCGATGCCGTGTTTGGCGCCATGCAGTTTGAAAAAAAGTGGCAGGTAACGTTGCCTATGAGGACTTAATAAATTAAATCTCCCAAGCTAGACTTAAATCAGCGCAAGTTATGATTAATCACAACAAATAAGAACTAAATGACCACGGAAGATATATTTAAACACACACACGCGCGGACATTTAAGCTAGCAATTCCCCTATTTTAACTTTCAAATTGTAAGACCAAAGACAATAACCAGGCAACACAAAACCCGTTCCCCGTACCCGTTCCGTTGACAGAACTTAGGTTCACGCTGTGTTATTAAAAAGCGATATTACTTACCAATTTTTTCAGGGACGATGGTTTCAACGGACATGAACGATTCCTCCCGCTTCCACTTGAACAAATACCGAAAGGGGTGACGACTGTAGCGGGCTCTGCAGCTACTGCGCATGTCTGAAGCTGCAGCTACTGCGCATGTGTGAAGCTGCGTCACAATGAAGTATCTTTGCCTGAGTGTATAATTTATGTGAGAACATTAAGTTCGTTTAAATCGTATGTGTTTTGTCACTTTGACATCTCTTCTTATTATGTTATTCCAATGTGACCTTGTTAAGTTCTATGTAAAAATGTAGTAATTACAGTGATTTTAACTAAACAAATCAATATAATATGAAAAACATCACTATTTCATTTCTTAGAGTGTAAGCGCATTGCAAGGAGTTAAAATTTAATAACAGGGCCGTCAGACCACAACATGACCCTGACAGTTAGAAAACTTACTAAAAGGAGATTACAATACTTTGGTAAATCTGAAAACACTAACAACATAACACTGATTATTCCTAAATCCAAAACTTTGCAATTTCAAAGGGAATTAAAGAACCAGAATTGGGAACAAATCATGGCAATGGAGGATGTGGATGAATGTTATACTTTCTTTACTGCAGTCATCACAAAGGTAACAGAAAAATTCACAAAGCAAATAAAATGCAACTAAAATAAAAAAAAAATTCTTCCATGATTAAACAAGGATATTAAAAAAACTAATGAAAATGCAAAATATGGCCCTAAAGAAATCATTAAGATCAAAACTTACCTTAACTTACAAAAGTTTAAGAAATAAAGTTGTTCCAGAATTACCAAAAGCAAAAGTGTCCTATTACACTCAACTGATAGGCAATGCAAGGGGCAACAGTAATTCACTTTTGAAATATTTAAATACCCTGACCAACACCTAAAATCAAAGGAATTGGGGAACTTATTATAGATGGCAAAAATATTAACGACCATGCCACTACGGCAAACAAATTTAACTCTTATTTGTACAATCAGTAGAAGAATTAATTAAAGACTCTGTGGCCAGTGAGCATATAAATTGCTCAGGTTTTTCAGCCTCTACAGACTGTTTTCATATCAAAACTGTTGATGAAACAAAAGTGGCACAAATTACTGCACAACTGTAAAATTCAAAATCAAATGATATCAATAACATTAATAGTTGCTTTCTTAAAAACTACAATAGCATCTTGATTAAACCGTTGACGCATCTTGTCAATCTGTCTATTAAAACCTGTAAATTTCCATCTGGCTGGAAAATAGCAGTTGCTGTACCAATACTTAAAGCAGGAAGTCTGGACTTAATGTGCAATTACAGGCCCATATCAATTCTCCCTGTATTATCGAAATTGATTGAGAAAGCTGTAGCTGTATAATTAGTTGGCCATTTGGAAGCCTATCAGCTCCTCCACCCACAGCAGTTTGGTTTTAGAGCCAATTATTCGACTGAAATAGCAAACTTCTGTTTTGCATGAAAAAATCCCTGGATCGGGGTCAGGTGGTGGGGCAGTGTTTTTAGATCTCAAAAAGGCTTTTCGAAATGGTCAGTCACAGCCAGCTTTATCTAAAATGTCATTCTTCAACATTTCTCCTGAGGCAGTGGGCTGGTTTGCATCGTATCCTCAAAATAGAAAACAGTGCGTTAAAGTGGCCCAGGAGAAGTCTCCATTTTTTAAATATCCAAATGAGCACTCAACAGGGCTACATACTGGGGCCCTTGCTGTTCTCTTTATAAATGACTTACCCCTTATCTGCCCAGGTGCCAGTTGCCAGCTTTACGCGGACGATGCAGTTTTTTTGCACCTGCCAAGTGCCGGAGCAGGCAGCAAACGTTCTGTCCTCCTGTATGGCTAAGGTGGCTTATTCAAATCCAGCTGGTACTGAATCTAACCAAGACAGTAGCAATGTGTTTTTGTATTGGAAAACAAAATGTGGAACATAGTTTGCAAATACATTTGCAAAACAAAAACATAAAATCGCTAACAGAATTTACATATCTTGGGTTGGTCCTTGACCCCCAACTGAGCTTTGATAAACATATTAAGAAAATTTAAAAAAACAATAAAAAACAAATTGCTAAATTGTTTTAAGCTAATCAGGCACTAAATCCCAGACCAGGCTGCCCTCCTTTATATGGATGCTATGATATTATCACATATATCCAGCGGTGTAGTCTACGTGATACGCAGGTATACACCGTATACCCACTAGAAAAGGTCACAAATTTCCATATTACCACTAAAAAAAATTTGCTAAGATGCGTATCAACATGTTTCGTGACATAACTTTCATTTTTTCGGCCATAAATTAGCCACGAAGCCGGCCCGTTTAGACCATGATGAATTCTGTCAAAAGTAATGTTGAGCCACCGCAGAGGGAAAGCAGCTTGGGGGGAACCGACCAAAGCAGTGAATCGTTAGGGGAGGTGTGTCTGTAGTGGTGTATGTGAGTGTGGTGCGTTCGTGTGTGCAGTAAGTGAGCCTGTGAACTTTCTCCCAGTTCCTTTCTCCAATCTCTGCCACCTGATGATGGTGGGGCATCCTTGGGAGCTGATCCAGGAAAAGTCCACCGCCCGAGAGGAGGGTAGGGGAAGGGTGAGGGGGACTGAGCATCCGTCAACATAACCTTCCAGGAATATTTTGGGGATCCGATCACACCAAGAGGCAGCCCACCCATTTCCACAGAGGCCAGCACAGCAACCATCCAGATCAGGGCAGATCAGAGTCCTTGTCACAGCTGTTGGACTGCAGTGCAGAACCCCCAGCCACTGTGACGAGGGCGATCACAACCCCCAGTCCAAGTAGGCAAAGCTCCTTCCCGTGAGGAAAGGAATGACTGTTATACATCTTGTGTTTCCATTTAGAGAACCAGTCTTTCATGATGTCGGTTATGTGTGGATGCAAACTTTATTAATTACTGGTGCACATTCACAAAGTATACATTTAAGAGCAGTTGCTGCTTTGGGAAGGGTGCTGCGGACAGATGTTACACCAGGACATGATGTATGAGGGTGGGAGGGGGGATCAGAGTATACCCACTAGAATAAACTAGACTACAACACTGCAAAGATCCTATTGCTTGACAGCATGGGGCCAGACCACTCCCTCAGCCACAAAGTGCATTGGGGTCATTGCACAATCAAGCAATAAAACTTATGGACAGAAAACCAATCCGCTACCACCACTGTAAAATTTTTGAAAAGTTTAAATTGCTAAGCTCTGCAGGTTTTAGTGGCTATTCAAATGTATCAGTAATTTAGCACCAGAGTCACTTAGTTGATTTGTTTAGAGACAAAACAGCAATAGAGTCACCAGAGGTTCCATCAAGCAGAACTATAAGCTCCCAGACTGCAGAACTTTGTTTGGTCAGTCTGCCTTTTATAAAGCTGCAAAGCTGTGGAATACATTACCAATTGAACGCAAGACAATATCTGAGTTTAAAGCCTTCACCACTAGGCTTAAATTTTGGCTAGAAAAAAAATAAATAAATAAAAGACTGTAACCACATGTAAGTAGTACTGTGTGTGTGTGTGTGTGTGTGTGTGTGCGTGTGTGTGTGTGAATGAATTATAGATTTGTATTGTGTGTTTAGGTGAGTTTTATATAGGTTTTTGTAATACACTGTTGTATTTGAATGTAGTGTAGAAAGGCCCAACCAGGGCCAAGAGTTGAGAACTAGTTTTGGCTAAAAACTCCGCATGGCATCCGCTACAAAATTCACATCTGTACATAGTCACAAAATTTTGTACAAATGCAGTGTACCTGTCAAATAATTCAAATAAAAAAAAATAAATAAATACACGCAAGTGATGCAAACCATTCAGTTATACCTCTGAACCTAATTGTCATTTTTCCTTTGCATTCCATTCATTTACAGAGGTAAGTCGATGCAATGTCAATCTTATAAGTCACAAAAATACATGTAAATTCTGTCGGACATCCTGCAATAAAATAATTTATCTGTTCAATGTGATAAGTTTTTGTTTAAATGTATTTTGTCATGTATGCTATAGATATTGTCCTTTTAACCCATGGCCTCCCAGCTTTTTTGTTTAGGCAAGGGCAAGGCATTTTCTTTGTATAGCACATTTCATGTACATGTAACCCACTTCTGGGTATGTACACGTCGCTACCTAGGTTCGTAGGAGCAAAGAGGTGAAGCAATAACCAGTACAGACAGGTATAATTAGCAGTTGTAACTTTTTAGTTTTGACTATTATTCCAAACAGTGCGCAATAATTTACATATGGGCCCCTTAATTTAAAATAAAATAAAGAAATTGTCCTTCCAGGATGTTAAATCCAAAGAGCGTTCAATGTGGATCCAAAGTTCAAGTCAACAGTCAGGGAAATAGTCAAGTCAGAAAAAAACTGATGTTGGCTCGCGGTGTCGATCAGTGGGACTGATTAAATCCTACCATACAGGTTGGCTGGATGGTGTGATGGAACTCAAAGTTCAACTGGGAGGCTCGCCATCAATTGGGTTTCCGGTCAAGCTCGTTGAATGCAAAGAATGGGAAATGAAGAGAGACCCGACCTGCATTTACAAAACAGGTTCATGATCCAGGTTCCAATGCAAAATGAGCTAATTAGATTAATCCAAAGTGTTGTACAACATTAAATCCATTCTTTCAATATGGAAAATAAAAATATTGTTTACAGACTGGTCAACGTAGTTATCTTCACAACAAAACTCCTGGTGTCAAAATGTACCATTTTAACCAATTGTAACTACAGTAAAATGAAATCATATTTTACCAAGGAATTCACTTATTTATAAGAACAAATTACCCTTTAAGGTAATTGGCACCTTCCATGTGTAGTATTCTCTTTTGTTTTAAACCCCTTTTAACATAGGATTTTAAACTTAAATGAACAATAAAACAGAGTTTCAACTAAGAAAGAAAAATAAATAGCAGCTGTACTGCTTTTACACATCTCAGTTAACTTATATATATATATATATATATACAGTGGCGGGCCGTGCATATCACACCTAGGCCTTCAATGCCGTGTCACTTAGTCCAGCCTACATTTATGCACCTCATAATAAGATCAATATGACACCATGGCTCGAGAATACATACGGAAGCACACTTTTTAAGCCTATTCATAACAGCGGTGGCAGTAGTACTACACTTAACTGCTCAGTCGATCAGCGGGATGTCTGATATTTACAGTGTGTGTGATACGCGCAAATTGCACAAAAAAAAAAATCCAAGAAACAGCGAGGCCGCGGAAGGTGATTCGCATAATAGCGAGGGACCACTGTATCAAGTTCTGTATTTCTCTGTTTCATATAAAGTAAACTAACTGAGATTAACAATCATTGTGGTTCTGAGCTTCTCCCAGCATTTTATTTGCCTGTTACAGTATGATTATCTCAGTGTTTCAGGAGGCTACCATGAACTACAAACCTCACAGAGGGAACAACATACAAACAATGACTGTAGTGACCTACATGTTGCTATTTTTCTGGTGTGGATCCAACTCAATGAGTGCATGTTCCTTCGTCCAGGAGATACATTACCTATCAGGAATAACTACCATGACTCAGCAATGCTGCTCGATGGAGCCATTGTCCAGCAGCATTTAATGAGCTTCCCTCGAGCGCTCTAAATTACGGCCGTAACTGAGGCATTTTGCTCCATAAAAAAGTGAGAACGTCAACTGCTCGACAATGATGTCAACAACTCTCAGAAGTCTAAGACAACTTGAATGCAGCATAAGGCCCCATTTTGGGTAAAAGTAACATGATATATTATCTCCATTACTCTGTGCTGCAGACGTAGCTCCTACATTGGGTTCGGCCTGGGAGGAAATGCAAATACTTTGCAGTTTTTAATAAGTAAAAACATGAAAACACAAACTTTTACTACTTTTCTTTTGCATCTCTGACAGAAAACTAGAACAAACGGATGAGACACGGAGCCCCAAGACTCATCCTCATGTTTTTAGTGTCCTTAACACTGATCTGTCGACCAGTGGTATCAGCGGATAAGTCCGCTTTGTTCCTGTTAGTCAAGTTCTAGTCTTGAGTCTGCTCCTCCATTCTGGTTCTTCTTCTGCAGTTTTTTGGCAGTTGGCAAACAATGTATAAACAGTGTATATTTGACTTCTGCTGTGTCTTTGTGTCAGCTGCAACTGTTGTAAATAGACTACATTAGAATAACTGTGCATTGCCTTGACAGGTACATCAGTGTGGGAGCACAGGGCAGAGCACCTGATGCAGGAGTGTTTGCAGAGTCGGATTTCAGGCAGGCCCTTGACAATGGTCTCCTCAACCTCCCTACAGCGGATCTGCTTCCAGGCTCCAACATACGAGCCCCTTATGTTCCTTGGAGATGATGCCTACCCTCTGCACCCTGACCTGCTGAAACCATATTGTTACTGCCAGTTGGACCATCAACAGAGAGTCTTTAATTACAGACTGTCGCGTGCACGCAGAGTGGTCGAAAATGGATTCGGAATATGGGCAAACAGGTGGAGAGTATTCCACAACACTATATTGCTGAGCCCTGACAAGGTGCAGAAAATGGTATTTGCTTCTGTGTGTCTCCACAACTACTTGCATGAGGTCAGGTCTGAGACATGCACACCTCCAGGGTGTCATATGAGGCTTCTTTGCTTGTGTTTGAAATTATTTCTGATTATCAACATGTTGATTTATATGTAGATGACGAATTTCTTTCACACATACACATGAAAAACAAAAAAGATTTGTGCTCCCATATGGTCCCAAAGAAGAAGCATCTATTCCTTCATAAAAAATACTAATGACATCAATTCAGTTTTTTTGTTTTCTTTTTTTTGCTAATGTTTGGCATACCCAAAACCTTCATCACCACCAAAGCCCCATCCCCATAATATTTATGTTATACAGAAAATTAAATAATTCCTATAAGTTTTTAAAATACCTAATAAATCATTTAAATAATTAAAGAAATGCCTACCACCCGTGCTGCACGGGGCCACTCAGACCATGTTATGCTTCATGTGATACTAGCTACATACTGGCAGAAACTCAAAGTCTCTTATGAGGCTCCTTAACAGCTGATAGGAGTCTGTAACAACGGCCTGTACCCTGACTTTATATTGTCAACCACAGTAACTGCAATATTATTTACTGCTTATGTGTCTTATTACACATAATAGATATTGCACATGCATCTTACCCTCTACCGGACCATCAGACTGATCTCTCCTTCTGGAACACTGTTGGTGCCAGACCAAAGTCATCAACCCCGGCCAGAACCTGGTCTGATGTTGTTCGTCACAGAGGTAAATCCAGCAGGAAATTTAAAGCTCCAGCACTCACTCCACCATCTGAAGTCTCACTGCATAATAAATATGATGTGTTGAGTCATATTAAAATGAATGATGATGAATGTAATGCAAGGATTTATCAAAATTCAAGAAATAGCCCTAAAACTCAGCCCAGGGCTAACCAGACCAGGAGGAGAGGCCAAAATTCCACAAACAGGAGGACTAGAGAAGCTATCGGCACCTCCACACAAAAACAAATAGACACAATTCTGATTGGGGACTCTATAACAGCATGTCAGGATGGCAAAGACGGAAAATTTAACACTTTTTGATACATCAGTCAGGGAACTGACAGAGATGTTGCCGACCATTCTGTCTTCACATCCAGATGGTATGAAGATTATTGTCCACACAGGGTCTTTTGATATTCTGAGGAGGAAAATTGGCTCTGAGATCCTGAAAAAAGACTTTTCTCTGCTGTTGGAGAGACTGTGTCAGTTGGGAGCACACCATGTTTACATTTCAGGACCCATTCCTACAGCAGGTAAAGGAATTGAACTTTTCAGTAGGCTTCTTGGCCTGAACACATGGTTATCAAACGCATGTATCACCCATGGGATAAAGTTCATTGATAACTTCAATATCTTTTGGAACTGTAAGGAGCGATTCAGACCTGATGGTGTGCATCCAAATCTAACTGGATGCAGATTACTTGGTGCACACTTGCGTCATGCTGTTGGGACGGCAAACCCAAACATGAGTGTACAGATAAGAGCGAAGGACACAGCAGAGAGGCGATCAACTCCCAGCTCTCCCCCCTCACCAGACCCTCTTCTCCACATCACCCAAGGTCTTAAAAGGATGTCTCTATCCAGGTCTGAACCCCAGCGACCACCATCTACCAAGAAATACAGGGCTCCCCCCCCTCCCCCTCCTCATCCTCCTATTAGATCATCTGTCCTGACCGAGCAGGGCATGGGAGGAGGTTCCCAGAGCAGCAGAATTCACAACAAAGATAACATGCCATGATGCATTCAGGGTCCTTGCTGTAGTTTTGCTACTACTGACAGCTGTTCTGAGATCAAGCCTGGACCCAGTAGGATTCCTGTGTTAGTTAGTAAAATAAGGAATCGAACACGGTCAGCTTGTGGGGTGAATCGATCTAATCTGTTAACTGTACCTTGTATAACTCAGAATACAACAGAGACCAGTGTAAACTTCATAAAGCTAGCTGTACTAAATGTTAGATCTCTGTCCAACAAGTCACTGTTAGTTAATGACTTCATCATTTCTCACAGTTTAGATTTTCTTTTTCTGACAGAAACATGGTTAACAGAAGACACAAGTGCTACAGTTCTTAATGAAACAGCACCCCCTCATTTTAGTTTCATGAATAAATGTCGAAACGGGAGGAAAGGGGGAGGAGAAGCTGCCTTATTTAAAGATTCATTCCAGTGTAAAGAAATGTCATTTGGTGATTTTACTTCTTTTGAATATCTTAGTTTTATTTTAAGGGGCATTCCTAAAATCCTATTTCTAATCATCTACAGACGTCCAGGACACTGTGTAAATTTTATTGATGAATTTTCTGAATTATTGTCGGTTATCTCTACTGATTGTAACCATTTCATCTTAACTGGGGATTTTAACATTCACATAGATAACATGACGGATGGTAATGTCAAGGAATTTTGTTCCATATTGGACATGTTTGGTTTGTGGCAACATATAAAACAACCGACCCACATTCGAGGTCACATTCTGGACCTGGTTATTTCAAAGGGTGTTGATATTTCTTCTGCTGCGGTCACTGACTTGGCCTTGTCTGACCATTTTTGTATTTTGTTTGATTTACTGATCACTCAGAATGTTCAACCAACCTGCTTCTCCGTTAGGAAGAGGTACATTAATGAAAGAACAAGTGCTAAGTTTGTGGAGGCCATAGCTATGTTACCAACAACCAGTGCAGAGTCAGTTGATAGACTCCTGGATAATTTCAATCTGAAAATCTTGAATGTAATGGATGCTGTTGCACCGATAAGAATCAAGAGCAACTTGAGCAAACAGAAAACACCATGGAGAAACACCACTGTGGTTACCAGCCTAAAAAGAGAATGCAGAAAAACTGAGCGGAAATGGCGGAAAAATAAACTTCAAATTTACTATGAGCTGTACAAACCAAGCCTGCGTAACTATAACAATGAGTTGTGCAAGGCCAGAGAGCTGCATTTATCTGAAATGATTAACAGGAATGTCAACAATTCTCGCACTCTGTTTGCTATGATTGAAAAACTTACAAATCCTCCCAAACAGATAAGCCCAGAGCTCCTTTCCACTGAGAAATGCAACCAATTTGCAAACTTTTTTAGCCAAAAAATTAAAACAATTAGGCAAAATATTAATTCCACACAGTCAAACAAGAAAATTAGTCTGTGTCTAAAACCCGGAAATAATTCTGATGTCATGTCACAATTTAAAATGGTGAATTTAAAAGTCCTACAAGAAACAGTTTGGCATTTGAAATCAACAACATGCACTCTGGACATGATACCATCCGACTTTTTAAAAACAGTTTTTACCTCAGTAGAAAGTGATCTCCTACTGATAGTTAACAGCTCGCTGGCATCAGGCATTTTTCCCAAGTCACTAAAGATAGCTGCTATTAAGCCACTCCTAAAGAAAAGGACTCTAGACGCCTCTGTAATGAACAACTATAGACCTGTCTCTAACCTCTCTTTTATTTCCAAGATTATTGAAAAAGTTGTATTTCACCAGCTTCATGACTTTTTAAATGAAAGTGGAAATCTTGATAAATTTCAGTCCGGCTTCCGACCTCATCACAGCACTGAAACAGCTCTGGTCAAAGTGTTAAATGACATTAGGTTGAATACCGATTCTGGTCAAGTATCAGTCCTGGTTCTGTTGGATCTCAGTGCTGCGTTTGATACTGTAGATCACAGAATCCTGTTGCACAGGCTGGAAAACTGGGTTGGACTTTCTGGAGCGGTCCTTAACTGGTTCAGGTCCTATTTAGAAGGCCGGAGTTATTTTGTTACGATCGGCAGCTATGAATCCGAGCGAGTGGCCATGACTTGTGGAGTCCCCCAGGGGTCAGTCCTTGGACCTCTTCTGTTCAACTTGTATATGCTCCCTTTGGGTAAAATATTACAAAACTATAGCATTAGTTATCAAAGTTATGCAGATGATACACAACTTTATGTGTCTCTGTCACCAGACGACTGCAGTCCAATAGACTTATTGTGTCAGTGTCTGGAGCAAATAAACACCTGGATGAGGGAGAATTTCCTACAATTAAATGAAGACAAAACTGAGATTATTCTGTTTGGTAGCAAAGAGAAGAGAGTCAGCATTGGTAAACACCTGGAGACTCGGGCTCTTAAAATTACCAACCAAGTTCGTAACCTGGGAGTGTTGATAGACTCAGATCTGACTTTCAGCAGCCATATCAAAGCTGTCACTAAGACAGCTTTTTACCAGCTCAGAAACATCAACAGAATTAAAAGTTTAGTCTCCCAGAAAGACCAAGAGAAACTCATCCATGCGTTCATCTCCAGTAGACTGGATTACTGTAATGGTCTTTTAACAGGACTTCCTAAAAAGAGCATTAAACATCTGCAGCTCATCCAGAACGCTGCTGCTAGAGTTTTAACCAGGACTAAGAGATCTGAACACATCACACCAGTTTTGAAATCTTTACACTGGCTTCCAGTCAGTCACAGAATAGATTTTAAAACCCTTCTGATCATTTACAAATCCCAGAATGGTTTAGGCCCAGAATACATCTGTGATATGTTCAGAGAATATAAACCTAGCAGAGCTCTTAGATCCAAAGACTCTGGTCAACTAGTCCAGGCCAGAGTCCAGACTAAACATGGAGAAGCAGCATTTAGCTGTTATGCTGCAAACAAATGGAACAAACTGCCAGTGGAGATTAAACTTTCCCCAAATGTAGACATTTTTAAATCCAGGTTAAAAACTTTTCTTTTCTCATGTGCCTATGCATGAAATCTGCACGGTAACTTTTTTTTTTTTTTTTTTTTTTTTTTTTAACTTGCTTTTAATCATTTTAATGTAATTTATTATTTTATTGTGATTATGTGTTGATTATGTGTTGATGCCTTTTACTATTCTAAATATCTGTAATGTCTTTGTTTTATGTAAAGCACTTTGAATTGTCCTGTACATGAAATGTGCTATACAAATAAACTGCCTTGCCTTGCCTTGCCTACCTCATGACGGTTTTCTTTTGCACAGCTGATCATTCATTGTTGAATGTGGCACAACAGCTTATGCAGCACACTGCACATTTATGTACATAGAGTAGTTACTCAGTTTATTTTATCCTATCTTTATGTTTATCTTCTATCAAGTTTTTCTTTTTCTAAGTTTTTTATTTTTTATTTATATTCTTTTATGGCATTCAGTGCAGACTGCAAAGTAAGAATTTCATTGTTCAGGGAACCTTGTTTCCTTACAGGGCAAATGACATTAAACACTTTGAATCTTGAGGACATCTAAGAAGTGGACCAGTGGAGCTGTGGACTATGTTTACTACTGCTTTGAAGGGCAATGTGCTGGACCCACCATTCCACAACAGTCCCAGCAAACCAGCCACTTACCCTCCCCCAGCAGTACAGGAGATGTGGCCTCTTTGACGCTGCTCACCTCTAAAGGTCCTCCCACCCCCACCACACCAACACCTCTTTGTCCTGAAGAGAGGTAAACAAAATGTCCTCAAGAGCAAACATATTCCAGAGCTAGGGTAGCAGTGGGGGGTTACGCCCTGTAAATACTGTTTGTGGTGTTTGTTTATTTATTTATTTATTTATTGTGTGTGTGTGTGTGTGTGTGTGTGTGTGTGTGTGTGTGTGTGTGTGTGTGTTTGTGTGTTCTATTTTCATTTTTATTGTTTTTGCTAACCCCAAGACAAATTCATTGTATGTGCAAACTTGGCAATAAAGACCTATTCTGATTTTGAAATTGTTTATTGGTCAGAGATGCTGAGTAAACATGAGAAAATTACTTGGAGTATCCATGCAGTCAACTTCAATCAACTTTGTTTATTAGATTAAAAATACTATGCTACAAAAGCTCCAATGCTGGACAGTTAAGAAAAAAGAAATGACATTGAAAATATGGCTTGTTACATATTTTGGAAGAAACAACAAATTTTATTCCAAAATCATTTAACAAAAGGTTAAAAAAAACAAAAAAACAAAACAAAAGGTAATCTTTAAGCAATCAATACTGTTTTAGCCTAAACATATCTTTGGCCTTGAATGAATCTCAGTGATGACAGTGGCACAACAATGCTTACAGTTTCCTAACCTAACCTTAGTCTTGGTATAGGCACAATGGCCAATGATTCTTTTAAGTGGAAGGTATGTTGCACAGGAAAATGGTTCAAAACCTACTTCCTAAACAGAACATGAAAGACTTTGACTGTAATAATATCTATCACTGTGAAATGTGAGTTCTAGCAAGCACCACACCAGGTCTGTTGGCATCAAAGCTGTGACAGAATATAAGCACACGCAGCAGGATATTAAAAACATTGCTCACTGTTTTCTCATGAAATACTGTCATGTCTATGAAATTATTTTTATATACACATACACAGTGTGGAAGTTTGAATATACATACCTGAAGTGCTGATAACTCTTGATCTGTGGGAGCTTTCGGAAGTAGGGACTCAGGTGTGCCTGCCAGACGATGGTCTTGACCAGGGGTAGCCAACGTTGGTCCTCAAGGGCCCTAATCCGGCAGGTTTTCCAGATTTCCCTGCTCCAGCACACCTTTTTTTTAAAACATATTTTACAATCCTCAGATAAAATCAACTAACCTTGGTGATGTCTGCCAAAGTATTGACTCTGGTCCTCATGAATGCTTGCTTGATCAGTCTAAAGCCACAGTCGGGGGCAAATTTGGTGTGGTCAAAAAGTGGATGCTAAGCGTGGAGTGAAGCTTGTGTCCAACACGCCAGGCGCCGTACCAGAGCATGTTTCTGTTTTGCCCACTGCAGTTGTCACAATGAAGATCTACGTCTATTTCTCCAGCTTTGAAGCTGGTGAAGAAATGATGCATGTAGCTGATGACTTCATTGCTCCCCTTACTTGTCGACATGCCTTCATCGATCAGGAAATTCACCTGTTTTTGCAACCCTTCACAGGAGACACCAAAAAGGCCACATTTTCATGGTGTCAGGAAGTACATTGGACCAGGCTAAAGAGGGTTTGAGGGGAAGTGCATCTGAAGAAGACAGAGGAAAAAAGGAATAGATAAAATTAAGCTGTGTGTATTTTTATACCAGTCTTTATAAACCAAACAACAAAAAACTATAGGAAAAACAAAACAACTTTTGGACTTAAAAGGAAATAATGTGTGATGTGTGATAAATAGTACCTGCTGTGTAAAATCAAAACTGTAGTGCATCCTGACCTTCTTGCTTGCTGCTGAGGAGGGACCAAAAGACAACCGAGAGTCTGTGCAGGTCTTTCTGCAGACAGCAGTCATCTTGTTGTACACAGCTCTCTCTTTTTCCACAAGCTCAAGATGATCCTGTTGCTTCTTGACTGCTTCAGATTTTCTCTCCTCTGAAAGGTTTGCACTCCTTAGCAGCTGGTCATTATTCTGTTGGCACTGCCAGCAGAGGTCCATACGGGGCCTGCAGCTTCTGATGTGCGGGAGTAGCTGCTTCCACAGTGCTTTGAAGCTTGATTTACAAATTGCACGCTCCCCTGAAAAGACAGATGATTATTATTATTTATGTATTTATTTATTTAATATTTATCATTTACTATTTACAATTTATTATTATTTTTTACACATACACATCCCTAGCAGACTTCATGTAGAGATGCCACACTGAGGCCTTGGACACATGAGTTGGCAGTAACTTCACATGCCAATCCCTATGCCCAGGACATCGGCCAGGCAGCATGATGGCGTTGTCTTCAGGATAGTTCTTTATAAATTCCACAGCTCTGTTGATCTGTTCATGGCTGATGAACCTGTGTGTCTGTGGCCGTGGGCTCTTCTTCCTTAAACGTGGTCCTGCCCCATTCTCTTCAAAGTGTCTGATGATGTCAGTCAATGTGTCTTTGCCAATTCTGAAAAAGGCAAACAAAGATAATGCTTGTTTCAGATTATGGTATATTCAGATTATGGTTCATGCTAACAGGCAGTTTAGCTTGTAAAGCAATCACCTGGGGGCAGTTTGGATGCATACATCCATTTACCAGAGGTGAAATGTAACAAAGTATTAATACTTCGTTTTTGGAACATTTTAGTTACTTTCTACCAAATGAAATAACAAATTTAAAAAACATGCTTCCAAAGCTGCATTTTTGCCATATTGCCTAGAAATCCTCTGGTCTTGCGAGACGCTGGAATATCACTTGACAAACACAGTAGAGCAGTTCTGTATTGTTGCTTTCCTAAAGCAGAAGAGTCTAACAAGTAAACCTCCACGGGTCATAAAGGTCACTGACAAGAGGTCCCAAGTAGGGATTAATATGCTCTTTGGGCTCACACGGGCCAGGAATGATTCCTGCAATGACAATGTTCTCCTGCTTAAATCTCTCCTCATGAGGCAGATTCATTACAACTAGATGCATTACACCTATGGAATCTTTAACTCGGTCATAGGGCTGAAACCAGTCCACATTAAGCATGAAACCTAGATTAATTGCTTCACAGAGGAATGGCTTGCTATTATAAGACTGAAAGTCTTTCCAAACCTTTCCATCATACACATCAGCATATATATTGTCAGACATGTCCCGTAGTGTTCACTTCTCACAGGCTTCATTTAAACCTGGTCTATGTACTAAATCTTGCAAACTCTTTGGAACATTTCTGTAGCAAAAGCTGTGTTTAGTGTGTAAATATGTTAACCCTTTTTTCCAGTGACTGTTTTCAAAAGCAATGTTCCACATTCCTTATGATGATGCTTGTCTTGTTACAATGATTTGTGGGCATATTTCTATTCTGTTGGGGTTGTGTTTCTGTGTTTTAGTTTGTTTTTAGTTGGTTCTGCTAAGAATCGCAGGAAGCGATTAAACCAGAAGTGAGCGAACCGGAAGTTGTGTTGATCAGGTAGTAAGCGCATGGCGAAAGGCAAATTTGTTTATTCTGTACAACAATCTAGCACCATCTGCATACGTCTCATGCTTTATGATAGCATCGTAGGTATGTATTGGTTATATGGGAAAGCAGCTACCGTAACCGATGGTTATTTTGTAAGATGATGATTCGTTAAAGTTGTTATATTGAATTACGTAATCCAGCTAAAGTACTGTTGGGAAATATGCCATACTCTTCTAAAAAGGTTCCTAATTCCTATAAGAATGTTAGAAACAAGTGAGTTCATAAGTCATGACAGGAAGAGATGGGTCTAAAATGACAAGTTTAAATGAGTGCATAAAACTTATTTTTATATTAAAACAGAATGGCTAAGCTAATTGTTTTCTTTGTACATGTTTATTCATGCCCGTATCTTAGTAGAGAATTGATTATGTTTATGTATTTCAGTTTCACCCTCTCTCAAATGTCAATAAACCTGCGGACAAAGAGTCAAGTGTCTTCAGAGTCTTGATGTTGGGAAGGTGTTTAGCTGACTGTCAAGATATACGCCAGGCATATATTGAGGACAGCACAACGCTTTTGAGCATGCTTTCGGAAAGTAATACGATTACATCTTGCAGATTTTTTTCTTATGCCTCGTCCATCTTTTACAATTATTGTTCCCTCTTCAAGTGTGTATATTTCGTTACAAACTGGGCATGCCACATAGTTAATGCAGAGAAAGTATTTTTCTGACCATATACATGGTTGAAGGAAATCTTTCAGCCAAATTTTTCAATTTATCAAGTCTGCTACCAACCGCAAAAAGAAATGACCTAAGCAGATCTAACAGTGCAATTTAAGTGTTATCTGAAATTGTAAAATGTGACTTCCACATAGTAAGTTGAAGGATAAAATATATGTAAACCTTGAGTACTGAACATCGTCTACATTGCTTTTATCACTCCCCTCTCCATGTGCCATCTCCCCTGTAGACTGACTCATCACTATGCTGTGAGTTACACAAATATAGGACATTAAACATTAATCCAAGAATTAACCTTAAGTGAAAAATGTCAGGGTCAGATCAGTGTGTTATATCTGACAATGATAATCAAATGTGGCATCACATATAATGTGATCGTATTTATAATATATTATCATATAACTTTACAAGTTTCAAGTATTTTTTGCCTTTTTTAAAGGCAAGTTAGATGTACCCGGCATCCAGAAGGTTTGCTTTTGTTTTTAATCCTATGAGATGGGATAATGTTTCGTGTGAACACTCACTGTACCGGGTTACAGTGTATTGTGTAAAAATCCCCAGTCGTCTGTGTCATTGCAAATCTTGAGTGTTTGAATAGAAGGTAATTAACTACTTGATTTGGGAGATGTTTCAGCTGTCTTGTGGATGAGCTATTCAGCTGCTAAACACACAGGTGGTGAAATTTAGACTTAGAAGCTGTTGTTTTGAACATTCATAATTAGGGGCCGTTGAAGTCCCAGTCGTCTCACCACACCAACACACCAACTATCTTCTTAGTCATATGGAGCATTGTCACGTCTGAGCTGTTTACCTGCCTCTACTGGGCAAGTATGGAGCCTACGGTATGGAACTATTCAAGCTGAAACTACCCTACTTGAGTAGAGGTATTGTAATGATTATTCCAGTGATTCTCAAGCTTTTTTTCTTTGAGGACACCATTCTTGCAAATACCCAAAAGCTGTGCACCCACACAGCCGGCCTTTTCTGAAACTACATGCTTTCACATTTTGGCGGGGTTCACTCGTTTCCATTGACAAAACCAAAGTTAACATGAAGTCTTTTACATTCATATTTTTTCTTTTTTAATCAGGATGAATCATCTGCACTGTAGTGTCTCTAAGACATGTTTATCAATAAAATGATGCAGTAAAAAGTACGGTTACCAGGATACATATGCACTACTAATTTAAAAAAAAAAAATCAACTGGATTTTTATAGTGCTCTTCCTGGAAAAGTGGCAGCTAATCGATGCTAGTGGTGTCTTCAATCTCCACCAAACATTCATACACAAGCAATGTGGATGCTGGAGACAAGGAGGCTGAGGTGTTTCAAGGACACAAGTTACCACAGAATGACTTGGGGGCAGAAATCTGACTCCAGACCTTTCAGTCACTGGATGACCTGCTTTACCACAATAGCCACAGCTGGCTCTCTGCTACTGCAGCTCCACCAGTTCATTGACCTCACCAAATAACAGTACATGGACTCCAACTGTTTGTATGCACATGTGGCCAACTATTTTTTTTAAATTATTTTAAATAGCAGATTCTCCCAGCCACCATTTATTAACTGTTTGACCTGGTTTAAAACAAAAGGTGTTTTCAGGCTCTTATAATGCAGGTTCCATGCCAACAGGCAGTGTAAATAGGTCAACTTATTTAAAACACAGTCCCTTTTGACACCATCCACACACGTCAAATCTGTGTCTTTTTAAGCTTTGATACCCTGGCTTCATAGGACAATTTAGTCCTGAGAGGAAAGATCTGGCTTCTGACTTCAAATGTCTGATTGTCCCTATGACTTGCCAAACACAATCTACAAAATTTATCTACATTAAATGATTCCTGAAAACCAGCGAGACAATGTGCTCCTAAGTTTTCAGCAGAGACAAAAAGCACAGTACCTTTAGCATTAGCCCCCAGCTGCTGGATAAAAAGACCTTAACACGGCCAGCAGCCGTGGTACAAGGAAGCGGACCCAACAGCAGATCACTCAGAGAGGCAAGGGGAAACGTGCAAACAATGTTTATTGATAAGAAGTCTATGTGGCTTGGTCCAGGTCCGGGCAGCTCTTCGGTGGAGGGGTGAACCAGGAGATGCTCTCTGTGGAGGGTAATGTGAGCAGGAAGGCAGGCAGCTTGATATGAGGAGTAGTCCAGATTCTGGGTGCTGGGGTTAACCGAGGGATCAAGGTCTTCGGCTGTTGGACTGAGATGACAAGGTCAATAATCCAAGAACAAGGTACACGATAAATCGTGGAAGAGGCTTGATTACCACGCTGCATAGAATGACAATCTGGCGAAGACTGGAGCTCCTGCATGAATCTAAATAGCCGGGAGTAGAGCCGGCTAACGAGCACGCTGATGATCTGCAGGTGGTATCAATTGAGGCTCCAGCCTCCGCCCTCCGTCCCCATGGCAACCTGCTCAGCCCAACCTGCAAACTCAGACACATACACACAGAGCCATGACAGACCTTGGGTTTCAAGTATTTGTATGTCTTTCAAAAGTGGATCTAAAACAATATTATAACCAAATTTTTTAAATCATCACTCTTACACAAAACTGCAAGGTAAATAGACGACAGAGTGGATCTATATTTGATCGGTAGATTTGCAATTACCCAATACACAGCACACACTTTGTTTCTTTCTGGAGGTACCTAATGGATGACACACTTCAAATTCATCTATATACAAACTGACAGCAATTAATAACTCCTTCCTGGAGAGAACTGGATTTTCTTTGAAGAATAGGCCATCACGAAATGACTTAAATTGGTCAGGCTGTGAGTTAACATAAGATTCTAATACTAACACTTTGTCAAGGACATCATTCCTACTCAGCAATTCAGTTATCACACGCAATATGGGCACATACACAAAGCTTCTTTTCTTATGTGCATCCAATAAATACTCTTTGAATTGTCTTTGAAAAAACGTGATCTTTTGTGATCAGTGTCAAATGGTCCCCTCCTTGACAGAAAACCAAGAGGATTTGTTTCCTGAATGGCCTCTGTCAATAATAATGCCAAAATGTGGCCTTCAATGTTAGAGTTGTGCTTCCTCAAAACCTTTTCAATGGATCTTTTGGTGCATTCTCCAGCTAAAGTACATGCTACATGACAGCACCTGGGTCCAACTGGACTCAAAAGCGATCTGACTATCACTTAATTATGACGTCCCATCTTGTTTCAGTTCATGCTTGTGTTGTTCTTATTCTCAAATGTAAGTCGCTTTGGATAAAAGCGTCTGCTAAATGACTGTAGAATAGAATAGAATAGAATAGAATAGAATAGAATAAAGTGCCGATTTCATAAAGTTCATCAGCTATTTCCTGTGTTGCTGATTTTGATACATGCAAAATTGTCTGCATGCGCAGAAATAACGATGCAAGTCTATGCTTAATTGACTCCTCATTAACATCTTCAGATTCATCATCTTCTAGGGTATCATCTTGAGAAACATCAATAGGGGCAGGTAAGTGAGGAGGCTGGGGGCAGGTAAGTGAGGAGGCTGGTGGCAGGTAAGTGACGCTAATGCTGTAGGTGACGTAGTTCCGGGGGAGACGGCAGATTCAAACTAGGCGCGCCCAAACATTTCTACTTTCATTCGATTGTATTTTGTGCCAACTTAATCAAAATATTCTTTAAAGTAGGACTATAGTGTCTTTAAAAGGTACACTCTGGAGCACAGCGGGGAGGATTTGGCCAGCCTGACAGATTTTATAGATCGTTGTTACGACAGAATCGTCATGGGGAAACCGAACAACACGTCCACCCCCTCCACCTCATCCAAGTCCAAGAGACAGCGAAATGAGGATTCACCTGGAGCTATTTCACCACCGGGAACGACTCAACAGATGTTCTGATCTCTATAGATAAGAAACTCAGTAGTTTTGATGCGCGTTTGAGTCTGGTAGAAATTCTCCACAAGGAGTTCCAGGCGCTACGTGAATCATTAGAATTCAGCCAGAAGCAGGTGGAAAGTCTGGCTGCAGAAAATGCCGGTCTCAGAGAGACGGTAAAATCCCTCACCGAGGGCTTGACCCGTCTCTCAGATGAAAATAAGAAGATTAAGGAAACGGTGATCGATCTGCAGGCGCGGAGCATGAGAGAGAACCTGGTGTTTGCAGGGATTCCAGAGCAGACGGAGGAGGACCCCGAGACCACGGTGAAAAACTTCATCAAAACCCACCTGAAGCTCCCGGAGGAAACGGTGAAAAACATCTCCTTTCACAGAGTCCATCGGCTCGGCGGGAGGAAACCCGGGTCCAGCAGACCAAGACCCATAGTAGCGAAGTTCGTCAGCTTCAAACAGAAGGAGCAGGTGAAGAACCAGGGCCGCGAACTGAAGGGGACCAACTTCGGAGTAAACGACCAATATCCGAGAGAGATTCTGGACCGACGGAGAGTCCTGTTTCCCATCAGGAGGAAATCGATCGCCAATGGCGCTCGCGCTGTCATCGCGGTGGATAAACTGTTTATTAATGGACAACTGTACCGCGACCCGGACATCACTCCGTGGCTCTTCTGATCCCAGGTGCTGTAAGTCAATCTCTCCAAATGATCACTCTTAACTCGCCATTATAGATCACTGACAGTAGAACACACTGCTCGTCTCACCACAGCCTGTACACCTAGATCGATGTATTTTTTTCTGTTTTACCACTCTTCTCACTTTTCACTTTTCACTATCTTTCTATTTCACGTCTTCACTGTTAATTGTAATCCAGCTCGTAATATCAGCAGCGCACGCAACACCGTCAGGACGCACAGCCGCACCATACATGATACATATAAACACTCGCGTTTTATGTATGAGAGAACACGCATTAAGGTAGACTACATATACGGACATTTAACATACGGACAAACGCGCGCAATCAGGCTGCATGCAAACACGCGCGAATACGCAAGAGGGGCGCACAAAGACACACGCGTCAGTAACACGCATGAAGCATTAAACCGTTCACAATAACCATGTTAAAAATCGTCTGTTGGAATGTACATGGGGCCGGTTCCAGGGAGAAGAGGTTGAAGATCTTTAATAAATTACAGGAGCTGCAGGCTGACATTGTCTTACTACAAGAGACTCATTTAACAAACTCAACCATAGACCTTCTTAAAACAGCTCAGTTTCCTCATGTTTACTCAGCTTGTTACAATTCTAGGCAGAGAGGAGTAGCTACTCTTATTAATAAGAGACTAAATTTTGACATAGATAGCACAGTAGTGGATCCGGAAGGCAGATTTCTGATAACTTCATTATCTATTTGTAATATCAAATTATGTATTACCAATGTGTACGGCCCCAATGCAGATGATCCCTCCTTTTTCCACTCCCTGTTTGCTACACTCCAGAATTATTCAGATAACAGAATAGTGCTAGCTGGTGATTTTAATGTAGTCTTGACTGAACAAGATCGCTGCAGCACATCAGGTAGTCATCGAGTCTGGCAGTCGTCAGAAACTATCAAACAGTACATGAAGGATTTTGGTCTTTGCGATGCTTGGCGCTCTCACCATCCTAAACTAAGAGAATACACCTTCTTCTCTTCAGTTCACCACTCCTTCTCTAGAATAGATTATATTTTAAATAGTAACTCACTAATGGGCGACATTTCAGAGACTCAGATACATCCAATCAGCATCAGCGATCACGCACCAGTTTCATTCACTCTGAGAAACAAAAACAATAAACCGACTGGTCAAAGCTGGAGATTTAACACCTCTTTATTGAAAGATCCTGAGTTTATTGATTATTTTAAAAAAGAATGGTCAATTTATATAGAAAAAAATGACATGCCTGAAACTTCAGCGTGTCTTCTTTGGGAAGCAGGAAAAGCAGTAATGCGAGGGAAAATAATTTCCTTCTCCTCACATAAGAAGAAGAAGGAAACAGCAAGAGTTTTAGAATTAGAACTCAGGATTAAATCATTGGAGGAGGCTTACCGCATTTCCCCCGAAGAGCACACAATGAATAATATAAGGAAAACTAAATTGCAGCTTAAAGAAATTATAGATAAAAAAACACAGTTTTTAGTGCAAAGACTTCGCTTGGAGAACTTTGAACATAGTAACAAATCTGGAAAGTTTTTAGCAAATCAACTAAAAACAAACAAGGAGAAAACAACAATCTCCTCTGTTAAAGATCAAGACGGAAACATCAGCCATGACCCAGACAAGATAAATGACACGTTTAGAAGCTTCTATAAAACATTATATGAATCACAGATTAATCCAACAGATGAACATATTGAACAATTTTTAAACAACATTAATCTACCAAAACTAAAAAATGAAAATAAAATAAATTTAGATGCACCTATTACTGTAGATGAACTCCACGAAGCTCTCCAACATATGCCCAACAATAAAGCCCCGGGTCCAGATGGTTACTCAGCAGAATTTTACAAGGAATTCTGGACAACGCTAGCTCCTACATTTTATAATATGTTGTTAGAAATACAGGAAAAACAAAAAATACCGCAAAATATGAACTTAGCTAATATAACACTATTGCTAAAACCAGGCAAAGACCCCACACTTCCATCCAGTTACCGTCCCATATCTTTAATAAATGTAGACCTGAAAATAATTAGTAAAGCTCTTGCCAGAAGGATAGAAAAAATAACCCCTCTTATAATACATCCGGACCAGACAGGTTTTATAAAAGGTCGACATTCATCTACTAACACGCGTAGACTAATTAACCTCATAGATTACTCTACTTTACATAATCTAGAATCCACAATCATTTCTCTAGATGCAGAAAAAGCCTTCGACAGGGTAAACTGGAAGTTTCTATTTGCAACACTAGACAAATTTGGGTTTGGATCTGCTTTCATAGAGTGGATTAAAATATTATATAATAACCCAAATGCATGTGTGAAAACCAACGATCAAACTTCTCCAAGCTTCCGCTTACAGAGAGGCACCAGACAGGGCTGTCCACTCTCCCCCTCACTTTTTGCCATATTCATAGAGCCGTTAGCGGCTGCTATTAGAAAAAATATAGAAATTAAAGGAATCCAGGGCAAAAATATAGAACATAAAATAAGTCTTTATGCAGATGATGTATTACTCTTCCTTCAGAACTCACAAACATCACTCTCTGAGACAATCACAGTTATTAATAAGTTCTCATCAATATCTGATTATTCTATTAACTGGTCTAAGACTACAGCCATGTCCATCAACTGTGACCTACAAAACATCCCTAATATCAAAATACAGACAGGAAACATTAGATATTTAGGTATAAATATTTCCCCCAGATTATCAGATTTAACAAAATTAAACTATGTTCAGCTACTAAAAACAATAGAAGATGATCTCTTACGGTGGAGGCGCTTACCCATCTCACTAATGGGGAGAGTTGCCACCATTAAGATGATGATTCTACCTAAAGTTAATTATTTATTTTCAATGATACCCACTAAACCCTCCACCAGTTGGTTTAAATCTCTGGACTCTTTCATATCCAAGTTTCTTTGGAAAAACAAGCCGTCACGTATCAGTCTTAAAACCTTACAGCAGACTAAAGATAGAGGAGGACTGGATCTACCAAACTTTAATCACTACTTTATAGCTAACAGGCTGCAGTACATCTCCAAGTGGCTCAAACCCAGTTATCTGGATGAGCCGTGGCTAGATGTGGAGCAGGCTTTGTGTGAGGACTTAGTCATCTCTGACCTGCCGTTCATCAGCTCAACCATTAAACCATATAAGTGCTTTAAAAGCCTTAACATCCGTTTTTCCTTAATGGCTTGGTGGGAATTCTGTAAGATAACCAGATCTTCCCTCTTTCCATGTAGACTTACACCCATCTGGACCAACCCTGACATCCTGCAGAACAAAAAGATGATAAACTTCACTCAATGGAAGACTAAAGGAATACAACAGTTAGGACAGATAATAGAAAATCGAAACTTTGTATCTTTCAACACAATTGTCTCACAGTATGGAATCAACAGCAATAAATTCTTAGAGTACCACCAACTAAAATCAATTATATGTAAGAAGTATACCCCTGTACAGTTAGACTTGCAGCTTCCTGTCAGAATAGCAGAATTCTTGAATCTTAATACTCCAAAATTATTATCAAAAATATATAGATTACTTGCAAAGCTAGAAGACAGGATATCTCTCCCAACTTCAAAATGGGAAGATGATTTATCTAATAACTTTGATCAGAAAAGATGGTCACAAATATGTTTAAACACATTTAAAATGACTCAGAATTCAAATATACAACTAATACAATTCAAAATTCTCCATAGAACTCATTATACAGGACACAGGATGTTCAGGATGGGCCTTTCACCATCAGATATCTGCCCACACTGCTCTGAGAACACTTCTGATAGCTACATCCATGCGCTGTGGTCCTGCACACCTGTCCAAAGGTTCTGGATTAAGGTGTGTGAAGATCTCTCAAAATGGTTTAAAACCAGTTTTTCTGCAAACCCCACACTTTGCCTACTGGGCGACGTGGGTGACACTAACATAGGAATACACTCCATAAACTTGGTCCTCGCAGTCTTATGCATCGCAAAGAAAACTATTCTTGTGAACTGGAAAGATAAGAATAATTTGTCTATCCAGCAGTTTAGAAATCTCCTGTTAGATCACATCAGCATTGAGACAATGTCTGCCTCCTCCAGGAACCAATCAGATGACTTTCATTCCCTCTGGTCCCCTGTGACTGGCTACATCACCTAATGTAGGTGGAGGATTGCGGCTTCGCTTGGATGGGGGTGGATATGGGTGGGGGGGTCCCTGGTGGCTCCGGGTCTCCGGTTGTCTCCTGGGTGGGGATCTCGGCTGCTCCGCTGCTGGGTCGGCTGGGGGTTCCGGTCTGGGCGGGCGGCATTGGGTGGGCCCCGGGGTGGGGCTGCCTCGTGGCGGTGGGGGGTGGCTGCCGGGGTGCCTAGGTCGGTGTCCGTCGGCCCCTGGCCGGGTGGCCGGTCGGGCCCGGGGTGGGCCGGGTGGGGGCCCCGGGCTCTGGGGTGTCGGGTCTCCCCCCTCTCCTGGGGGTGGGGGGTCTGCCGCTGCTGGGGGGGGCTGGGCCCGTCCGGATGTGCCGTGCCGGGGGTTGGTCCGTGCCCTGGTGCTTGGTCGCAGCCCCGGAACCTGGGTGGGGGTGTGTTTGTATATAGGTGGGTGTGTGTGTGTGTGTGTCCGTAGGCATGCTGGTGTGTGGGTGGGTGTAGAGGGATGTGTGTGCTGTATGTGTGTGTGGGTGTGTATGAAGGTCTAGGTGTGTGCGTGTATGTGTGTGTGAGTGGTGTGCGGGTGTGTGTGTGGAGGTCTATGTGGGATGTGTGTGTGGGGGTGTGTGAAGGTGTGTATATATGAGTGTGTGCACGTGGAGGTCGAGGTGTGTGTGGAGGAGTGAAGGAGTGGGTGGAGGCGTGAGTATGTATGGAGGTGCTTGTGTGTATATGCGGGTATGTATGTGAGTGCGTGTGTAGTGGTGTATGTGTATGGAGGGGTATGAGAGTGTGTGTGTATGTGGGCACCGGTGTGTGTGTTTATAGGTATGTGCGTGAAGTGTGTTTGTGGAGGTATGTGCACGTATTGAGGTGTTGGTGTATAGAGGTGTGTGAGAGGGTGTGTGAGTGGCTGGGGAAAAAAAAAAAAAAAAAAAGGGGGTTAGGACGTGTCCTCTGGGGGGCGCCCTGGCCGGGTGTTGGGGGCGTGGGCCTGGGGTTCCCTTCCTTTGCCTCGCCCCCCTCCCACTCAGAAAGAGGAAAGTGGCCCCTTGGGCTGGTGGCTGGCCCCTGGGGGGGTTCGTGGCGTGCCTGGGTTGGGGTGCCTGCTCCGGGCCTGTGACGCCCTTCGGGGCCGGCGGGGGACGGGGGCGCCCTAAGCCACTGGCGGGTCGTCTTCCAGGGGGGAGGCTTACTCCCCTCTGGACCTACATCTCCTGACCCCTCCCCTCCCCCACTCTTCACTACATACACAGGTAGGGCTGTGGGAGGTGTGCTTGTTGCGCTGGGCGGGGCAGGGGGGTCATCATAGTGGCCCCGTTGCTTCGCCGAGCGGCAGCATGCCTCCCAGCTTTTAATTCCACTTAGTCACTGAGCACAAATAACATTTGCAACATACAAACACGTTTTGGGGGGTGGAACATGCGAGGTCAGGTGGGTGGGACTGCTCAGGTGGCCCCGCCCCCTCCTCAATGCAGTTACTGCCCCCCAATTTTAACCCTCTTTTTTTAATTGCAAACAGCACATAATATATTCCATCACTAGTGGGGGAGGGAGGGGGGATGGGGTCTTCAAGCGCCCCTGTCTCCATGGATGGCCCGGGGGCGGGGCGGGCCGGGTGGCATGTCGCGTTGGCCCGGGGCGTGGGCGGGCTGTCCCGGGGGGTTTTGGCTGCTGGCCCTGGGGGGAAGGTGCTGTTTTGGGGGTGGGGAGTGGGGGGGCGGGGTGGGGGGGGTGGGGGCCTGGCTCGTGTCTCCTCGCCTCCTGGCTGGGGCTGTCCCCCCGCGGCGTGGGGTGGCGGGAGGATGGTGGTGGGGGGATGGTGTTTGTGTGTGTGTGTGTGTTGGGGGGGTGGGGGGGGGGGTGGGGGGTGGGAGAGTGGTGTGGGTGTGGGGGGATGGGTGGTGGAGGGATGGTGTGTGGGAGGGTGGGGTGTGTGGAGGTGGATGCGTGGTGTGTGGGAGGGGGGGTGGTGTGGGTGTGGGAGGATGAATGGTGGAGGGATGATGTATGTGTGGGAGGATGGGGTATGTGTGGGAGAATGTATGGTGCAGGGATGGGGGAGTGTGTGGGAGGATGGATGGTGGAAGGATGGTGTCTCTGCGCTCCTGGGCCCGGGCCCTCTGCCCCGTCTGTCCCGGGCGGCCGGTGCCCGGGGGGGTCGGGGACTGCTGGCCTCGGCCCGCCGGGGCCGGTGCCCTGTGTCCGCGGGGCGGCTCCTGCTGGGGTCTCCTGCTGCTGCTTTCCTGGGCGGGCGAGTGGTCGTCTCTGTGGACCGGTCGGGATCTGTTGCCTGCGGGGGGGCTGGTGGCCTGGGTCTCGGGACCGCTGGCCTGACTCTGGCCTCTGTTCAAGTGAGGTGGCATCTGCATGATCACTCTGCATGGTCACTCCTTCCTGAACGTCTCCACACAGTCTTTGCGTCGCCGTGTGGCCGAGTTCTCCAACACATCCACACAGGTTTCTCTGCGCGTGTTCTTGAATACAGCAGTTTCACTTATATCTATTATCATATTTTTTTTTCTTTTTTTTCTTATTTCTGTTCTTATTATTATTATTACTCTTACTCTTATTATTATTATTGTTACTATTATCAACTAGTTGTGTAATGACCTACTGGCTAGGATGATCTTAGCTATATACTGTATGTTGTAAGTAGTATGGATTACATGGTCTTCTGTATGATGTTTCAAGTCCCCACCCGCACTCCCCACACCCTTTCTGTCCCTCTCTCTCCCCTCCCTCTTCTTTCTACTTTCTTTTCTCTCTCTCTCTCTCTCTGTCCCCTCCGGTCGAGTCCAGCATTAAGAGTCTGATTTAATAAAGTTTTTCATGTCATCAAGAGGGACTTTATACATGTAGTATAAATCCCTGCTTGATAGAGTAAAATTGCCCAGCACCAGACGGCAGCCAGACAATCATTCTGTTTGCAACGATGCTGGACAAGACAGGTTAAAAAAAAAAAAAAAAAAAAAAAAGAGAAACATCAATGTTGATTGGTGCAGTAACATCACATTCCCCACACTGTATTTCTGGTGGATCATGAATTAACTCAGGTCTTAAATCCTTCAACACACAACCACTGTGACATCTACTTCTATGCACTGTATAATATACAGATATTACACACATATTATGTGGAATACACATTTGAATGGAAAAAACAATGCCGAAAAGGGCATTTCAAAGGTTCTTTAATTTTCAAATGACCTCGTAGATGAACAAAGTAATCTTTAAGCGTACATAGCTCTGAATACTTGCAAAGTTCACAATTCAGTGGGTATGTCACAATGCTGCCTTCAGGAGCCACAGCATTTTGAGTTTGACCAGTCACTGCATCATGCTTAAGTAAATGATTTTTGAGAGCTACTTGAGTCTTGAAAGAGCAAACACAGTCACTGTTGATGCAAGGGAAACGACAAGATCTGCTATATTGTCCATGTTTCAGTTTGTAGTGTTGAATTATACTGCGCTGGTTAGCTGAGGAAAATGGGCAAAACTTACATATCCACTTCATCCACTTGCAAACGCATGGTAATCTCTCCCTCCCTGTGAAAAAAGGTGATGCAGTTTAGTTTACGTTCGTGCATAGCTCACAGTCACAAACATAGTGGCCAAAAAAAAAATAAAATAAAATTCCAGGCAGATGTGGCAACCATGGCATAAGTGGACTAATAAGCTCCACACCAAACGTCTACTGATAAAGAATGCAGCTTTCGTCAAAGTGTAACAACTGCGGTGAAATAAGTTTTAGATTGTTTTAAGTTCAGCTTATTTTAAAGTGACAGTCCAGTGGTTTAAAATGCGATTAAAGAAAAGAGATCTCCAATAGTCATAATTGATTATTTTTAATAAAAAGAATTTAATAAAAATACTACAACAGGTGAAAATAAAATGGCAAACTTGTGTGTTTTTTAGATGGCTACCTGCTACAATTCTTTTTCTAAATCATACTATTTAGAGGCTGTTAAAGAATTTACTTTCTTCTCATATTTAATCATTAAATGTACATTTTTGTAATTCAGATCTTTAGTTTGGACACACTAGGTCATAAGTACAGTTTATTGAAAAGCTTGCTTGTTGTTCATCCTTTATGAGGATTTCCGTTTTACAGAGACTCCGGTAGCTCCAGGGCAAATATCTGTCGAATATAGGTATTTATATATAAAACTGATTTCACCACAGTAGTGTAACAAACGCTAAGCGGATTTGCGGTAGATGAAAGGTGCATCGTTTATTAACCCTAACTTTGCCATTATTATTTACAGAATGAAACTGAATGTGCCATGCAATCGGTGCAATAAATGCAGGAACTACACGCATGTCACACCTTCACTTCTTACTGCGCTTAAGATTTCCCGCCTGCATCGACTGTTACCAAAATTCAAATCCCGTTAACTAACTGCACGCAACTATGCACTCTTGTTTAATATGTTAGCAAAAGTTGTTCACATGCAGTGAACAAACATGAAATCGACAGGAGTTATTAATTATGACAAAAATACTTTTACGTTTATGTTTTTATTTTTTCACCTTGGATTAACGGTCCAATGGTAATTAACATTAAATGTGTAATTTGAGTTCGCTAGCTTGTCTTGGAAGCTAACATAGTACAAGACAGGGGGAAGACAGCTACACTCTTTAGGTTCAGAAACATTTCAGCACTCGTACAGTAAAACAAAAATCTGAACTCACCTTAAATGTTAACCAAAGACCTTCTGCTGCTTCAGTTTTCATAAAAGTCCCTTTAGTCCTGTGGGATGTCGTGAGGCGATGATGGCCGTATCATATCTTGCAAGCACGGGTTGACAAAGGGCACTGTGTGGTGTTTTGAGCATGTGCAAAACTCCTTACTACATTGTTCAAGTTGGCCAAACACGCATATCTGAGTGGGCAGTACTAACTGTCAGATTATACATTAGTTGAAAGGATGAAAACTTAACGTGTTTAGTTGTCTCTACTTTTTGGCAAAAACCAGTTGACCTAACTCGGGAAAAAAATTTGGAGGAACTAAAAGCAAATATTATTTCTTACAGTGTATAGTATGAACAACAGATAAAATGCTACACTGTCCTAGGAGGTTAATACTACTCCAACTGGCCCTCTGACATGGTGTTATCACTACCCAGCAATTGTAGGAACGTACTCTGACTGATAGCAGGTTGGTGTTGATGGGCACGTGTGTGTGTGTGTGTGGGTGTCAGGAGGTGGAGTGACATGGTGAGGTGGTGGTGCATGTGTGTGGGTGTCAGGAGGTGGAGTGACATGGTGAGGTGGTGGTGCATGTGTGTATGAGTAGGGGTTGAGTGGGATGGGTTGTGGATATTACGTAGATTCCTGAGCCTCGTATATAGCCCTCATAATCCGCTGCTTGATTCTAGTTGTGACTGGTGGATCCGTAATGAGCTTTAATTCTGAGGTAATCTGAATTCCAAAAGTGGTGTCAGCTTCTGCAGCTGTTGGTGGCCTACTTCTACTCTGAAGAGTGCTTGACATCTGCTGTAGAATCTTTATTTTCTCCACTTCAGTGGCATCATTGGATTGGACTGGCTTGCACTTTTTGGCTGTGTTGGGATGTTGGGGGGGTATGGAAACTCAGTGGAGTTGATGATTCAGCCGAGCCATTTGACTGCTCTGGATCCTCTGGGTACTTCATCAGTATCACTGCAGAGACGCTCCTCTGTAGCCAAGGTATTTTTGACGGAGAGGGGAAGCTGTAAGTAATGGATGATATGGTTTATCTGGTATAGACATATCTGCATGTAACATAACAACATTATAGCCAGTAAAAGGAAATCAGCGACCAACAAATTCAAAGCAACAAAACAAAAGACAGTACCATATTACACTTATACTGGTTGCTGTAGCACACTGGGTGACGTGTTTTGAGGATGGACAAGAACAGGAGCTTCAGCATCTATTTCTGCTTTGCTGTCAGCCACTTCTCCTTGCTTTTCAGGAGTTTGGAATACTGGGTCCTCAATGTTGTGGCTCTTCCACATACTTTTTCCACTGCAATTATAAGCACCCACAACTGTTATTGTTTATTCCGTGTCTCTGATACACAAACTCACACACTCACGCTCCTAAACTCCACCTATATCACTGTCCAAGCCTGCGGTAAAGACAGGACGTTTCAACACTAAAGTAACCATCAGAAATATAAAAACTGCACAGGCACAACAAATATCTGAAAAAAGAAGACTGAGATTTTTGCAAACTGACTGCAGACTGATGAAACTGCCAATAAAAACTAATGCATCTGAACATTTCTGAACAGCAAGACAGCAACTTTCAAAGCAATGTTCTCATAATCAACGCTATTATTCAAATATTATCTGTGCAAAAAACATTGCACAGTGATAATGAGTGAGTGTAAAAAGGTAAGGCATGAACTAATCCTACAGACTAACTATAACAATAAGGGGTTCACAGTGATTTGACAGTAGCAGCAAAGTTGTATGTATTTGTGGTACTGTGTACAAGCAGAGTTCTATGTTATGTATATGGCCACACAATAATGAAATGTGTAGATTCTCTATATAGTACAAACACTTCTAGTGGGGTACAAAGTAAATAGAAGCTATGGCACTGCTTTGGGATGCAAGCAGAAGTGAAGCTTCTCATGCAGTTGTGTTCAGCGGTAGAACACGGCGTGGAGCAGGACTAGGAGTGACCTACCTATCTGATAACTCCATGGCACTGGCAGTTTCTTGCCAACCTTTGTCCTTTTCGTTTCCTACAACTCCACGAGTTGCTCCTCCATCTCTGAGGTCCACCGGACTTTGGGTCTCATGTCACACAGCTCGCTCTCTGATTGGCTATATTCTGTACCACGTCACCATCCACGCAGTCAGCATGCACAAGTCGTCTGCATTCCTCTGGAATCGGCACTGAAATATTAAACATGTTCAATGTTCCCAATTGTCGGCTACGACCCGTTTCGGAGCGGATTATCGGGACAAATCGGCTCGTAACACACCACAGACCAAATGATGATTGGACAGGGAAATCTCACGATGATCAGGCGTTTGCTGTCCGAGGTCGGGAAGAGGCAAAATCGGGACAAAAACAGCCCAAAAATCATTATGTGTGTACTAGGCCTTAGGGAACTCCTAAGCATCTTAAAAGTCCTCTTCCCTGCTCTTAACAGATCTCACCTTAGGAGCTCTCGTAAGAGATAAAATTCTTTAGGAATAGCTTTTATCTTTACTAGGATCTACTTTTCACTTTTAGGGGAAATTATAAGAAAAGATCATGATTCTCAGAATTTTCTTGGAATTTGGCCACTAGGAGCAACTCTTTGCACTAAGAATCTTTAGGAATATGCCCCCTGATCTGCTTTCTGAGTATTCTATTCAGTTCTACAGTCATTTAGCAGACGCTTTTATCCAAAGCGACTTACATCTGAGGGTTTTTTTTTTTTAACCTGTCCAGCATCTTAGCAAGCCAAATAATAGTGTGGTTGCTGTTTTTTGCTGAAATATTTGCTCTGTCAAGAGGAGGATTATGGATATAAAGCTTCTCTTGATAATCTGATTCATTTATTTATTTACTTTGAATTATGGAACCTACGTAATCTTGCTGGACCTGACCTGGACAGAAAAAGAAGGAAGACAGCAAAAGAGAAAAGCAGAAAAAAGAAAGAGGAGACACTTTTACAGAAAAACAGAGCTGATAGTAATCAAGTTCCTAAATACTAACCAAAAAAAAAAAAAAGAAAAAGAGCACAAACGCATCACAACAACAATCAAACAAACAAAGTACTAGATAAAAATGAAAATTTCTCTCAACGTACAAGCCCCCCGGACAACTCGGTGACTGTGTCAGCATGCAAAGATCGAGGAATAAGGAGTGATCAGTGATGAGCAATGATGAGTGAGATTGTGCAAATGCAACCATGCCTCTACGGAGCTTAGAGGCAGACCATGGCAGCCCAGAGACCCGGGCCCCCAGCAGCAGCCCCGAAGAATAATGAAATTAAACCAAAATAAACAATATATGAAAGATGATATCTTTGTAACCTATATGATTTGGAATATGATCCGATGCCGGCCTTATTATCTTCCGTGTGAGTTCACATCGGTTGTCATGACAGTAGTGTATGTTCCGCCTCACTCCGATACCAACAAGGTCATGGAAGAACTGTTTGAAGTTATCAACAGGGCAGAGACTTCATGGCCAGAGGCTGCGTTTATTGTAGCCGGGGATTTTAACAGTGCCAACCCGAGGAAAGTCCTGCCGAGATACCAACAACACATCAGCTGTTCTACGTGGCAAGAACACACTCACACGTGTTTGCTTAAACATGATCAAGGCCCTCCCTCGCTCTCCCTTTGCGAAATCTGATTCAGTTCTGCTGCTGCCTTCCTATAGACAGAAATTGACGTGTCACGGACCAGTGACGCAGACCATTCAACAGTGGTCCGTCCAATCGAGTTGCAGCATTCAAGCCCATCCCACCAGGCTCAGGCACAGCTTCATAACATAAGACTTCTAAATGCTGTCAGCAGCAACGCCTTTAAATAATAGCATCTTCTTATTGCTTATTAAATATTTTACTGTATAACTTTGTAATATTTGTAATATTCTTGCTTTTTGTGTTCCACTATTTTTATTGTGGTTTATATTCTTTTTAGCATTGTTAGGAGAGCCTGGGATCTAAGAATTCCACTGCCAATGATCGCTGATGTTATTTTTGTGCAATGACAATAAATTTATTCATTCATTCATTTTACCACAAGTCATCCCAAAAGACATACACCCAAAATAGCTTATGAGCAATAGACCTGAACACTATGGTAAAGAAATCCCACAAAACTAGTTATTGTTTAACTTATTATGGCTTCAATTGTGCACATTGTCATTGAAATGATTTTAATTTCTAATTTGCTTCTAATTTATTTTTATATGTATGAGCATTGTAATGAAATATCCTTCACTGATTCATTATGTATAACACAGTGTTATAATAGTTGCCACTTTCCATACCTAATGTTGCTGCTGCTGATGATGCTGCTGCTGCTGATGGTGCTGCTGCTGCTGATGGTGCTGCTGCTGCTTGTGCTGGCTCACCAGTCTCCATTTCATCTGTCCTACCCTCTATAAAATCGTGACATCAAATTAAGTCTGTAGATTAACACTTGTGAAAAATAACATAAAAAAAAATATCTTAATGTAAACAAGTGGGCTGTAGCAAATACAAAATGTATCCAGGAGTAATATAAAAGTGCTTCAATAGCAGCAGTACTGTGTTTTTTTCCTAAAACCTGACTGCAAAATTAACAGAAGCTCATTTTAATATAAAAATTCTTTAAGTTGACCACAAACAAGAGATTCAGTCATTTTTGAGAAAATACACAAATTTGATATTGACCTGTAGTTGGTTAAAACTGCCGGATCGCCTACTTTTAAAAGAGGAACAACAAAAGCTGACTTCCAAACTGATGGAATTTCTTTACTTTCAATCAAAAGATTAAAACATATCCTAAGAGGCTGTGCAACAAAATTAGCAGCCATTTAAAAAGATAAGGTTCTATCAAGTCTGGTCCAGGAGGTTTTCTGTGATTTAAACATTTGAGGGCCTTATGCACTCGCTGACAGTAAAAGGTACAAAATTAAAACATCTGAGGGTTTATACAGGGAGTCGTTGAGGCAGCTCCTATAGAGTCAAACAAAGAACCAGATGCTACAAAATGCTTGTAAAGATATCTTTCTTTGACTGAGCTAAATAACTAACTATCAATGTCCATGTCTGATTCTGACACGTCTCCTACTGGCTCATCTAGTCTGTAACTAATCTTTGCTACCCTCTACCAAATAATGAAATCAAAAAACAGAAAACAAATCAAGCTTATAATAATACAATGTTGTAATATAATACAATTTTTTAAAATCAACATCTTCCAGCACAAGGAAAGCATTACCTTTCCTGGCTATCTAGAGCTGTCATTCAGAAATGGGAAGGGTACTATGGAGTACACAGGAGGTACATGAGATAAATACAACTCCAGGTAATGAAAACTTTGAGTAATAAATAATTAGTAAAAAATTAAAATAAAATTGACATGAAAGAACAAAATCATATTTACTAGAAAGTTTACATTACTATTGAAGCATTTCCCATGTCGTTTTTGCAATTATAATTTTTCCTAACAAGGGGTTTGCCCTGATCCGGTCCAGGGTACAAGACTGGAAAAAAAATATTTCAAAAGGGATAAAGTACTGAAAAAGAACCCCTGCTATAGAGCATGAGCAATCATGATTCAACATATGATAACTTAACATGTTTTTTGTTCAAATTTGGACTTAAATGTGCAGCCTTCATTTGTGTTGAGATGTTGCATTAACACTAACTAAGGATAACTAAGGTTAGCAGCTTAGGTAGCACTAGCATACCTAAACAAAAATCCTGTATAAGTCAGAATGATTGTTGGCTATTGTAGACACGTATATTTCCAAACCCTGATTATAAGGCAACCCCCAATTTCCATAACTAATCTTCAGAAAAAGACTATCAGTGTTTCCCCTAACATTATACCCCTACCAGATCAAACTGAACTATTCTGATCTGATTTCTATGTAATAGCAAGTCCCAGCAGAAGTCCTTTAAGTCTCATTTGCTCAATAAACTGTTTATACTGAGCTCTTGTATTAACAACTAAATAGTCAGGTGTTTTTTTAGCTGATATGCACATAGACTGTGTAGGATACAACATGACATATGTCAGAGCTGATCTCTCTGTCGCGGTCTTGGAGTTTCCCCCAAGATGTGCGCACACATTGACACCTGCGCACGTGTAGCATAATCTAATGTCTTGTGTAGCGACCCCGACGGCGATCTGCTTGTGTCAAACAAAAAATAAACATATTTAGGACAATACTGTATATCTTACCTTTTACTTTTCTTCTAAAACAGCTCAGGAGTTGTAACTGCTTTATTTTAGATTTTCTGTCCATTTTGCTAGCTCTGGTTTGCCGCGCTCGACTGCTGCTGCTCTCTCCTCTGCACATGCGCACACAGAGCCCCCCGGTTATCGGCTGTGGGTTTGTGGCGCTATAGAAGCAACTACTGTAACGTAACGTAATTTGACGCTAATCAGACCCTGCAACCCACAGTCCAGTCCTGCTCAACCCAGCGTTGTTCTGGATGTGAGAGTGAGTGAGTGTGCGAGTGTGTAGCCTGTGGCTGTTGAAAAATAATAATGGAGCGGAGCGGCTGGAGGAGCAGGCGGCAGTTAAGTTTAACAGCGTCTATATACGGTGATTTACATTGGTCTTTGCTGCCGGGACTAGACTCAAAAGACCCGGGGCTAAAGCCCCGGGAAAATCAGCTGACGACGCCACAGGTAACAGTATGAACCTCAGGCCAGTCAGCTCCAGGATGTAGCAGGCTCAGGCCGGTTAGCTTTAGGTGGACACAGCAGGCTGTGGCAGATTAACTCAAGGATGATGCAGTCCTCAAATTTCAAGAACATCCACAATCCACAAAATTGTCAGTCCACAAAAACACTGACTCACAAAGGGACATAAAAAAGCTATAAAATCTTTAAAAATCTTTAAGAACAACAAAACACAGACAGACACATCACAGACAAAAGATATGCTGCCATCTTGGATTTGGATATACAGGAAGTTATTGGAAGCTGTAAGTGAATAAATCAGAGAAATTATGTTGCATTTGCTTTGAAGGTTGTAATTATCCTGTCATAATAATGTGCTTAGATTAGGGCTCAGCAGCTCTAGTCCTTGAGGGCCAAGTTAATGGTTGTCCCAAACATATTTTTTAATTCTGCAACGACCCATTAGATATAGAGTCAGGTGTGTTGCAGCAGGGTAATCTCAATCCTGAATGATGGCAGTCCTTGACCACCAGAGCTGATAAGCCCTAGCTACAATAACATCAACAATCAACTTATCAAATATCTGATTACATAAATAGTTCTAATAGTTGAGAAGTCATTTAACATGTCATTCATTAAATACCTTATAAATTCTTGGAAACCTTATCTAGGACAGTGTCACACCTGAAATGCACATGATTTCTGAAGCCCCTGATATGCATTTAGAAGCCATCACTTCCTGCACAGCATCGCTCACTGCTATCCTCCAGGCGGCCAGGTAATGACACTGCGCTTTCAGCTGAAAGCCAGGCTGTGGAAGACAAGTGAGATACAAAGATAAAAACCATCAACAACACACTACAAAAGAAGATAAAATTTTGCAAACAGCCATTCATTACAGTTCTACTAATCAAAAGATGACACCAGGTGAGTGTAATCCTTCATCGTGGCCATCTGATTTCATTCATCATCTGCAAGCAAGTCTGTGTCTGAAATTAATGATAAGGGACTGAATTTGGTTTAATTTCTGTTGAAATGTACTTCTTAAGGGTAATAAATACTTTGTATGCCATCATCTATAGCCTACTGACAGCCAAACAAGAAGACACAGGTAAAGATAATTTCACTCACTGTTCAATCATAAATAGTAGATCTTTGCAACATGGACTTCCTAGCCAATGAGTTTATCATGTATTATGTAATTGCATTACTGTGTGGCTCACCCCTTTTACATAATGTGTTTGGAAGTTTGCAGTATATATACACATACAAAAAACACTATGGAATCTAATATGGCTGCCAACCTGTGATGCCACAGCATAAAATTAGATGAGTAATTTTACTTTTGTCATAAACTCTAGCTCATATTCAGCATTTTTCTCATTTAAAGTATGCCTTTAAAACTTTAAAAACTCCTAACTCTCAAAACCCTTGCTCCAGCCTTTTAGATCACCTGAAGACTTTTCCAAAACATGTTTGGAGCAGCCCAAAAATAAGGAACTGCATTACTCCAATCACGAAGGAACAAATGCATGAACTAGTTTTTCTGCATCATTGGTGTTTCTCATTTAATGAAATTAATGAACAATGCCAGCTACCTAACACACATTCACATTCCCTACTTGTCACATGCAAGCCTCTCACATTAATTTTCAATGCACCTGATTCCCTTCACTGTCACTTTTCTATGCACAGGGAACTGCTATATAAGTATATATAGCCAGAAATCCTCTGGCAGTAAATGATACGCCCGGTGCACCAATAGCAAACCAGCTTACTAGCTCAGAAAACCCAGCACGTCCGAAAATGTAGCATCATCTCCACTGAGTCCAATCCTGTTCGAAGTGGACACAACTAACCATGGACTTGCCTATCCTTCTCTCCCTCTATCTTTCTTTTCTCTTTGTGTTGTGCCAACACCCTATATTGTTTATATGACTGTTTTTAAAGCCCGTCTCCATGGTGATGGTGTGACCCCTGCTGCTGTTCCTCAGTAGCTGGCCTGATTGATGGCTAATGGGCGGCCATAAAGGCTATCTGCTGTTGCCAGATTAGACCAGGCAAACATGCCCTCTGATTGTTGATGTCCACCAGACATGTTTGCAGGGAACATTCTGCAAATTTCTGTCTGCAGAGTTACAAATATTATAACTTCTGAGACGCCCAAGTACGGATTTAATTAAAAAAATATCAACATTTTGCAGCAGCTAATACTCGACATGGTCCCGACTGCTCATTCATAAAACTTAATGTTTATAAAATATGTTTCTTCTCAACACCTGCTTCCTTCTCTAGGCACAGGTTCACATGGTAGAGATTTTCACTTTATTTCAGCACTGTTCTCCAGCAGAGCAGCTGAGAGAAACTGAGGCGTGTTGCTATTTTTCTGCCCCATCCTCTCTCACTGGGGCTGTTCTTCTGGGAAAAGGCTTCATCCTCCCTCCACATTTATGTCACTGGCCTTTTGTGTGTGACAATGCTCGCCCACGGAGTGTTTGACGTTTCCATACCTCTCTTACAATTTGTGAGTTGTCATGGCAATGCACCGGGTAGCAGCGGTGGCAAAGTTACAGTGGAGAAAAAGCAAGCAGAGGAGGGAGGTCAATTAGCTTGGTCTTCTTTTGTGAAACTCTGCTTTCTGCCATCTGCTGATTAAGAGAGCTCTGACCAGAGGTGTTTGTGACTTCAAGCTAAAAACACCACAAATTACTCAAAAAAGTGGGAAAAACCCAGGCAATGTTCGGTCATGAAGCTGACTCTGAAAGCACTGCATCTCCTCATTGTGGTCAAAACAATGTGGTAAAGATGTTAAGATTTATGTGGTTTTACTTGCTGTGTTGAACCAACCCCCCAAAACCTGAATAGTCTTTGGCTGAATGCTAATCTTCTGAACAGCCGACTTTTTCCTTTTTTTCCAACATTAGATCCAGCAAAAGAGCTCTGAACAACTGTTTACACTCTATGCTCAGGCCCTGTAGTGTGAGAATGTACTCTGTGTTCATAAACGCACACACAAACACAAGCATACACAATTTTCACTCTAGCCTTCAGATGTGCTGCTATTATTCCTGCAAATACAATAAAAGCTTATGGTTGGCTGCAGGCAGAGCACAATGGAGAATTTCTATTTTAAAAGTATATCATTTCCTGATATTTTGAATAAGGTTTAATAGGTCAAGGGGACTTTTACTATCTTGTGTTGCTCTGGGATGCAAAAGGAATGCCTTTTCTGCATTTTTGTTCATGGCCACCTTTGCTATGACAGTCCAAAGACTGGTGCTGACTCATTCCAGCACCGCCCAGTTTCCAACAACTGTTCACTTTACAAGGAAGTTAACGAACAAGTCATCATTCAGTCCATACAACCTAATAGGTTGCTTGTTCATTCCCTTGAGTAAAACTCATGTCTGTGTCCTATAAACTAGCATCCCTAAAGGCAGTGTGAGGTATTGCACATCTCAAAATTAAACTTCCGAATACATTTTAGCTTTTTTGTGAAAAAACTAATGCCATTGTTATGTTAACAAACCACACAATGCCATATATATATATATATATATATATATATATATATACAGTGCCTTGCAAAAGTATTCACCCCCTTGGCCTTTTACCGAGTTTGTTACATTGCAAACTCTAATTTGAATATTTTTTACAAATCAGAATTTTATTTGATGGATCTGCACAAAATAGTCCAAGTTTTGAAGTGAAATGAGAAATATAAATACAAAAAAGACATTTCAAAAATAAAAAACTGAAAATTGCCATATATATATATATATATATATATAGTATAAACTTTTCTTTTTTTCTTTTTGTGTTTCTTTACTGATCAGTGTTCCTTTGGCAGAACTGTGAAACAGGGTGAAAATGACCTTTTATGAGAAGGTTACACCTTTTGGTCTTTAATTACAATGCTGGCATACTTACCAGTCCCGGATCAATTTGCTGATTGTTACTTATACGTATGCTCAAACAATATTTGAATATTTTCTAATTACAAAGTAAAGATACTGGAGAGTTTCTATTTTTTTTTTTTTATTTAACCTTAATTTAACCAGGAAGTCCCATTGAGATTAAAAACCTCTTTTGCAAGAGAGTCCTGGCCAAGAGGCTGCAAAAAGAATCAGTTACAACCAAAATAACAAGTACAACAATTAACAGTTAAAATTAACATTCTGTCTGTAAAATAAAAGATCTAAGAATTTACAGAATTAAATTTTTGCTGCTAAAGGTGGTTCGGACATTGGTTTAGAAATAGAGACCCATATGGTCGGGTTTGGATTTGATTTGACTCACGGCTTCTGTCTGACATGAAGTAACATAATCAAACAATAAATGACAAATATATATATATTACAAGGCATTATCTTATTTAATTTTTTTATGTTTCTTTTTGCAAAACTTCACTGGGATTTAAACCTCCTACAATCTCCACTTTTTTTTTTTTTTTTTTTTTGTCCCTTTGGCCTTTCATTCCGTCCACAGTTCTGGATACGATTGAAATGCACAAATCCAAAATAGTTTTAAAAGTAGATAAACATGTTTTGTTCTAAACAACTTAATTTGACCTTTGGTGCACCTTTTTGGGCTTTTCTCATCATGGTTTCTATTGTCGAGTAGACTTTATTCCACTGGGCTCTTGTCCAATGTTTCATGCTGTGAGCACTTATTTAGGTGGAATACTAATGGCTGGTTCTGCCTCTGTTGGTCTTTTCCTGGATTATTGGATTCAAGGTGTTATGGTGGTGAGGTTTCATTGCAACCGACCCAAAAAACACCATCCCTGTGTGAAAGTTTCTCTAAAAAGGTAAGAAAGCAAGCAAATCATATTGGATGAAATTGTAGCTCAAGCAAAGCATCAAGATGATCTTTGCGTCACACTTTTTTTCTGGCTGTTAATTGTAAAGTTAACCACTGTTATAATTCTGTTTACATCAACTTTAATCTCATGTCAGCTAATGAGCTTGTTGTAGATTTGGAGATCCATTGTTTAAAACAATGGTCTATGTGATAGCCTTTAATCCTCAAGTCATTTACTGTACAAAAAACTGGACAAAAACAAACTATAAAAAATATTTTGTCTGGTTCTGGAGGTGTAGGGAACAGGGAGGTGTAGGGAAGCTATTAACATCAGCGGACACAGAAACTGTTCTCAAGCTTGCAGCAAAAAAACCTGCTGATGAGAGCTGCATGCAAAAAGAAAAACTTCATGATTTACTGTGAAGTGGTAACATGAGGAGAACTAATCTTTTACTGACTATGAAGTACAGCAATGAAACTGATGTAACAATTAACTGAAGAGAGTCCTGTTGAAGGCATAAATAAAGGCTAAGTGGTAAAAATGTCTGCCACCCCGCTGCTGTTCATGAACTCTCTGTGCCAAATGCTTGACACTGCTTGCGCAAGAAGGGTCCTTTTAAAAAATGACCCCATTTGCATGAAAAAGGCACATGGCTTCAGGGTGGCAGGGAGGGAGGGAGGGGTGTTGGGTCTGGAGGAGACAGACGGAGACTCTTGGACCGATGCAGTGTGATCGCCGGCTCTTTCCCAGTCAGGAGACCAGAGACACTGCTGGATATGATCAACACTGACTCTGAGCTATTGGATGAGGAGCCTGGGCTGGATTTGGTTTCGGCTGTCCCGTTTATGTGGCTGCTGTTCCCATATTACTCAAAGGCTCTGCAGTGTTCTGGATAATAGATGGGATTCTACAGCTGAGAAAACAGCAACGATGAATTGTGTGAAAGCATTTTCCAGAATCTCTGAAGAGCAGCTGCTGAAGAATGATTCCCTAAAACCCGTCTGGCTTCCCTTCCCCTGCAATTCTTAAAACTACATTTCAGATATTTTGATTTTGATTACTACAGACAGTTAAGTGCATTATACATTGGATTAAGGGGAAAAAAACATTTTTCCAGGTGAACTGACAACACCTCAGGTAGAGACAACACCTGCTCAGAAATGACTGGAGCCTTGCTTACTGGATTCATACTCTTCTTGCTGAAGGTAATAACTTTCTCCTTTCCAGTATTACATAATAAGTGTCAAATATATGGTTTGTTCATAATTTGTGAGAGTAGTATGAAAATGCTGCACAAATCAAGACGAAAACATTGATGATTTTATATTGTAGCGCATTGTTCCAAAGGCAGATGGGGTAAATTGGACTTCTTTCCTGTAGGTGGTTTGTGAAAGTGAGCCAACACATGCTGGGACAGACAGAGTGGAGGACTCTCATGGTGAGAATGTGAACTTACAGAGTCCAGTTTTTATTTTAGCACCAATTTCTCTGCTTAAGCCTTCAAGCCTCGTGTGTTACATAACGCATATTTGATTTCACCTCATTCTACTCCTGATGTGTAATATGCCTTACTTCCTAGTCCATCTAACGCCACAGTGGGCTCTCCAGCTGGTCAATGACTCGCTGCCCTTCTCCAGAGCTGATAGCTTTTGCAGAGGCCAGTTCGGTTCCCTTCTTCCATTGGACCAGTTAGAAGACCAGGAGGAACCGCTGGAGCTCCTACGACAGATAGGCCTCCGCTCACCAGTCTGGGTCAGGGATTCCAGCAGACCAGTCTCCAAGCCTGTGGCTGTCTCCAGGCAGTGTGAGTAGAATCAGTATATTTAGGTTTTGTTTTTTTGTTTTTGTTTTGTTTTTGTTTTTTTTGTTTTCTTTTTGTTTTGTTTTTTTTCAAAACTAATGCAATTTCTTATTTTCCCTTGTTTAGATTTGCAGTTCTCAGCTCTAAACTTCCCAAAGGAGTCCCGTGAGGGCTTTGCTCATGTCAACATCTCCTTACCTGCCTTGTCATCCATCAGTGTGTGTGTTCGAGTTCAGTGGGACCCAGAGTGGAATGAGGTGTCAACCATCTTCTCCTATGCTGCACCTGTCTTTACCAATGAGTTTCAGCTGCGAGGCCAAGTGGACGTGCAGGGTCGCATCCTCCTGGCACTCATCATTCATGGAAAGCATCTTCCATACAAGGCCTCGTTCCCAAATAACGGAGAATGGCATCACATCTGCGTCACGTGGCGCCGGAACAGCAACCAGTGGGCTATCTATGTGGATGGGGACAAGAAAGACATGGGCTCAGGCAGTGACACGTACAGGGATATCTATAGGGATGGGATTCTGATCCTGGGTCAGGACCAAGACTCATTTGGTGGGAATTTCACAGAGCCTTTTTTTGGAAATATTACAGACCTGAATGTTTGGAACATGTCTTTGGAAGCAAGACATGTTCATAGCCTGAGCTCATGTTTACCCAGTTCACCCATGTTAACCCAGGACATGCTGTTCAGCTGGAATCTTGACCTCATCAGCAGCCACCCTGTGGTCCAAAAGGTGCAGGCTCTTCTGTTTTGCCCAGGTAAAATCACACCGCCTCACTAGAAATATTCAGTGCTTGTAAGATACAGGTTTTCAAGTGCTCTGTTCAGGGGACACAACTAATGTATCCCTTTGTCACAAATCCTCTCCTGAAAATAAAAGGATAGAAGAGCTCTTACACAGGAATTACCTCTTAGCAGCAAGACCTAATGTTTTTGCATTGCCTACATGCTAACCATTTGGATACATGTTTCTTAAATGTAGGACTCTGAAATTTGATATGACATTAGATGACTATCTCAAGCTTCTTCTCTATTAAAATAAAATTCCTAGTCTTCAGTCATTCCTGAGCTTGTGGAAGTTGCAGTGTCTCCCTGCACTGTGGCTCTAAAAATATTAAAATAGATCTTGTTGAAGATATCTACTCATTTCATTATGAGCATGCAATTTTCAAGCAGAGGCCTAAAACTGTGTTCAAAATGGTTTAAAATCTTCTGTACAGCTTAGTCCAATTAAGGGTTGCAGGGAAGCTGAAGCCTATCCCAGGAATTAACCGGCGAGAGGCAAGGCACACCCTGGACAGGTTGCCGATCCTTTGCAGGGCCAACACGAAGAGACAAACAAGCACTCCCACTCACTCCTAGGGAGAATTTAGAGTCACCAATTAACCTAACACACACATTTGGATGGTGGGAGGAAGCCCGGAGAGAACCCACACATACACCACACATCCGGGCTCAAACCAGTGGCTTTCTTGCTATGAGGCCGTGATGCTAACCACCACACCACCCTGCAATTAAAATAAATAGTGAGCTTTTTTATGCTTTACAATGTTTGTTTTCTAGAAGTGTCAGTGGTGAATCCAGTGAAAGCATATGGAGCTTAGCTAACATATGGAATATCAGTCCATCTCAGTCTGTATTAAGCTTTATTATTATGGCAAAGAGAACTTGATGAGATCCCTGAATCAAAGAAAAAATATTTCAGAACAGAAAAAACATATTTACAAACACATGCTATCCCTTTAGGCACTTCAGTTTTAAAAGTTTTTAAGGGAAAATGCAAATAAAAGAAATGTTGATTATGAACCAGAGTTTATGATGGAAGTGAAACTACTCATCTAATTTCATACTGTGGCATCACAGGTCCAATCAAATCCCACTGAGATTAAAAACCTCCTTTACAATGAGGCCTGGTCCAAGATTGGCAGCCAAATACAAAATTACAGTTACATAAGGTACCCACTTAAAACACACAAAAGGCAATTAAAAATAGAAAATTGCTTTTTATAAGCGAATTATGAAAAACAAGTGCATGTTGCAGAGTCAGTCTCAAGAAATCTCTGTTCAGATTTAAAAGCACTCCATGCCATTAACTCAGTTTCCCGTCTTTCTACAACGTGTTCCAAGCAGAAGCCTTTTTACCCAATTCAGACCGAGCCTATGGAACAGAAACTAACAACGGATCATGTGATCAGAGTGATTAGGGTATGTAAGTAGGCAGTAAACAAAGCAGTGCCTTATAAATAAAAGTGCACCAGTGACAGATCCTTCGGGTGACCAGACCATCCAACCCGAGAGTATAAATCCGTGTGTGGTATGTCAACAAGCAACGGACACAGATAAGCAGTAGTTAAAATGTTTAGGTAAATGGTTAGAAATAGGAAGAAAGGGCGATGAGAAAACATCAGAAACAATCATTTAAACATCTAATGGAGTTGGCTGAAAGTAACAATTAAGCATGATGTCCAATAGTTAAAAGTAACATCATTAAACATCAGTTTAAGTGATCGTAAATGTCAGTGGTTTATATTTCACTTAATTTAAATGGGAATTTGACTGTGTTACTTCAGAATATTTTCTATATACATCTCACATTAAACAGTGTCACTGTCACACTCTGGAGTTACTTCCATTGTACATTTCCATAAAACACAGTGGGTGGATTCCTCTCTTACATGCTATGGATTTCAGGGTTTGTGATGCTTCTAGAAACAGCAGGGAAGGATAAAGGAGAGACTGAATCAGTTGGAGGTGGGTGGGTGAGGGAATTAGCGCCATGCTATGTCAAACTCTCCATCCTCCACTGTCCAATTCCTTTAACAAGATCCATGCAAAAGGAATAGAAGTGGTTTCATTTTCTTCTTTTTTTTAAAGCTCTTCTTAATATTAAAATAGATCAGTGACCACTTGATTATCAGGAAAACATCTCTCCAAATTAAATGTCACACTGACCTCACACATTACTCACATATTTCCTTATTAAAGATCTAGTACATTAAAGTTGCCTTTCTCTTCTTCTGTTTTCCTGTCCGACCATGTGAACGTGTTAGCAGGAGTGCACCAGCAGATGGCGCCGCAGGGCTGCAGGACCCTGCAGGGTTGGTCAGAACAGCAGCCACCGTTGGGCCTCACAGACTGTTCTGATCTGTTGCCATTTATATGCAGGAGCAGCAGAGGTGAGTCGCACATCATCGCCAAGATCAGAGTTTTCTGATGGTGCAGCAAGAATTGAACAAATGAGAAAAAACCTGGTTGCACAACATCCGACTGTAGCTTATCCGCCCCCCTGTCCTATGTGTCTATTTTTTTCATTGTTGTTTTAGTGCTTTAGCTGTGTTATTTTAACGGGAACTCTGTAACTCTATTTACAAGTCTCCCGGATGAATAAAAACAAGCTTATCACGCACAATCTTTTAAAAAAAACTATTCATCTAAGGATGCATTTTCCCTGTCCTTCACTCTAAGTTCCTCGTTGTTTCTCCTTTGTTTCATTGGTTTATTTATAGCCAGGTTTAAGAATCAGCAGGAAGGAGTATATTGTTAACTGATTTGTGCAAGGACATTTTCCATCACAGACACGATCAGGTTTTACAAAGCAATTGTTCTGTAGTTGATAAAAAGATTTGAAGTGAGGTAAGTGGACCTCAGTTTTCTGACAGCATTAAGATCAGTTGCCTGCTGTAAGAAATAACCTTTAGCTTCAAGTTCAGTGTTTACGGTAGGACGCCTCAGCTGGGTTTCAGTGAAATGATGATTTGTCTGAGCAGCAGAGAATCATGTCATTTCTGTACATCACTCACTCAGATGTTATGTTGTTTGTGGATGCAGAGCGATACCTGAGGATGAAGCAGATGAGGGAATCTCAGAGCTCTCAGCCAACTGCATTTATGAACCAGCTGATGAAGCTTTCCAATACCAGCGAGGTAGACAACCTATACGTCTTGATTAAAACTTTACCCTGATTTAAATTTTGCATTTCTTGTTTGTTTTTTTTTTTTGGTTTTTAGTGTTAGTTGCGAGTGTGGGTTTTAGGAAGGTCGATTCACAGTAGCAATGGATAATACAAAAAAATAATGTGTGACCATGAAAAAAAGGTTTCTGTAGCCACTGATGTTTATAAAAGCTTTGTGCCAATGTTAATTAAATACAAATGTTTGCCCATTTAGATTTAAGCAATCAAATACTAAGAATCAGCAAAATGGTAAAGTTTTAAATCATGTAGAATGACCTTAGCCAAGTCATTGTCATTTTTATTTATGTATTTATTTTATTTTAGCCATTGATTGTGGGCATTAGTTTTGAGTTAGAAGCTCTAAATGCAAAATTATTCCTTTCTACTCATGGGCAGGCCAAACCTATGTCACAACCCGGTGGTCACGTGACCATGAACAGCTTCTTAGTGAAATTAAACTCCACATCATACCAGCGTCCCTGTAGAAGTGTGCAACTTGTTCTCATAGATTTAAGTTTTCTCAATTGGGTTTTCATTTAAAAAAAAGAGAGAGATCCAAAATGCCATACTGATACTCTGTGTTGAGGCTTCATGTCTTTCCTCCGTCACATTATGAAGGAGCTGCTAAAGAAACATTGAGAACTTCACTAAAACCATCAACAGACGCTTGTTATTTTAACTGTAACCAGACATTTCATTGTATTTATGGCATCTATGTAAAAACAACCACAAGTTTTAAACAGTAAAATCACAATAAATGTTTTACTCACCAGGTTCAAATGATCTAAACATATTCCTGAATATTTCAAAGGACTTTGAAGTGTCAGCATTAACGCATGATAGCCGCTAACCAGTCATCACTTCTTTCTTGGTTTTGTGTGTTTTTTTTTTTTTTGATAGTTCAGAGAACATCTCTTATTGTCTGTGGAACAGGTATGCTAGCCAACCACAGCACAACTTTTCGTCAAAATTTAAAGTGAACTCTATAAAATCAAAGAAAAATCTATGAGGATCAACACTGAAAATCCAATAATTTTACAGTTTAGCAACATTATGTTTTCCGGGGCGAAAGACCCGGATGTGACAAAGTCCACAAATGTTCCTGGATGTTTGCATCTGCCTTGTGTCTATAAAGAACCCTTTAAAAAATTCTTGGATCACTTGTTCCCTATTCCATTTCAGATTTCCAAAAGAAATTTATCAAAATCTGTTTATTAGTTTTTGAGTTATGCTGCTGACAGACAGACAAACCAGTGCTGAAAAAACAACCTATGCCATGGCCTGGTAATGATTGTGTAAACCAGTTTAAAGTCCCCAGTTTGAGTCTGACACGCTGCCTCTTAAAACCTCACTAAAGCAGCCTTTTAAGGCTCTGTCGTCATGTTCTTTTCTAATAAAGTTAAAAAAAGTTCTATCAGACACGACATTACCACAACCCCGTGTATTTCTCGTACATTTTGAAATAGTTTTCCAGTGAAGGACAAACTCTGACACTGAAGAAAACATATAAATTTGTTTTTGTTGTCATTGTCATTATTGGGGCAGATACTGTGGAGGTAGTAAAGTGCAAATAGGATTACATAAAAAAAAAGGTTAGGAGTTAAATTTGATTTCAGGAGGTGTTTTTGGCTTCCTGACAGAACTTCCTGTGAGTGAAAAAAAATGAACCATGAATTATAATATGACTAATCTGGATCATAATTAATTATGATTTATTTAAGTGATTATAATTGTATTCAGTATCATAAATTGGACAATTTTTTTAAGTGCCTCAAAACTCCACATTATGTTTACCACAAAGTTGGGAGGATTACTACATAGGTCATACCAAACTAAAGCTAGTCCACAGAAGAAGAATAAATAAATAAATAAAAAAACTTTTCTACTTAAAACAAGGCAAATAAAAACCCTTGGACTTAACACCAAGATTTTATATATTGATCCTTATCTCTGAGTTGCATTAGCCATGTTTAATAATTACATGTACTTCTGAACATACCGTTACAATCTCAAACGATGAAACAATAAAATTAACTCTGAATCAAAGTTGGGTCAACATAAACATTTACTATAATTTCACCATATTTCAGAGAAAAATGTTAACCAAACAAACAAAATCTGTCACAGCATATTCTCAAATAATTTAAATTTCATACTGACTTAATTTATGTATAACAAATATTTGTGTATTGTTTTTCCACGCTCAGCCAGTACTGGGGCAGCAGCGACTGGGGCTGGACGGCCTGGCCCAGGCTTCGGTCCTGCTGAACATGTCTGCCCAGGCCCTGGAAGTCACGCAGCAGGAGCGACTGCAGCCTGCCGACATGGTGTCACTTATCCAGCTGCTGTCTGTGACCGCAGATGTTCCCTCACAGCCGCCTTCCAGAGCTGAGAATGGCAGCCAGGAAAACTTCCAGGAACTCGGTCAGCACTTCATCAGTGTGGCCGACAGCATCATCAGCGAAGACAACACCCTCACGTGGCAAGCCATCAAAGAGGTAGAACATAAAGTACACAGTGTCGTGTGCTGTCTTCTGCACAGATTAAATGCATCATGAGTTTTCACGTGTGTAGTTTGTGTATGTACTTGCTATTTAACCCAAATCTATTGATCCTTTACATATTAACACGTTGAAATATGAAAATGTTTCATGTTTTAAGACATATTTAACGTTGACTACACTGAGTCTGGGCTGAAGTGTTAGTCCACAGTCAGAGGGATCTCTTTTGTCTTTCTGTATGAAGGTGCGCAAGACCCCATGACTATGGACTGCTATCTTTAACAGGTGTACTTTTCCATTTTCTTTTCTTTTTTAAAGTGTGAAAAAACAGTGAGTTTTGACCTGCATGACAGGAAGTTCTCCTATTTTGAACCTTTATCACAATGAGTGTGGGCTGAGACCGAAATTCTTACTCTTAAATACAGTGTGTTCAGTCATTACTACAACATTGCACCTTTGTGTGTAACAGTAAATTTATGATGTTTCCTTCTTGCTTGGCGAATGAGTATGGCTTCAGTCTGAATTTCCCAAATTTAATTCTACCAGCTGCTTTTTAGGCCGAGCTACTCTGTCTGCAAAGAATGAACTGAGATAAAAAGACACAGTAGCTCTTTAACGCATAGCAAAGTCTTAAAATCAGTTATCGTGTCTTACTATACTGAATGCAGATGCTTCGATGCTGGGCACAAGGGCTCATTCAAGGATTTAACAGGAATGTGAGATACAATGTGAACCTGAGTTATACTAAGCTCCTCCATAGAAACACTGAATGAGAGAATATTGGAGGAAACAGAACATTTCTAAGTGTGAATGAGTAGATCCAACATGACATCCCTTTAATTTCTGTGGCAGTGTCATTATAAAACTCAGGGATTTTCTTCATTTATTCATAGGCAGTTTCTTTATGTTCTGTGGAATTGGCTTTGTAACTGGGGAGATGGAGCAGTGGTGCAGGATCAGCTCAGATGGTGGAGGTAGACAAACTGATATCAGGAAACTAAATGTTTTATTCCTGAAAATGGTGTTTTGTTTTTCTGGAGCTACTCGTGGTGCACATTTCTGCTGTTTATATTTCAAACCACTAGAGGACAGTATAATTCTGTAGCTACAACACTACGGCTCCAGCTGGAACGATGAAGATAGGAGCTGATAAATCCAAAGTCTGCCTCCAATACATTGTTCAGTTCTTCAGTTTTTACTCTGAATTTTTGACAGAGAAACATTTTATCTATTTTATATTTGGCACTTTGTATTTTTCTTATTTTTGGTTTAGTCTTTTTTTTTTCTTTCAGATTTGTCTGTGGACCATTGATGTGTGGAGTATATAGGTCTGCATGACGTATGCCTTATGTGAAGAGCTGTTTCTCTCAACACTTTGCCTCTCTTCTCCCCCCAACACCCCCCAGCCTCTGCCTCTCAGCGCTCCAAGGCCACATCGGTGCAGACTCAATGGATGAGAGGCACTCTGAAAAACTGCGGCTGTACTCATACACAAACCTCCCTCGCTCTGCTCCCAGCTCTGTCTCCAAGGCTCAGCTCTTAGATGGGAACACTGAAATCAGAATGCGGGATTTTAGAACAGACAATGACTAAATCTATGAGCTCTGCGTTATAGGCTTATCTGCTGAGCTTTGTGTGTCCTCCTCAGCTAAACGACGTACACACACAAACAGTTAACTGCACTGAAAGCATTTTCTTTTTGTGTGGCAGTGGATGGTCATTTTGAAGTGTCCTTAGCTTTGATGAGTTTGTGGCGCAGGGCAGAATGGGTGAGTGCTGCTACTACCGCTAACACACTGGCGCTCTGTGTGTTTTAGGTGGTGAACGGCCCCATGGATGTTGTCAAGAGCATTGACCGGATGGTGACCCGCTTAAGCCCTCGCTTGATGGCAGAGACTGATCACCTGACCATCCGCAGTCCCAACATCAGTGAGTCACACTGAAATGAAGGAATCAAGAAAATCTAGCAGAGGCTTTGTCTTATAAAGAGATGGCACATTTCATCCAGGCTCTGGGTCCATCATCCAGGAGCTTTAGAAAACCACACAAGTGTAATTATGTAACACCTGACCTTCAAAAAAGAAGCTGTTCATTACCCGGCGGTGACAGAAACAGTGGAACTGCAAAAAAATGTAATGTTTGGAAAACTGATCATGATCAAATCAGATTCTCTCTTGGCTAAAAGTTTTAGACACTACAGCTTTTAGGTTTGTCTTCTTTTCTTGATCATAATTTGTTTTTCTTTATTTTTGCAAACTAATAATTAAATATTATCTCAGAATCAAATAATCAGATGCTTCAGAGACAAAAGCAGCAGTAGAAACTAAAGACATCCATAACTACAAAACTACAGTAAGTACAATTTACATAACCTATTTGAAGTAATGATTTAGCTACAGTTACAAGAATTACAGAAAAATACATTTATTTGTAATTAATATTATTTATTTATTTTGTCAAAACTTTTTGGACAAAATTATTTTTAGTAATGAGATTGAAAATCACCCCTACAATCTGACTGTCTGACTGTCCCACCCCCAGCATTCATACATCATCATCTCACCACCTGCCTACATGGGGATGACATTTGTTTGTCCCAACTGTTCACATTTTATAAAGATGATCGACAAAGTGATAAATCCACCAGGTGTCACGGCTGTGCAAAGTCAGTTGACTTATAGAACTTCAAACTTCACTCAAATTTTTTTCTTTGTCACTAACATACAGTAAGTCTTGTGCAGCAGTGTTGTACTAGTTTCTGAAAAAGTACCAAGTTACAGTTACTAGTTACTACATTCAAAAAGTAACTCACTTTGTGGATTACTTAAACTAAAAAGTAATGCGTTACTGTTAAAAATAACTTTTTAGTTACTTTTGTAAAATAACATTTATAAAATTCTCAAATTAATATCATTGTAACTAAATTACAGTTTTGTACGAACTATCAAACAAACACTAATTTATTTAAAGTCAGGCCAGCAGATTTTTTGAAATGGAAAAAATAGAAGAAAAAACAGCTGCTCAAAAATGAAATCCATGCTGCATGTTGAGCCCTCCAATGCACAATGCATCTTTCTCCTGCTCTTTTTAATATATCATTTTATTTACATATTTCCTTAGTTATTCTTGGGCATTGTTACTATTTGAAGTTGTGCGCGTGGGTTGGGGCGTGCCGGATCGGATGGTATACAAATAGGTTTTCAAAATATTAATAGAAACTTTTAAATTAAACAGGAAACAACTCTACACAACTGACGTGACACTTACCCCTCCTGTGCACCCCAGCGCATCCCAGAAGAGCCTTGTCGCGGCTCTCTGCTAAATTACGCTCCAAGTCTATTTTTGACGGAGCACGCACCCAAAACGCATCAAACTCAGTAGTTTGGTGGCAGACAGGAAATCAGACACGGGAGCAGTGTAAAAACTTCCTTTTTTTTTTTTTAGATAGAAGCCCCCGTGCATTTGCTCTGCTGAACCATGTAAACATTATGTGTTTAATCAGTCAGTGTTCTTCTTTTCCATCATGGACTATGAGATGTTTATCCTTGAAGTGGAGAATCACAAGATTTTTTGTTTTTCCTGTGATTCCATGATCTTGCGGATCCAGCTAGGCAGACTGCAGTCGCGGGTGCTCTGCACCTGACTCTCTCCTGGTGCGGACTGAAGCGCCACGGAGGTCAGAACAAAACTGTGGCGCAGCTAGACCGCGGCGCACACGCACCCGGTGGAAAGAACGCCATAATAATTTCTCAAGATTTGTGAACCTTGTTGGACTGCCTAGGGGCCTTTTCTTGAGGCTTTAATTAACAGCTTAACGAGGTAGTGAGAAAGTACGAAAATTAATACAACATGTAGAAAATATGACACGGACAACGCTGCATGCTCAGACCCACCCTGCAATGGAAGAAGTTTCTCATTAAATATAAAATCACCAGGTCAGTTGTTTATTGCACATAAAAACACAGACACCCCCCACATTTATCCCCACCCTGTCGCAGACAAAGCTTCTTGTGTAGGATGAAATGACTGAACTAATGCAAACTTTTTTCTTGTTCTTGCTGCCTCGAGAGCAAGAACAAAGTTCTTGCTTCTTGCAGCGTATTTAACAAGCTTTACTTGCTGCTAAAAGGTGAACCGACCCCATATAAACTAGACAGATACAAGATTATCTTAACCTGCTTATAGCAGAACATACAATAGAATAAAACTTAATGTCAGTGTTACTAAGCTCACTTTGTTTGAACCAGCTGCTGATGATTGAAGTGAAGAACTTCAGCCTCATCTGGACGTGATGATGGACCTGCTGTTGTGTCTGAAACTGAGAACCATGTGGTTCATGAAGATAATCTTTGTCAATACTGATGTCACGATGTTAAAGGCAAAGGCAAATTTATTTGTATAGCACATTTCATGTACAAGACAATTCATAGTCTTTTACATAAATCATTACAGCAGGGTGCAGACAAGTGCATTAAAAAAATAATAATAAAAAAATAAATAAATGAAGATTAAAAGAAATGCAATTAATGAAATAAAAGCAGAAGGAATATGCTAAAATAAAATAGATAAAATGCAAGAAATAAAGACAATATTAAAACATGATTCCAGCTTAAAAGAACCAGATGTAGATTTTGACTTCTAAATAAAAACTATTGAAAAGCAGCAGAGAACAGGTGGATCTTCAACCTTGATTTAAATAGACCAATACATAATAAATGTTTCAGCTGATCTGAGGCTTTCTGGGAGTTTGTTCCAGACATGTGGAGCATAGAACCTCAGCTCCCTCCCTGAAACTGAAAGGTTCAGTATATGTGATTGTTATGCAATAAGCCATTTGCTAGGATACCCTAACAAACACGAGCCATGTTTTGTATTGTACCTCCTGTCGTACTGTGAACTTCTTCTACTCTGTATCTTAGAAGATGCAGGCTGGACAGCTTTCTGATTCATCCATCTATTTTCTATGGACCATTCCCCCTGACGTTACACTGTTTGTTTACACCAGCACAATGGGTGGCAAAAAGCTAGCTGGGTTGAAGAAAACAGCAGATGCAGATAACATTAACATGATGTAAAAATTAGGGATGTCCCAGTGATATATTTAGGAGTTAACGTTACAAACAATTACTGTGAGAAAACATGGCCGTTTAAAGATTTAGCTGTTGTTTATTGAGACCACAAAGGAAAATACATGTCCAGCTTTTCCTTGACACTTAAAACTGCGTCACCGTTGTGATCCGCAGCAGAGGCCGAATTTGTCTAATACCCAACCAGTTTCACCGCAGTCGCTTTTCACTGTGAGAAACTTGAGAATGTTTTGTTTGTTTGCTGCTAACGATGCACCAATCCACATTTTTTTACTTCCGATCCAATTCCGATACCAGAGTTCTATTATTAATGCTATTGTTGTTTTTTTTTGTTGTTTTTTTTATATATGAGGCTTTAATAAACTCCTCTTTAAAAGCAAATATATGTACAAATGCATGTCCCAAAAGGTAACTTGAAGCATAAGGTCAGAAAACAGGAAAAAAATCCCATCCGGAAATCAAATATGCAACTGTAATGTGAAATTTATTCATTTTCAAGACATAGTTACTAGATACTACGTACTGGTGCAAAATACAAGATAAAAACAACAACAACAAAAAAAAAATGTCAACACCACAGATCTCCACTATGCAGCAACACAGCTTTTAAGTGTCAACAAGAAAAAAAGGAGAAAACTTCTAGACTACACCTCTCCAAATAAAATTGGATCATCTGATCAGCACAAATTAGGTACACAGCCTCTTGTAGCATAAAAAAAGAGAAAAGTTTCAAACAATGTGCATTTGATCAGTAAATTCTTGCTTGTGTAGCAGCAATGAATTAAGAAGGTGATCTAATGACAAATATGAATAAGTATACTGTAAACATCAATAACTGTGTGCATTTAACAGCACAATTCAAACACAGCAGGTTTGGCAGTGAAGGTGAACTGATTTAGCTGAACACTAGAGTCTGTAACCATGAAGAAAACAGTAAAACGTGAATGCCTGATGGAGTGACCTGGTGTTTAGCAAATCTTACTTTGCCACACAGCCACAGACCCACACAGACACCCCACACATCCACATGTGAAGACACACACACAGACCCGCAGATACACATACATAGAGATCCACGAGTTAAAGCTTTTTCAGTTTAAAACCAAGCCAACATTAATAAATAGAGCACTGACATAAAATGTGCCTCACCTGTCCCTTTAGCTTTTACGCTGTCTGCTGAAAGTTTACTTTGTATGTTGCTGTCGTGCTTTGGGGGGTTTTTCCACACTGCGGACATGTTGAGTGGAAAAGTTTGCTAACCGGAGTGCTGCGTGTCTCATTGGGACGCATACACGACGCCTCGCCAACGTTGTAGACATAATTATTGGATCAGAAATTTCCCCCAGGTTGGATCGGAAATTACCGATCCATGAATTATGTTGGTGTCGGAACTTGATACCGATACTGGATTGGATCGGCCCCATCCCTATTTGCTGCTTCACATAAAACACGACTTCCATATAAACATATTACTTGACCGTCCTCCTGGTTACACATGAACAATGTTTTTGTATCCATTTCTTGTTGCATGAACAAGAAATCTGTTCAAGAGCTAAACAAATGAGCAAGACCTATAAACAAAACTTTATTGCAATTTGTACTCTTCTATTTTTGCTTGCTGTTGTCTTTCAAACTTCCAGATACTTTTCCTTTTGCCTTTTCTTCTCAGGAGTGCACACAAACACAAAGATGGACTGGACATGGGGACAACGGTTTGTCTTTTACCTAGGGGAAGACTAAATTAGCCTCAATTACATGTCTGTTAACACCAGAGTAATGTGAAATGTCTGGTCCCAGGGCGCAATAACGTTAAACCACTGTCTTCACTTTTACAGAAATATATATTCTCAAAATTCAAACAGCCTGCCATAAATACACCTGGAAAGTGTATGTGTTGCTGCTGTGGACTAAACCATTTTGCACAATTTTAGAGAGGTGATAGGCCATCTAAGAACATCCATTATTATTATAACACAAAATTTATTCTGCCTGCATCATTCAGGCAAACTGACTTTGATTATCATATTAATTAATTAGACATTTTAAAAACACCAAAAAAAAAAAAAAAAAAAAAAAAAAACTGGGTTCTCTACAACGCAATACAAAATACAAAAAATTTTAGAGACTCTTGGGAAACCATTTTCTCAAAACAGAAAAAAGCAAACAAACGAACAAACCAAAAATAAAAAAACAAAAACAAAAGAAGCAAAACAAAAGTACTTGTGATTAACAATTATAAATCTGAGATGTTGAAGCCTAAAGTGTCCATTTTTCCCATTTTTCTTGACACAGTTCTTCTTGTGTCCTTAGTCTGTGTGTCAGGATCTCCATCTCTAATATTCCTTTTACAATTCGTAGGCAGTCTTTAATGGTAGGTGGTTCCGATCTGTAACATTTTTTAGTAATAGCCTTTTTACATGCTGCTAAAAAGATATTTATTACATATCTATAACTTTTATCAGTATTATTTCCCATACAACCAAAGTACATCACCAGACATGTTTTAGGAATTGTGTAGCCTATTGTCTTGACAATTACTGAATGTACATCGTCCCAAAATGACACAAGTTTAGGCATAACTAGAACACATGAGCATGATTTACATTAACATCTCCACATGGACTTTTAAAGCTGTGATTTTAGGAGTTATGAAAAATCTAATTATATTTTTACAGCAGTGTTTCCCTCCAGATTCTTAAGGAGGCTGTTGAATGCTGTGTTCTCCAAATCTTCAGCCACTCCTCTTCTGAAACATCTATTCCTAGTTCTTTTTCTCATCTACAGTGTTATGGGTTCTCTTAGCTATTAAATGTTTGTAAAGGCAAGATAAAACTATACTTCTTAGAGTGATATATTCCAATAATCATTTCTACTAATTTGTTATTATTAAGATCAATATTACTTTTTAGTTTTTTTATCATAAAAGTCTCTTAATTGAAAGAAGCGGAATTGGTCAAACTCTTTCTTTAGTTCTTGAAAACATTTAAAACATCCAGTTAGTACACACCAAGCTGTTATACCTTTGTTAATCCCCTGTTTACATGTCAAATCCTGTGTACCTGGGATAATTTTATTATTATAAGCAGGCCATTGAAGTAATGGTAGTTCCTTTTCTAATTTGTTTTTCCTTATCGCCTTTAGCCCAATCCCCAAAGTAAAATATGTTACTTTACTTACTTGAAATTTCTCTTCCATGTATAAATTTTTCAATATTTTTCCATTTTGAAACATAACTTATATCACACCAATTTAATCCAGGAGTTAGTTGAGAGGCATGGCAGTACTTTGAAACTTGGTAATGCCATTCCTCCCCTTTTTTTCAATTTGTAGTTTTTCTAATTTTATTCTCTATTTTTTAGCATTTCATATAAACCTTGAAATAAGTCTGTCCCATGCTTGGAATTGCTTTTCTGGTATTTCCACGGGGTGTGCTTGAAAATAGTAAAGGAGACGAGGCAGGACGTTCATCGTCACCGTCTCAATTCTAGAACTCGGGTCAAGATTAAGGATCCCCCCCCCCCCCCCCCCCCCCCCTTTTTTTTAATAACAAATGATATGACAACATATATGACAAAATACAAAACCGCATATATAAAATATACAGTATAAACAACAATATCATATTTCAAAGTCCAAAAAAAAAAGAAAAGTTATCAGGTATAAATCAAACCTCTTCAATTTCCCCTTCTTTTGATCCCTTTCTTTCTCTTTCCTATCTATATATATCTTGCAATCATCAGTATGATTGTAAAACTTTTTGTAACACTGGAAGTCAAAAATAAGAACCAATCTTTCCTTTTAGATAATTGAACTATCAGGTAAAAGGGAACAATAGGGGAGTACAAATCAATTAAGATATTTTGATATAAAATGCTTAACAGAGTTGCTTATAGACCAAAGCAACATGAAAAAAAAAAAACGAAAAAGAAAATTAAAAGGGGCTTAGTTTAACACATATTTCTCAATGAGAGTGTAAAATTTCATTGCTTGGGCACTATTAATTAATTTTAAGCTTTTGTGAAACAAGGAAAGCTCATTTTTTAAAGCATCCATGTTGGAGGACATTTTGCTAACCTGCTTTTATGTATGTAAAATTTAGTAAAGATTATAATATTATTAATTAAGAATAATTGATTTTTCTTCGATAACTATCCCACATTTTATAAAATTAAATGAGGTAAAATCTATATGTATGGATTTGTATTGGAGCCTCTCTTGTATCAAATGCCATAATTTATGAATCGTTTCACAGCTATAAAACAAATGTTCTGTTGATTCGTTACCCTTACATAAATAACAGCTATCTACTTCAAATTTAAATTTGGATCTGATGAATTCATTGGAAGGATATATTCCGTTTATAGTTTTGAAGTGAATTTCTTTCTGTTTAGGAGGAATCGGAAATTTAAGGCATCTTGTTCTGATTGTTTTGACATCTTGTTTACTATAATTCTGAAGAAGAAAGGATCTTCTTTGTTGGGCCTGGAAACATTATGTTGACCATGTACTGTTTTAGAAATCAGTTATTACATTTTTTATGCAGAATATCTAGACCATTTAATTTCAGACATTGTAATGTGGGTATCGGTGTGTTGTTTGTATTACTTTTAATCATTGGGAGAAGTGCTAAAGGGATGTTATTAATAATTCTTCTGTATAAAGTAAAGGTACAATTTAAGTTGTATTTGTTGTTAAATTCCTCCAGATTTAACAATTCTCCACCGTTGTTCATGAGATGTACAATCAACCAGATGTTTTTCTTTTTCCATTCATCCATATATACAGATTTTCTTCTATTTGTGATCACTCTATTGTTCCATATAGGCACGTTATGTTGGCTAAAATTGTGCTTGAACAACATCTTCCAGTAAAGCAGGACTTGCTGGTGAAATGTTGAAAGTTTTGCAGGGAGTTTCGATATTTCAAAGTCACTTTTCAATAGAAAATCTAGTTCACACAGCTTATTAAAGACCAAAGATGGTAACGCAAACCATATTTCATGGTCCTTTTTTAAGAAAGATTGGATCCATTTAATTTTTAAGATACCGTTCACTACTTCAAAATCGATTGCTCTTATTCCCCCTTCATCAAAATCCTTTAATAAATCACCTCTCCTAATATAGTGATGTTTCTTTTTCCAAATGAAGTCAAAGTTTAGTTTATTTACTGTTTTTATTGTCTTTGGGGGAATGGCCAATGAAAAAGCAGGATAAATTAACCTGGATATGGATTCCATTTTAATTAAGAGTGATCTTCCTAATAGAGATATATCTCTTTGAAGCCAACTTATTAAGTATGGTTTTTGACTTTTCAGTAGTGTTATGAATATTGTTTTTAACTCTGGAATCTGGACATTTTGTGATTTCGATTCCTAAATATTTTACTACTTCTTTTACAGGAATATTCCATAATGATGCATGAGGGCAACCATGTATATCCTGAGTTCACATTTTTCCAGGTTCAGATGTAAACCTGATGCTTTAGAAAATAGGTTTATAGTTTTTAAAGCAATAGGAATTTGTTCTCTGTTCTTAAGAAACAGGGTCGTGTCATCAGCCAGCTGACTTAATAACAAATGTTGATCATTTATGTTTAGTCCTTTAACCTCTGAATTTTTAACAAGAGTTGCTAGTAGTTCAGCTACAGTGATAAATAGGAGAGGAGAAAGGCTACATCCTTGTTTAATCCCTCTTCCTATTCTAAATCGAGGACATGTACCCTCTGAGAGGGAGATACAGCTGTTAATATCCGAGTGTAACATAAGAATGATGTTCAGAAATTTATCTCCAAATGCCAGGTTCCTAAATGTTTCATAAATAAAAGTATGTTCGACAGAATCAAAAGCTTTGTAGAAATCCAATAAGAGTATGAATCCATCTTCTTCAATTAGATGTTTGTAATCAATGATATCCAGAACTAATCTAATATTATTAATCTTCCCCTAAGAAAACCGGATTGAGTTGGACTGATTATTTTTTGTAACCCCTCTTTTAATCTGGCTGCTTTAGCAGATGTAAGGATTTTGTAATCTGTGTTTAGGAGAGTTATTGGTCTTAAGTTATTTAATATTCTTTTGTTTTTACCTGGTTTAGGTAGCAGTTTATTTAAACCTTGCTTCATTGTTGTCATCAGTTCCTCATTGTTAATGCATTCTTTGATTGGAAAGTAACATTTTAATTTCATCCCAGAAATGCTTGTAGAAATCTGCTGTAATACGTTCCAGGGGAACGAACTAATGCCATCGTTTTTATGGCGTTGTCTAATTCTTCTATTTTTAAGTCTTCCTCACAAATATCTCTGAAAGAGTCATCAATTTTAGGGATCCATTTGTCTATAGTTTAAAAAAATATTTCAGCATTGGATTTTCTATAGGCTGATGTGTATATTTCTATAGAATTTCCAGATTGCTTCTGATATTCGTTTTGGATCAAAACGCTCTTCTTCGTCAGTTATAATAGAGGAGATTGTATTTTTTTCCGGTCTTTGTTTCTCTAATTTGCAAAAGTAGGAGGAATTTTTTTCCCCCTTTTCAATCCATTTAGCTCTGGATCTTATGTATGCACCATGAGCTAAGTTCCTTATCCTCTTCATTCCAATTTTCTTTGTTGTTTTGAGTGAGAAGGGTTTTAACCAGTTCAGATTCCTTTTTATTATTTTCTTCTTTCATTTTTTTACTAAAGGATATAGATAGAGAATTTTAGAAATTCCCATTTTTGTGTTGGTGAGCCCAAGTATACATCATCTTGAATTTCCAAAATAAGGTTTCTAATTCCCTTACAAAAATCTGCATTGAACAGTAAGCTGGAGTTAAATTTCCAGTAATCTTTAGGCTTCCTTTTGTTATGGTTTGAGATAGTCAACTCTATTATACAGTGATCACTTAAGGGGCTATGAGATATTTTAGATTCTGTGACACATCTTTCTAATAGACTGGATATAAGCCAAGGGTCAATCCTGGACCTAGTTTGCCCGTTAGGTTTAAACCAAGAAAATTGTCTACGATCTCTATTTAATGTTCTCCAAATATCCGTCTGGTGATTTTCGGTCATGAAAGTTTCAATAACCTGGTTCAGGTGAACCTGTGAATATTTTGTTGGCCATCTGTCCATCCACTCGTCTGGTGTTAGATTAAAATCACCTCCAACCACCCTGTGTTCTGTTATGAATTTGGTTGGAGCCGTTGATAACAATTGTTAACTCCTGTAAAGGTTTTCTGTTTTTCTGTTCATTGTTGTAACCATAAAGATTTACCAAAATCAAAAAGGTGCTATTAATTTTTAGGATACAGGCTATCCAATGACCACATTTATCAGTTTCATGGGTGATTATTTCACCCAGGCATCTGTTAAAACATATGGCAGTTCCTGCAGATCTGTTCGTCCATGGCTGAGTAGGATTTTATCTCCCCATTGTTGAGTCCAAAAGTGTCTTCTTGAGTGGAATGCGTTTCTTGAAGAAATATGCAGTTTGATTTTTGCCCTTTCAGAAATAAAAAAAATAGCTTTAACAGAGTCTTTGAGTCCCCTTAGATTCAAAGAAGAAAAAGAAATATTAACTTGCAACTGGAAAACTGAACACCTATAACAAATAAACAGAAAGACTGTTTCAGTAAGGAAGAGTGTTGAAGAAGTGGAGAGCGTACTTGTGAGAGTCCCTTGTTCAGTCGTCTCCACTGCGTTATTGCAATCATAGATCTGCCATCACCCTCTATGTATTTCTTCTTCAACATACGCTTGCCTTCGATGAAGCCGTATGGACCCCTGAAGCCCGTCGCCTTGCCTTCCTTCCTCGCCTGCGTGGCCACATCGCCGGTCTCGCCAGCCAGCCCTCCCTCATTAGATCTTCTGCGAAGCGGATTCCTTCTGTTTTACACACCGTCGCTGACTTTGATCTCCTCCAGATGTCATCTCTTATTATTCGTTTGGAGAAGAGAATGATGATCTGTCGGTGTCGGTTGTCAGATCTCCTCCCCACTCTGTGCACCACATCTACCGCATTGTCAGTCTTCTCTTTCAGGTCTGGTGCAATCTGGCCCAGAAGTTTAATAATGTCCGTCCTTAAGTTTTCATTGCTAGTTTCTTTTTTCCCTTTAATGCGAAAACACCATCTTCTCTTGTATCTCTCTAGTTCGCGGATTCGATCTTTCATGACCTCGTTTTCTTTTCTGAGGGTATCCGCTTTCTTCTCCAGAAGGTTCACTTTTGTTTTGCATTCCTTCAACTCCGTTTTAGCAATAGTAGCTAGCATAGTGCTATGTTGTCTCATCTGCACGTGTATTTCATCCATACGTTCATCCACTCGTTTACCAAGCAAGTTAATGGCTTCTAAAATAGCATCCATTGTTTGCTTACTTGGTTCTTCTGGGGGGGTACCTTTCACCTTTTTGTCTTCTTGGTTCTTTTCTGGTGTATTTAGCCAAATTTAATTTGTACCCCGAGTAAAATCTTCTCCTTTGTAAATTGTGAATAGAATTGGAGATAGGCTACATCCTTGATGAGTTGAACGTTCGAGTCATATGGTTTCAGTTAAATTACCATTGACTTTGATTCGAGCCACAGGTGACTAATAAAGTGTCCTGACACACTGCACTGCTTTAGCATTGAATCCAAATTTGTTTAGAACTTCATACGGAAAAGACGAGCTAACACTGTCAAGCGCTTTCTCTGCATCTAGACCTACAAATACTACTCTAATTTCTTCTTCTTTTATGTGATCTATAATATGCAGACTCCTTCTAATATTATTCTCGGTTTAGCGACCCTGTTTGATCTTCCCCAATTATATCTCCAACAAATTGTTCATATCTTTTAGTTGTAATTGAAGTGTAAATCTTATAATCTACGTTAAGCATGGATATTGGCCTATAATCTGCACAGGTCTCACTTTTCTTCTTTTTGGGAATGACTGTTATAATTGCTTCTCTCCAGGAGGGGGGAAGAATTCCTTGCTCTAATGTATGATTAAATGATGCTTGCATCACTGGTATGAGTTCGACATGAAATGATTTATACTATTCTGATGGTAGTCCATCAATATTGGGTGTCTGATTTGTTTTGAGTCTACAAATCACCTTCTCTGCTTTATTTCTTGTTATAGGAGATATTAGTAGATCAGTTTGTTTATTTGCAATAGAGGGAAGATCTAGGCTCTGTAAGAAGTTTTGGATTTGGTCATTATCTGTACCCGTTGGTTGACTGTACAGTTGTTCATAGTAGCCAGTTGAGAACTGGCTCCATTGTAACATCTCCGGTTGGTATGTTTCACTTCGACCTCAAAATCAGAAACTAAACATCAAAAGTTTTTAAAAAATGCAACTTCTATAATGCAGTTTCCAAAATCTTCCCAAACACAGACACCAGGGAAACTCTTGCCTCTGTAATGTAGGCTACGTTCACACTCCAGGTGCTCCGTTTTGTTTGCGTGGTCGTTCACATTATCATTTTAATGCCACCTTCATCACACTTAAGTGTGAACATGCGTGGCTGTGAAGTGACACCATGCAGAAGAAAGCTCAATGTCACACAGTGTGTGATGTATACAGAAGTAAATATGGATGCTTCATGCTTGTGGACATCAGTTTTGGAAGTACTGGCACAGTCAGAACCAACTAAATTTTGCTCAATTCATGAATGAAATTATTCAGTATTGCCTTGAACCCCTTCCACAGGTGCAGAATTGGGGCGTTGGTCTCAGATAAAATGCAGCATGACCGTTACTTAGGTCCCTTCGACACAGATCGGATATGTATCCAATCTAGGACCACATATGAAAGTGGCTTTGGTTGGATTTTTAAAAATCAGACTTGTGTCATTCAGACTGTCATTAAAAAATCTGATTTGAGTCACATATGAGCAAAAGAATCGGAATTGAGCTGCAGTGTGAATGAAGCCTTATGGGGCATTAATCATAAGTTTTACTTTGTTTTATTTTTAGCATGTTTTATTGCTACATCTGTTGCACCAAGGCACCCATATAAAAAATTACCTTGTTTGTATCTCAGACACCAGCAGCTTTGATAAAATAGCAGTAATTGATGCCCTTATAGAGAGATTGTTTTGTTTAAACATAGATTTGATTTAAGATAGCTTACTCTTGGCTGAAAAGTTACATGGAAAATAGGCAGCAATGTGTGCAAATTAATGAGACTGTGTCAGGATTTAGGAAGGTTAACTGTGGGTTACCCCAGGGATCGGTGATTGGTCCAAAGCTTTTCTTACTATATATTAATGATGTCTGCAATGTTACTGAAAGGTTCAAATTTGTTATTTTCGCAGATGATACAAATCTATTTTGCTCTGGGAAAAATTTAAAGGAACTTTTGTATGCTATTGAAAGGGAGCTAGACATTCTCAAAACTTGGTTTGATGTAAATAAATTGTCTCTCAAAATTAAGAAAACTAAATTCATGGTTTTTGGTAATCAAAAACAACTTGATGGGGATATTAAATGAAAAAATTGTGATGTTGAAATTGAAAGAGTTTTTGAGACAAATTTTTTAGGGGTTGTGATTGATCATAAATTAACATGGAAACAGGATATTGATCACATTAAAGAAAAGATTTCAAAGTCATTAGCAATCCTGTATAAATCTAGGGATATATTAAACTATTACGCCTTGTATATATTATATTGTTCACTTATACTTCCTTATATATCTTACTGCGTGGAATTGTGGGGGTCGACTTTTAAAACAACTATAAATTCAATAGTCATACTTTAAAAACGAGCTATACATATTATTAATAAGGCTGGTTACTATGATCACACTAATCCAATGTTTATAAAATCACATGTTATGAAATTTAAGGATTTGGTATCATAAAATAATGCAAATCATGTTTAGAGCTAAAACAAAGTGTGTACAAAGGTTTTTTTTGTTTTTTTTTTCAATACAGGAGTGCAAATATGATTTGAGAGATGTTTGTAAGTTTACTGTACAAAAAAGCAAAAAAGGGGATTAAAAGGAGATGTATTTCTATTGTTGGGGTTAAATTATGGAATAATGCTAATGAAAATGTTAGAAGGTGCAAATCGCTTTTGGTTTTCAAAAGAATGGTTTATAAAGCTATTTTTGAGGGTTACAATTGTGAATTGAAGTATTCAGATGTCCACCACATGATTACAACACCTTTGATAGCAATCTCAGCCTCCAGTCAAGGCTTGGAGGACTTTTCATTTAAAGATTTCTCTCACCTTCCTATTTCTACTAACTTGATTAACTTTTCTTCCAACCAGGTTAAATAGGAACACTTTGAGAAAAGTCAACAAGCTGCACGGTTTAGTTTAGTTTGCATATAAATCAGGAGTTATTTTACCTCCAAACGAATTACCCATTTTGGAAAGCTTTGATTTGATATGTTTTGGGTTGAACTAAAATGTTGAAAATGCAGATTAAAAGTCATGCAGTTGTGCTGAGTGAGAGCCTTTAGTTTTTTGTACAGCTGTCTGTCATATCCTGGCCCTGAAGTTATACCACTTCTTTTTTTTCTTTTTTCTTTTTTTTTTTATAGTGGGCTGGTTTGTCAATCCTTGTTTGTGGCTCTGTGATGAACTGCCAACCTATCCATGATACACCTTGCCTCTCGCCTGATAGCAGCAGGGATAGGCTTTAATTTATTCTGTTAGATTTAATTAACCTCCACGTTCATTTTTAAACGCAAAGTCGTAGATGTGTGGTCTTGGAGTTGTAATTGTAAATGGTTGTTCATTATTCACTTTCTCAAAATAATGATATCCAGTGTCTGCCACTAATTCCTGACAGGTTGAAGTAATCTCTTGGCTTCTTACAATTAACCAGAAATATGCTAAAGTTACCATGATAATAACTTTTCGGCTTGCATTTATTCACCTTAGTGGATATTTGGACGATTGCCATTGTTTGAATAGTTTCGTTTAGAAAAATAACAGATGAGAAGCAAATAGAAAGAAGATGTGAACATCATTTATATGAATATCATCATTCAGGATATAGTGCACAAACCTTTTCCACTAAATCAACTTAATGAAAAAATATTGCTTATGTCATTTCTTAATGGCTTATGAATAATTATCAATGAAAGTGAATATCAGCTCTGTAAATATGCTCTTTGTTTATTTTCTTTCAGAACTGGAGGTGCAGCAACAGAGGCTGCAGGAGGGATCCAAAGTGCCAAGCTTCTGTGGACCAGAAACAGAAAAACTCACCAAATTAGACTGTATTTCAGTCCCGCGTCAGAAAATACAGGATCTCCATAACAACGGTAGGCAAAAACGACCAATCTTTCTACACATGCTCTTTCAGCCACATATTTAGAGTTGAGCATTGCAAGTGAATGCAGAGGACAATGCAATAATGCCAGGCTTAGGAATGTATAGCTTGTATTCACACACTTACTGTACAATGCATTTCTCCTCCTATTAGTGTTTTCTTTGTCTGATTCAATCTGGCCGGTGTGTTGAATGTACAGGCTTTTATAAGCTCACCTTGGTCAACACGTGGTATGGATCTCTGAGGCCTCTCTTTAACCCAGAGGAGAACATCAGCATGGTTCCTACTGTCACTGATGGCAGCCAGAGGTAAAATCGTAGTGCAAGTGTGGCTGTAAATATTCAAGTATTGTGGAAAAGGGTTCCTTAGAACTTAAAAGTGTTTAAATATGCTTCTGTCTAACAGTAAAACCTTTTTTTCCTTGTCTACATGTCATGTTATGAAACTGCAATGAAATTTTAATTGTTTGAATGACTTACATTTAAAAACAGACAGACTAGCAGTGGTAATACTGATGCTAGCATTGAATAGGAGACTTAAAGGGGTAGTGCATGCATCGTGGAAGGTCCAGAGAGCCACTTGGGGGTCCAGAGTCGCAGGTTGGGGACCCCTAATGTTGTGTTTGTAAACCAAAATTTGCTACATTTTGTTTATATAGCTGTAGGACTTCTTTTAAAGGAAAGAGACATTTTGCATGTAACAAAGGATTTATCACATTGTTTAATGGTTCGCTTGGTAAACCGAACCAATTTTGTGGACTCAGCTGCTTCGGCCGTCACTCAATTGTTTCAAACATCAGTGGTCGCCACATCATGCCTCAGCACAGCAGTGTCCTGGTAGAGCAGGGCACAGGAGGATGTGCAGGAGGTTCACAGAGCAGCAGAATTCACAACAAAGATAACATGCCATGATGCGTTCAGGGTCCTTGCTGTAGTTTTTGCTACTACTGACAGCTGTTCTGAGATCAAGCCTGGACCCAGTAGGATTCCTGTGTTAGTTAGTAAAATAAGGAATCAAACACGATCTAATCTAACTATACCTTGTATAACTCAGAACTGTTTCTTAATGAAACAGCACCCCCTCATTTTAGTTTTATGGATAAATGTTGAAACGGGAGGGAAGGGGGAGGAGAAGCTGCCTTATTTAAAGATTCATTCCAGTGTAAAGAAATTTCATTTGGTGATTTTACTTCTTTTGAATATCTTAGTTTTATTTTAAGGGGCATTCCTAAAATCCTATTTCTAATCATCTACAGACGTCCAGGACACTGTGTAAATTTTATTGATGAATTTTCTGAATTATTGTCGGTTATCTCTACTGATTTTAACCATTTCATCTTAACTGGGGATTTTAACATTCACATAGATAACATGACGGATGGTAATGTCAAAGAATTTTCTTCCATATTGGATGTTTGGTTTGTGGCAACATGTAAAACAACCGACCCACATTCGAGGCCACATTCTGGACCTGGTTATTTCAAAGGGTGTTGATATTTCTTCTGTTGTGGTCACTGACTCGGTCTTGTCTGACCATTTTTGTATTTTGTTTGATTTACTGATCACTCAGAATGTCCAACCAACCTGCTCCTCAGTTAGGAAGAGGTCCATTAATGAAAGTTTGTGGAGACCATAGCTATGTTACCAACAACCAGTGCAGAGTCAGTTGATGGACTCCTGGATCATTTCAATCTGAAAGTTTTGAATGTAACCGATGCTATTGCACCGATAAGAATCAAGAGCACCTTGAGCAAACAGAAAACACCATGTAGAAACACCACTGTGGTTACCGGCCTAAAAAGAAAATGCAGAAAAACTGAGCGGAAATGGCGGAAAAATAAACTTCAAATTCACTATGAGCTGTACAAACAAAGCCTGCGTAACTATAACAATGAGCTGTGCAAGGCCAGAGAGCTGCATTAATCTGAAATGATTAACAGGAATGTCAACAATTCTCGCACTCTGTTTGCTATGATTGAAAAACTTACAAATCCTCCTAAACAGATAAGCCCAGAGCTCCTTTCCACTGAGAAATGCAACCAATTTGCCAACTTTTTTAGACAAAAAAATTAAAACAATTAGGCAAAAATATTAATTCCACACAGTCAAACAAGAAAACTAGTCTGTGTCTAAAACCCGGAAATAATTCTGATGTTATGTCGCAATTTAAAATGGTTGATTTAAAAGTCCTACAAGAAACAGTTTGGCATTTGAAAAAAACAACATGCACTCTGGACATGATACCATCCAACTTTTTAAAAACAGTTTTTACCTCAGTAGAAAGTGGTCTCCTACTAATAGTTAACAGCTCACTGGCATCAGGCATTTTTTCCAAGTCACTAAAGATAGCTGCTATTAAGCCACTCCTAAAGAAAAGGACTCTAGACGCCTCTATAATGAACAACTATAGACCTGTCTCTAATCTCTCTTTTATTTCCAAGATTATTGAGAAAGTTGTATTTCACCAGCTTAATGACTTTTTAAATGAAAGTGGAAATCTTGATAAATTTCAGTCCGGCTTCCGACCTCATCACAGCACTGAAACAGCTCTGGTCAAAGTGTTAAATGACATTAGGTTGAATATTGATTCTGATCAAGTATCAGTCCTGGTTCTGTTGGATCTCAGTGCTGCGTTTAATACTGTAGATCACAGAATCCTGTTGCACAGGCTGGAAAACTGGATTGGACTTTCTGGAGCGGTCCTTAATTGGTTCAGGTCCTGTTTAGAAGGCCGGAGTTATTTTGTTACGATCGGCAGCTATGAATCTGAGCAAGTGGCTTTGACTTGAGGAGTTCCCCAGGGGTCAGTCCTTGGACCTCTTCTGTTCAACTTGTATATGCTCCCTTTGGGTAATATATTACAAAACTACAGCATTAGTTATCAAAGTTATGCAGATGATACACAACTTTATGTGTCTCTGTCACCAGATGACTGCAGTCCAATAGACTTATTGTGTCAGTGTCTGGAGCAAATAAACACCTGGATGAGGGAGAATTTTCTACAATTAAATGAAGGCAAAACTGAGATTATTCTGTTTGGTAGCAAAGAGAAGAGGGTCAGCATTGGCAAACACCTGGAGACTCGGGCTCCTAAAATCACCGACCAAGTTCGTAACCTTGGAGTGTTGATAGACTCAGACCTGACTTTCAGCAGCCACATCAAAGCTGTCACTAAGACAGCTTTTTACCAGCTCAGAAACATCAACAGAATTAAAAGTTTAGTCTCCCAGAAAGACCAAGAGAAACTCATCCATGCATTCATCTCCAGTAGACTGGATTACTGTAATGGTCTTTTAACAGGACTTCCTAAAAAGAGCATTAAACATCTGCAGCTGATCCAAAACGCTGCTACTGGAGTTTAAACCAGGACTAAGAGGTCTGAACACATCACACCAGTTTTGAAATCTTTACACTGGCTTCCAGTCAGTCACAGAATAGATTTTAAAACCCTTCTGATTGTTTACAAATCCCACAATGGTTTAGGCCCAGAATACATCTGTGATATGTTCAGAGAATATAAACCTAGCAGAGCTCTTAGATCCAAAGACTCTGGTCAACTAGTCCAGACCAGAGTCCAGACTAAACATGGAGAAGCAGCATTTAGCTGTTATGCTGCAAAAAAGTGGAACAAACTGCCAGTGGAGATTAAACTTTCCCCAAATGTAGACATTTTTAAATCCAGGTTAAAAACATTTCTTTTCTCATGCCTATGCATAAAATCTGCATGTTAACTTTTTAACTTATCCTGCTTTTAATTATTTAAATGTAATTTATGATTTTTTTGTGATTCTTGCTACGTGTCGCTGCCTTTACTCTTTCTTAATATCTGTAATGCCTTTGTTTTATGTAAAGCACTGTGAATTGTCCTGCACATGAAATGTGCTGTACAAATAAACTGCCTTGCCTTGCCTTGCCTTACATCTACTGATTTGTTAATCTGACATTAACACATAAAGGTGACATGGGTTTATTAACAGTTTATTTAGTGTTTTTAAGAATTAGTTTTATGTTGTAGCTTTGACCTTTTGATGCATTTTTTTTAAACCAGGTATCTGGGCACTTTTCTGGGTTCTTCTGTTATTTCCACCACAGTACTGGGAGATGACCAGCCAGTTAGCATGGCAGTTCACTTCCAGCTCCAGCACCGAGTTCAGGTCAACAAAGTCTAACATTTGTTCTCTTGGATATGGTCCTAAAAAAAACAACTTTATTTTATGTTCATTATCATACTTATCATATATCCTACTCTGTCAACAGGATTCTGTTGGTAACGTCTTTGATCCAGTGTGTGCCTTCTGGGATTTTGACCTCAAGTAAGTTATGATAATTTTACCAAATTATCATAAAAGGGAAATTAATTTACCTAAATTACAAGGAAATATTTCAAATAAGTAAAAAATGTTGCAAAATATTTTAATTTATGACCTCCCTGTGAATATGTTGATCTGTAAATATGTTTTATTTGTGTTATTAGTCCAGAAGCTGGTGGGTGGTGGAATACCAAAGGCTGTGAGGTGGTGTCCAAATATTATGGCTACACTGTGTGCTACTGCAACCACACCACCAATTTTGCATTGTTGCTGCAGGTTTATGAAGCTCAGGTAACATTTCTTAGTCCAGCACTCATTGTGGACTTTGTGTAGACTATCATCAACAGCTAGTTATAAAGTACCTGCTCTTTGTTTGTGTTGCCATGTTAGAGAAGCCCAGAAAATGAAAAAGCTCTGCAGGTGCTGACGTTCATTGGCTGTGGAGTATCTCTGTGTGGCCTCCTCTTCACCTTCATCCTCTTCATTGCTGTGGGGTGAGTCACAAACACCACAGAGTGCAAGCTGAAAGCATCAAGGGTGAAACACATTTCAGAAATCCCTGCCAGATTAACATCAATAAATGAAAAAAAAAAAAAAAAAAAGCTCTGTAGGTGTGTGAGCATCAGCACAGTGGAAAATTTCTTCATAAAATCCTCTTTGAACTATTCTTCAAACCTTCACACAAATATGACCCATACCCTTTTGCATGTGGATCTCTGTGCAGCGTCCCTAAATCGGACCGTACCACTGTCCATAAGAACCTGATAGTTGCTTTGGGCATGGCTGAGCTGCTGCTGATGTGTAGTGACTGGGCATCTGAAAATGAGGTGAGTCCCTATATTTTTGAAAAACTAAAATTGTGTTAGAGTACTCAAAACATAGAAAGAAAACAGAAACTAATGAAGAGTGTGGCTGCCTAAACCACCACACGTGGCCCACAAAAGACTTGCCAGTGTTGTAACTAAGCTAAAAGTGGCACAAGTAGAAGATTAGGCCTGTCTACTATCTTTGGAATTCTTTTTGTTTTTTTCAAATTATATGTTTAGCTAGTGTTAGTAAGTGTTGGGGTAGTTACTCTAAAAAGTAATTAGTTACTAGTTACTCATTACTTCTGTAAATTGTAATGAAATTACTTTACTAGTTACTGCATTTGAAAAGTAACTTCACTACTTATTATTTTACCGTTTCTTAATTCACCGTGCAGACACGAAAAACATCATAGCCGAATCATCACTGTCTGTCTGCAGAGTGTTTACTGTATACTGTAAAACCACAAGAACAGCATCCCTGTCTGTGGGAAGAAATGGGCACACTTGTCTCATAATCATGTTTTCTAGTATTTTTCTAAACCTGGGCAATTCAATAGTCGACTGGGGGAGCATGTCTCCAACAATGAACCCTGCAACTAGCCTGCAACTCTGCTTTTCTCAAATGTCAAAAAGATGTCATCTTTGTTAGAGTTGTATTTTATATATAATGGTCACAAATGGTCAGGCACTAATTGTAACACATAGTGAGTTGCTGTTACAGCCTGTCAAGTTAGTAAAACAAAGGGAGACATGACATCATAATGGTGGCTGAAGACAAACTGTAATATTAATAAGTTTTTGGTGCTGCAGTGTATAAACCTCCTCCCCTCTGCATTCACATCTCTCCTCCTAAAATACGCCTCAACCTGCAGCTGACGGAGTGATGAGCGCTCGTTCTGTACTCTCAGATATTTTGTACGCTTACGTTTCATCTGCAGTTACTAGCTGCTTAACTAATGCTATGCTTGGTTGGGATAACAGCGATGTTATTGCTAACATAGATGGGTGTTATTTTTAGGATATTTCTGAACTGCCGACATTTGCCAGTTCTTTATTGCATGCTCTTGATGTGCTATTACGGCTACAAGTCAACGTTGCAATGCTCTAACAGTTTACATGCACATCCTGTTCTAGTGCTTCACATTTCAAAATAAGAGTTCCGCTTACAGAAGCTAGCCAAAACATTATAACGGGGAACGCTTTAAGCTAATTTAGCACAACTTTAGCAATGCAGTGTAAATAAAAAGCTGACCGACACAGCGAAGCACGCGTCATTTGTCATTACACATGGCATAGTTAAACTGAAACTGGAGACATGCTGAGTCATTATTTTCCCAACATTACTATAAACTTACCTGTTGGCAAGCTCCACTCGGCCCATTGCTTTAATATAACCTGGCGAGCTACTAGCTATCCCGGTAGAAAAGACAGGGGGATGACTGTGGGATTGAATGGAGTCAAAACTTCATCTAGTGGACAAATACCGCAAGGACATCATTCTGCACGACTCCCAACACTAACAGCATTTACTGTTTTATGAGAAGACAAAATCAGCGTATAATCAGCAAAACAACGGGCGATATTAGCCATTTTGACAAGGGCTAATATCGCCCGGGTTAATCGGCCTGCCGATTAATCGGTTGGGCCCTATAACAAATCAGAATTTTACACATTGACAAACATGACTCGAGTAATGCAAAAAAACACGTTACTGTAGTCCAGTAAAGTAATTTTGTTTAATTTTAAGTGTAATGCATTACTTTACTTTGTTACCCAAAAAAGTAAAATTGTTACTATAACGCGTTACTTTGTAACGTGTTACTCCCAACACTGATGATAGTAATACTTTGTGTTAGATACTAATATTAATAATATTACTATTTATCAGTTGTGGAAATTAAGTGACACCCTCATCCAATGATGAGCTTTTACATATCTAAAAAAAAAAAAAAAAAAACTGGCACAGGTGTACAACTGTAGATGCACAACAATACTTTACAGACATTACAATACTATACATACAGACATACTACACTGTCATCCATTATCTAACAAGGGTAAAAAGCAGCCAGGTGCCTCAAATAAAACTTCATAATGATCTTCTCTATTTACAGCTTGAACTTCCTGCTTCTTGTTTCCTAACAGATGTCTAAGGGCGTGTCCCAATCCACGCACTTCTATACTTCTAACACTACATTTAAGTGCCTAGGGCAAAAATTTCTGACACAGAAATTTCTGCTTTTATTCCTTACTTCCTGTTCTTTCATGTTACAAAATAAAAGCCTCACAATTTGCTTAAGCCAATAATCCAACAAAATAACTAACTCAGTGGAAAACTGAGTTACTGATGTCTTACTTACATGAAAAACAGAATAACTTTGAGATCACCAGTTAAGATACCTTTATCAATAACTGTAGACCCATGTCTAAAGTCATCAGTCCAGCCATCCATGTTGCCAGGTGGTAGCAGGCACAAGTTAATAAGGAATCACTACCACTGCTGGACTTGTCTATACCAGATGGTTTCTGTGGTTTCTAAGTATATTCCAACATGTAAAACTTACATGTTGGAACATACTTAAAATAAACAGAGAATATGCTTTTTTAGCATGAGAGGAGAAAAGATAAACAAATGGAAAAAAGATGAGGGGAAGAACACCAGTGATTCCTGTTTTAAGCATAAACTGTGCAGGAAAATCACCGTTACCCACAGTAACTTGCATCACTTTAGCACTGCTGACACAAAAGATGGTATATGCTGCAGGATGGGAATGCAATCTCTGTCACTTTGCAGAAGCCATGTGGCCTTGGGTCTAATTAAGTCACTTAGAGTAAAAGAAAATGACAAACAAAGAAAATAAATAGATTAGAATCCTCCATAAACACTTTAATTATAGCAGATTGAAAAAGACACATTTATTTAATATTTCAAAAGGTATTAACATGGAGGACTTTAAGAAAATATACTGTATACAGGTGCTCATCATAAAATTACAATATCATGAAAAAGATAATTTCCGTAATTCCTGACAGAAATATGTCAGTCTGTGAGGAATGAATGTCTACATTATACAAGTTTCACTATTTGAATGGAATTACTGAAATAACTCAACTTTTTCATGATATTCTAATTTTATGACAAACACCTGTGTATAAGAACATGAGAAAGTCAAGTTTATTTTCCATCTGTGACCATAAGGGATTAAAAAAGTGGCTGAAACAAGTCTGCAAAATAAGCAGGGACACATTTTAATATTAAATGATTTGATAAAAAGAAACTTAAGATCAGGTCCAGCATGCCATTGCCGGGGATATATCAGGAGTGATGTGTTGGGATTTATCCCGGTAGCAATATTTTGCTTTATTTACAGGTTCTTTACATGTATATAACAATAAACATGTCGCTTGATGACAGATGTGTGTATTACAGTTTCAGCCTTACATATGGTCTTGGCACCACAAAAGCTGTGTTGGAGACATACGGTAGTGTTCCAGAGGCTTACTGGAGGCAGTTTCATGAGCTGAAGAGGCAGCAGGGTGAGTCATATTCAGATCTGTGGCATCGGCAGGAGATAGTTGGCTGATCATTTTGAGGCTGTAGGTAAGATTGGGGTTGGAAGGAGCGTTCATGATGATTGAGGTGAGGTGACCATCACAGGCCAGCTCTAGATGGAACTTTACATTTCCCAGTGACTGACGGTGGTTTTTCACAGCAGTTTCGGTCAGGAGGCCTGAGTTGTTACATACTCTGTGAGAAGTGAGAACTTTTTTCTTGTTCTTGAGGCCATGAGAACAAAATGATGTCATTTTGCTCTTGTGGTTGTGAATGGGGACTGTTCTCAGTGCAACAGCCAAGCAGAACTTTGATCTGGCTTCTCGTGGAGTATGTAAGTTGACAACCCAAATAAAGGTCAAGGTTCCCTTGCAGATCTTTGTTGTTTTCGGTGCCATAAACTGGGTCACAAGAAAACTCAGTGCCCTAGCTTTGCTAACAAGCATAATACTCCAAAACCAGTGGGCCTTGAGACAGTGGAGGAGGAGTCTATGAACAAACTGAAAGATTATGAGGGGTCCAGTCTAAAGGTACTCTTTCTGGTGCCAGTGAGGGACTGGGAGTACTAGTTACTATTCTAAGGGGGTACTACGCAGACTTTAATCAGGAAAGCATTGGTGAAACTTCCAAGCTCTAGTTCAACTGGGCAGTTTACAGTGGTACAAGGATTGGGAGGGTATATTAGTGGCAGGTCTAATCAGTGTGGCTGAGGCACCAAACCTTCCCATAGACCTAATTATGGGAAATGATGTGGCTGGAATTAAAGTTGCTCCAGTGGTATCTGAGTATCCGGCGGACTATTCTGAGATCAATGAGTTAGAGTTCCTGAGGTTTTTGCCTCCTGTGTGGTTGCCCAGGCACAGGTGGAGAGGATCCCCTTAGGGGGTGAGATGAACAATAGTATAGGGGAGCAGTCATTTGGGGACTTGGTAGGGCTCCAATTTTACATCCAAATTATGCAGACAAGTAATGGCTGAGCTGAAGATATCTTCTAGATATTCTTCTGCTTATCGTCCACAATCACAAGGTGCCATAGAAAGATTTCATGGGACCCTTAAAAATATGATAAGAACATATGTGGAAGCTCATTCTAAAGAGTTGGATGAAATCTTGCCATTTCTTTTGTTTGCTGTCTCTGGTGCTCTGGTGTTAGAAATGTTTCTTAGGTAAAAAAAAAAGGCTCATCTATAATTTTAATGTGATTAATACACAACAATACAGGATCCAAACTATTAAAGTGTTAGATTCTGTGACAGATTCACAAATGGAAGCAAATAATTGCTGCAAAATCAAACTCAGAGTGGAGAATGGACATTGTTGATATGCATTTGCCTTTCTCTCAGGAAAAAATTGATACAACCAACCAGGAGTTAGAAACGCTCTATAAACAAGGACAGTGGTACATGCATGAGGCCAGCATGGCACAGAGAGGACATTCTTTGCTAAATACTTTAAAAAGGTTGTGGTTTTCTCACTGAATGGTAAATAGATTCATGGGGTTCATGGACAAGAGGAGCAACAATGGCCTCTGCAGGAAGAAGACCAGACTGCAGGCAAGAAGAACTGAAAAGACTGTAGTTCTTTTCTCTGCAGCAGTGGTGGAGCGAGGCTGTATACTAAGAAAGGAAATGATTGTGTTCTTCTCGCTGTCACATCAGAGAGACATGAGAAATGAAACATTATTACATTAATAATCTGGATCACTCCCCCCAGCAGTTCAGGTTTACTGTCTGGTGGTGGTGGTAGACTGGATCCTTGTGTGGCTAGCTCCACATTGGAAGCTGTCCAGGCTGCTGACATTGGGGCTGGGGTCTGTCTCAGTCTGATCTATGCCCTTTCTCTTTACAAAAATGTAAGACATATCTTCCTTTCTCTTCATTCTTACATCTTTCTATACAAGATCAGAGTGGTTACAGGATATAATTCTTCACATTTTTATGCTGTAGCTGCTTCAAAATCAACTGGCAGCCTTGCTAACATCCAGTTTAAATGAAATTGGATTATGTAGTTTTAGCTTAATCGGCGCTAACTAACGTAAATACTCTTTGAGCATCTTTAAAGTTTTTTTCAGCTTTCAGCAAATCTTTATTAACTGAGTTGATTTGTTGTATTCACTAAATATACTCACTGGAAACTAAATGTGACATGGTTTTGCCACATTATCTTAAAATCCAGAGATGGGTAACAATGATTCCCTCTGTTACATTTACTTGAGTAACTTTTTTTAAAAAAAGACTCCTAAGAGTAGTTTTACTACCATACTTTTTTTTTTATTTGAGTAAATATGTGAAGAAGAAATACTGCTCTTGCTCTGCTACACCAGACAACACTCGTTCTCTTTTTCTTTTCTTTTTTCATCATTTAGTCGTTTAGATATGTTTTACTTTGCCAGGGAGATGTTGCCAGTTTCACCAGTCAGACATAGCCATGCAGTCACATGACCAACACAAGCCATGGCATCATACCTGCACAAACTTCTCACACAAGTAGACAGAGAATGAAAAACCCATGAAAATGTCAGAGGGAACTGTCTCTAATGCGAAAAGTGAAGACATTTAAACGCCTTTCGTCTTTTATACAAAACATGTTTTGCCCACGCAGAGAGAGATTCAACGACAAGTTGGATATTTTTCAAATAAATTAGTTTGTGCTCATACTGTTCATTTGTGAGAGACGTTATCTTTCAGGGGTCTGTCATCTGCATGATCATTTTCACTGGAACAAAAATATTTGTTGATCATCTGGAGGGCTTCTATTGCTTCACTTTAAAGTGCAGGTCTGACATTTAGTTTTTGTTTGATATCAATGGACCATGCAAAACCAGAGATATTATAGGTTTCATTTAATAATGCAAAAATATTTATTTGGGTCTCAGAACCCCTCAGGGGGACTTTGCTGAGGGGTTTGCCCTCGAGTTGTGTGACAAAGTTTAAATGTTTGTTCTGGTGATAAACCCCTTTTATCCATTTCCTTTTTGCCACCACTCAACAACAAATGGTAATTTCATTTGGGACTAACCTGCCTCTGTCGAAAGTGTGCCTGATGGGCCGTCTCTTCTACTATGCTTTAATGTCAGTCATAAATGTAGTACTTGAAAAGGCTAATGTTTCCTGAGGTGGCATTTCACATAAAAAAGTTTTAGAACCACTGATATCGACCCTTTTAGTGTTTATAAACATTTAGTTAAAAGCAGCATAAGCTAATCAGATCACTACACATTTTCTATGGATTAGCTTTAGCTACCAACTAAAGCAAATTATGAGTCAAGATCATTTTGGTAACTCGTCTACTTACATTATTTCTAAAAAAAAAAAAAAAAACATAAAAAGATAAATCAGATGTTAAAATCAAACTGGCACTGAACTTGAGTAATGTTATTTTGAAGTAACACTTCTCTCACTTTTTTACAGTTTTTGGCTATTTTACCCACTTCCGTTTAAAACTAATCTAATACTATCATTTAACTAGATTAGCACTGCTACGTAGCTTCATGCCAACAGTGGGTTAATAGCCCTACATAATAGTAGTTTACTTGCACAAGGACAAATTCTCTACTAGAAATGTGAAGTCAAATGTTGATATTTTTAAAGGATGACTAGTCATTCAGTCATTCATTATGTACCACTTAGTCCATAACGGGTCACGGGTAAGCTGGAGCCTATCCCAGCATTTAGTGGGTGAGAGGTAGGGTACACCCTGGACAGGTCACAGTCCATTGCAGGAGACCGACAACCATTCACACACACACACACACACACACACACACACACACACACACACACACACACACACACACACACACACACACACACACACTCACTCACTCACTCCTATTTAGAATTTAGAGTAACAAATTAGCCTAACATGCATGTCTTTAACTAGTTAGGAAACTATTTTCAAATATACTTCAAATTGCTGTAGTTACACTGGTGATTCCTGGGTTGGATGATTGAAAAGATGTTTCTGTCCCCTTCCAGCGACTTGTCAATCAACTGAGGTGGCACCAGGGGTGTCTGATCAGATTTCAAAGGTGGCCATTGTCAACCTGTTCCCCCCTCTAGCTTCACCCCAGCAGTGAAAGAGAATAAAGAGCCTGAGGTTTAAACTCAGTGGGGGCCAGAAGGAGCTCAGGTTCAATAATACTTTACTTGACAATTATTGTCAAGGCCGCTGTTCATCAGTCCTGCAGTGGACTTACAATCACCAAGTACCTGGTTCTGACCCAACACCATGAATTTATCCTAAATGGAGCTGAGCTGAAGAAGCAGAGAAGACATTTTCTGGTTTGTCAAGCTGATTTTGTGAAAGACAAAGAGTGATTTCTCTCGACAGTTAGTGTAGCTTACATAATATATAATACATAATAAGCTTACATAATCCTGACAAAGCATAAAAAATAGCTGGGAATAGAGCTGCCTGTAAATCATGGTTTCCATATACTTTCAATCCTGCAGGCAGCATGTTTCCTGGTGACTGCACTACTTCACCTCTTCTTCATGGCTTCCTTCTCTTGGATGCTGGTGGAGGGTCTTCTGTTGTGGAGCAAAGTTGTGTCTGTCAACATTAGCGAGGATCGCAGGATGAAGCTCTACTACCTCATCGGCTGGGGTAAACTCTCATCTTATTTCAGTTTTGTTAAGTTTTTTTTTTATTTATAAGATATGAACAGTGGTGTCTGTATGAACTATGGTTTCTAGTAACATTGCTACATAATTGTCCATGATGTAAAGAGTGATTCTGGATAACATATTATTTGTAATTTATTGTTCCATCTTGTGCAGTGGTACCAAGATCAGGAAGAATTTATCAGAATTGACTTTTTCTGAAGAATAATATATACTGAAACATCTCCCAGAAAAGATTATACAGTAGTTCATCATACAACCCAGATCCCCAGAAAGTTTGACGCTAAGAAAAAAAAACTAAAAATACAATGATTTCCAAATCTCAACTAAACATATTTTATTCCCAATAGAAGATAAACAACATGTCAGGTGTTGAAACTAGAACATTTACTATTTCATGGAAAATATTGGCTCATTTTGAATTTGATGGCTGCAACATATCTCAAACAAGATGGGACAGAGTGATGTTTAGTATTGTGTAGCGTCCCCTTATCTTTTAACCACTGTCTGTAAATGTTTGGGAAGTGAGGAGACCAGCTGCTGGAGTTTTAGGCGGGAAGTGTTGTCACCTTTCTTATGTGTTCCTGAGAATAATGTCTGATTTTGACACAAAGCTGCCTGAGGGCCTGAAGATTACAAGCATTGATTTTTGACCTTCAGTCTTGTCCAGTGCACACAGAGATTTCTCAAGATTCTTTGCATCTTTTGATGATATTATACAGATGATGGGATCTTGAAAGTCTTCACAATTTTATGCTGAACATTTTTCTGAAATTGGTAATAATGTTTCTGAAACTATTTTAACATTTTTTAGACACAGTTTGTCTCAGATTGGTGAACCTCTGTCCATCTTTACATCTGAGAGACTCTGCCTCTCTGAAATGATCCTTACATGCCAAGTCATGTTACCAACTGGATGCCATTAAGCTAATTAATTTTCAAATGATCCTCCAATTGTTTTTGATTTGTGCCATTTAACAATGTCTTGTTGCCCTTGTTCTAACTTGTCCCTGTGTTGCTGCCATCAAATATCAGAGTTTAAACATCAAAATATGAAAAATAAAACAAAATAAATATGGCTTTATGAGATTAGCTAATAATTGCATTCTGCTTTTATTTAAATTTCTTAACTGGGTGCTATTTTTATTAATTAGTGACATAAAGAGACCGTATTGTCAATTTAAGGCTGTGTCTTCAAAATACTCAGGATCCGTCACACAACTTAATCCTCTATCATAACAAAATAATTCTCATCCCTGATGAAAATGAACTGATGTAAGGTGTGACACTACTGTTTTTTAAATAAAGGTGCCTTAATGCTTCCGTCTTTCTCTTTAGAAGAGTGGCCAAAATAATAATAATAATAATAATAATAATAAATCCAAAGTACACGGTTAGGGTTAGGGTCAGGGTTTTTATTTAGTTACATACAAATTTAAAAGCGAAGAATTCTAATTTAAAACCTCCATCATTGGTTCTGCAATTATCAGTTTTATGTTGATATTGTTTTTAGTAACAAACTCTGAACCTTTTCTCTCCATATTAACAATTTATTGAAACAGAATTCTTTTAACACTCATTAGGCCAACATTTTGTGTGTGTATGACTTTAAGAATTGTGAAAATTTAGGCTTTCTACATTAGTTTTGAAAACTGTAGTAATCAACAGAGATATCTAAAATCCTCTCTGCTGTGTTACACGATGTTTGACGTTTATTGGTCCAGAGCCGTGTTTATATTCAGAAAGATATGAGCTAATTTACATACTGACACTTTAGAACTCCTAAAGCAGTCTGAAACCCATCACACATGCTTCCTTGTTTTTTTTTTTTTGTTTGTTTTTTTTACTATTCTCTATGAATCATTACGGCTGGGAGTTGAAATAATGAAAAAGGATGAAAATTTAAAATATTTTATTTATCATAGAAGAAAATATTGACTTGTTCTGGAAGGTGATGACTTGCATACGTTACTGTTTATGGGTCAGGGTTTATTTTTTGGATACTGTCCTACAAAAAATAATGTGGTCCATCTTACAGTTTCTAATCCTGTGTCCTACGTTGGAGGTGTTGATAAAAGTACCTATTTCACATAATCTAGTGAGACTGGGCTTTTTCTGTTCCCATGACCCTCACGTGTAAATAGTTCTGAGAGTGAAAGTTACTTCAGCAAAGTTCAACTTCCAAATGACTGAAAAGCGTTTCTACCTTGCTGTCTATTACTGTCAATAAAAAGCCAGGAGTTCATGACAAGATGTAGGAAGGTACAAACAAGAAACTTTACATAACCTCAGTAATCAGTTGTACCTCCTTTTTATAAGTCTATTAAAGAAGATTAAAAGTAACAAGACACAATGAAATATTTTCATTCAGATGTTTTCAAAAGGTTTAATCTCGAGCATGTATTACATGTTTTATTAGCTTTATACCTTCATCCCAGTTCTTCCTTTGTTTTTTTCCACCTAAAGACAATCCCCCAGATTCAATCAGAAAAGTTCCACAGCTGTCAGGCTGGAATTTAGAAACCTTGGGCTCCTTGGACATGATGATCCCAAAATACAGTAACTCTCAGGGTTCCCATCACCAGACCAAACTGAGATTTTCTCTTCCACTGGAGATTAGAGTAAGCAATAGTTTGACAGCACTCACAACAATGAACAACAATAAAGCTTCTTAAAAAAGAAAAAAATCATGACTACACTGGAGGCCTCTGCTCCCAGAGTCATAACCATCACGTGGGGTAATCATTATTCCATATGCAATTCCTGGATTACAAAAGATGGAAATCCAAAGTTACAGCATCTTTTATTTGTCCTTGGAGAGGGTGAAGTCGGTTTGCTGCAGGTGTATCTCAGTCTTGAATATGTATAAAAACACGTCTTAAATATTTTATTTGGAAAATATAACTTTGAATATTTGTATGTTTTTAACTGTTTTGTTATGTTCAATAAAACCCAAGACAAACTAAACCCAAAAGAAACCACACCCTGGTGGAGAGGAGTAGAGAGCCTGGGATACAAGAGCTTATATGTCCTATGCTCTTAGGCTCCAAATCTGGATGGAGGATGTGATTAACAAATCACAGCAACTCCTATGACATCTTACAAAGATGGAAACCATTATCACACAGCATGCATCACAGGGTCATCACAGTAGCTACATTTACAGGAAGATAAAGCAGACTATACAACTCGAACATCCAACATGTTGTACAAAGGATTAAAAAGTTATGATAAACCTCACTCCTTCTAGTGCAGGTAAATATTAAACATAGCCCTGAGTTCTACTGTTGTTTTTCTTCGATTTGATTTCACAAAACGTTTAAGTGATCGCCGAATAATATCGATCATTCAAGATGTTTTTCCAACCATATTTCTTCCTGGAAGACGATGGTTCCCCACTATCCTTCCAGGTTTTAATAATGTGTTAGACAGTTCTTAACCCAGTGTTTGTGGTTTCTGCGTCTCCTTTGATGTTGTATTTGCCTGTTGCATGGCAATACATTTAATAAACTTGTAAAACACACTAAAATCTTTTCCATGCTTTCCATAATGACATGTCTACTTGTGAAGAACACTAATCAGCTGGCTGAATAACATACAGACATTTCTATTACCATTTTTATCCCCTGTAGACTTCCAGCATTTTTTATACTCACAACTTCAACAATGCAATCTTTTCTTTCTTTTTTAACACGACTAAATCTTCTGTTCCTGCTGGCTCTCTGATGGATTTGCTGTATTTTGCTATTTAAAAGTATGAAGAGGCTTAATTTTTTTTCCTTTTCTTTCTTTGTTGCAAGTTAACTGCGACAGTCTCCAAATGCAGGCACACTTCAGCTCCTGACCTTTATACTATTCATTTGATGGAGTAAGAATGAAGGAAGAGTCACACGCATGTATAAAAAGATGTTACATAAAATGTGTTGCATTTGAGTCCTACAAAAAGAAGAATCTACATCTTAAAGAGTTCAAAAATTTAAATCCTTCCTCCAGTTTGTGATGTAGAATTAAAACTCCCTACACTTATCTCTTACATGGACTTTTCATCCCTTTCACCTTTCCATCTCTTACATTTACAGGATTTCAGGGCCGGCAGTGGCGCAAATGAGTGAAGCCAAACATAAAAAGATAAATATATTAAAAGCACTATTGAAATGTTGGCTTCTCTTTGAGGCATCAAACTGTACTTAAAAATGATAAATTGAAGTCAATTTCATGAAATATGCAGGGTAAAAATGTGTTTTTTAAGACTAAAAAGACAAAAATATGAACTGAGATTGCATGTGTAGAATAAAATATGGCTATGATTGTCAGTATGCTTTCACTAAATATTTCTAATACTTTTTTTATATTTAACCTCATGGTTTTGTTCTATTTTTGTGGACTATGGGGAAAAATCTTACAAATATACAACTCTCTGCATCTTGACACACTGACAAATTTCACATTAAACTGCTAAATCTAACTAAAAACAAAATAATAATAAAAAAAAATGCTAACTTGGGTTAACTGAAACAATTTTGTTTGTAGAACTTAAATTAAATCTGAGTATGTTGTAAGTACGCAAGTTTGTCCAAGAAACCTGATCCGATCAAATCTTGCAAATTAGAAGTTCATCTCAAGTTCATCGTATTTGTTCTTGTTCTTTGAGCTGCTTTACAGAAGGAATTGGTGTGGATGGGGTCTTTGCTAAAATAATGTCAGACCACCAACATCTCTACAGTGCAGCAGCAGCTGTCTTTACCATTACTTCTAACGATAGGGATGACAATAATAAACACAAATACAGTTTTATGTAATCTTTTGTTTATATGAAAAGTGAAAAGTAAAGGCTTAAAAGTCATCCGCAACTGGAGAGCAATAACGTAATGTATTTATTATTTATTTACATCATTTACAAGAAATCATTTATTCACATTATCAGTACAGGTTAGTACAGGTAACCAGTATTTTTATGGCTGTAACATGTTGCCTATACACTGAAACGATGGCGCACTATAGCTGATATGAGATCAGTAAAATCAAACAAGAAAAAGAACAAGTATAAACTCTTTGCAGTTTGGGGTCATCCTAAGGAAAACAATCATTAGGGTGACGGGTCGGTGTGGAAGAACCATTCACGGCTACAACAGCCTGGCCCTCCTCCTCATGATTGTGTTGGTCACTCAGGCACCAACTGCAGCCCAAGCTGATCCCTCAAACGTCCAATGGGGTTGAGGTTGGGACTGCAGGCAGGTCATCCATCCTCTGGAGGTAGTCTTTAAATGCTGCTCTATTGGGGCCAGTGTTTTCATCTTAGAGCAGTGGTTCCCAAACTTTTTCTCCAGGGCGCCCTTTTCATCAACCAAAATAATATCAAGCCCCACCGATCCCACATGCACGGATGCTTTGATTAGTCAAAACACTTGGTATTTTTGTATTACTAAATATTTCAGAGTTTGCGGCTTCTACCGGCTAGGAGAAAACATTAGCAGTGAAATTAATCTGCAGCCCCATCTGGAAAAAATCTGGAAAACAAAAAAAGATAAATATGTTTGCTATAATGAACAACATTGAATAAACTGTTTACAATATAAACACAATTACAAAAATTTAAAGTTTTGAAAAAGAAGTCTAAACGCATATAAACTATTTCACAAAGATCACACAGCAGTTCTAACCCATGACTACCCCTAACTAACCCTAACACTCCTCTGTATGGATCTGTTAACTTAATGCATCTTCCAAAGTGTAATGAATGGCAGGAGCAGTAATTCTCTCTGGCTAGTCTAGTATCAGTCCTGGATTGTTAACCCCATGAACACCACCAGCAGCAGGTGGTGCATGTATGGATATACAATGATAGTTTCACAGATAGTTTCTATATTATTAGATATAGCAAGTAACAACAGGCAACAAGAAAAGCAGTATTTTAGTTAGTAGTACGTTTTAAAACCGTTTACTCAGTCACCACATTACTACCTCCAACCTCATCGCTGGACATAACAAGCTACCTCATATATGGTATCAATGCTTACACGTATGAACAGTTCAGAAACTACAAATCTCTGGAAGTTCACCAACATTTCAGGAATGTCTGGAAGCAGGATCTGTTCACACTTCCACCGCAGGACTGCACAACACCGTCTCACTGCAAAGGTAAGCTCACCTGCTGTTAAGTGAAGTTATGACTGGTGGTTAGAGTTACTTTACTTGTTTTGTTTGATTTTCTTTACTTATTTAAATTCTAAGCATACATAATTAATATGCATTCAATGTTGCAAAAGAAACAACTTAAACAGAAAACTTCATATTTATATTACATAACTCAGAAAAAGTTTTAAATGGTCTAATAATCCTACCACACTTTCATACAACATAGTTACACAAGCTAACACGTCAGTCTGGCATCAGCCTGTAAACCAGAAACTGTAATAATATAAACGTCCTTTTAAATGAAGCTAAATGAAGCAAACGGTTGAACATTGTTGTAAACGGTTGTTTGTCTACCAGTGTGTGTCTACAGGTCCTGCACTCCCAGCACCTGACTGACTCTCCACTGAAGCTCTGGGTCATCATGGAGGTCTACAGCCTGCAGCAGATAAAGAAGACTTCTGGATCTGCTCTCATTGGTCCTCTTGTTAAAATCTTTGCACATAGTTTGCAGTTTTTAGCACAATTGCATGTTATGTTGTTTCAGTGTTGAAATGCCATGCAAAGATGTAAAATTCTCTCACTACATTACTTGGAGATATTTTGCCACAACTTCAGTGTTTTTATTATATCACGTGTGAATAGTCTGTATTTTCTTTTATTGAAATTTTATCTGTTTGCCGTTGTGCTGCTACTGTTGATTCTGACTGAGAATTTCAATAAAATCTACTTTTATGAAAAAGCAAAACTGTCAAGCTTCTCATCTGGTTAACCATCATGTTTCTATTCAGTGTTTATTTCCACAAGATTTTTTCATGTAACTAAAATTTAATGTAATGTAAGTGTCATTATCAAAACTGACACTGGTTATTTATGTGCTTAGGAGAATGAAGAGTCAAAAAGATGCCACTGACACACTTTAAATATTAATGTTTAAGCCATGTACAAAACAAAAAACTTGCACATTTTTGCTGCACAAATAGTATGAAAAAACTTCCAACTGTCTGACTGTACACACACATCATCATCCTCCTCATCATCATCATCATCTGATCAGCTGATCACCATCTTCTCCAGCCTCTCTGGTCTGTAGCTGACCGCTTTACTCTCCAGCATCAGGTGTCCTCTTCATGGTCTGTAGCTCTCCAGGGTCTGCATCCTGGTGGACTCCATCTCTGCTTGCAGTGTCTCTTTCCTCAGCTGATCCGTCTTCTTCGTCTTGCAGAGCGTGCAGCGTTTGTGGGTGTAACTGATGTGTGTCCTAGAAGCAGGGATGGTGCCCAATCTGAGCCTCCATCATTTCTTAAGCTGGTTCACCTGCAGTCACATATTTGGTGTTATTAAAAAACTAGTTAACAATGGATGCTTCCATTACATTTCACAATCTTAACCACTTAATCCAACCAGTTAACATCCCATCAGATCTCACAGAGCACTCTGTATCTTTAAAATTATTCTCTCTGTGATGTTTTTATATAAAGATGATAAACAAAATAAACACTGATCAAATTTCTATTTCTATTTCCTACCCTCTTTGCCTGTAGTTTACAGGTGAAGTTAGCTAATGTGAATATGGCGACTTTAAAAAGCCAAATAAAGTATATTCATTAACATTACTTACACAATAAAAACAACAAAAACTCTCCTACTTGCCGAGAGCAAACACGCATGAAGGGAGATGGTGGTGAAAGTGATGTCCTTCATCTCACCGCTGCGACCGGGCCATCCGACGCCTCAGTTACATCCTCAACCTGTTGTCTACAGCCTCTTTTAAAAGCTGTGACCTACTTTTCTACCTTTTTATATCGTGTGACTTAGTGTGGCAGGATTTCACACAGCACGAGACTCGTCACCTGACAAAGACCGATTGGAACAATGCTGACAACCCAGCAAAGATCAGTGATGAGCTGGAGTGGTCTGCTCTGATTCTTTACTGACTGGATGATCACGGTTCAGTTTTACTGGCTGTACAAAAAATGGCTGGAATAATTATGATACAACAAAACGGCGCTTTTATTGCACGTTTTACTTGCACAAAACATCATTTTTAATGCACCCTTCTGATTGTTTACAAATCCCAGAATGGTTTAGGCCCAGAATCCATCTGTGATATGTTCAGAGAATATAAACCTAGCAGAGCTCTTAGGTCCAAAGACTCTGATCAACTAGTCCAGACCAGAGTCCAGACCAGAGTCCAGACCAGAGTCCACGCCAGAGTCCACGCCAGAGTCCAGACCAGAGTCCAGACCAGAGTCCAGACTAAACATGGAGAAGCAGCATTTAGCTGTTATGCTGCAAACAAATGGAACAAACTGCCAGTGGAGATTAAACTTTCATCAAATGTAGACATTTTTAAATCCAGGTTAAAAACATTTCTTTTCTCATGCGCCTATGCATGAAATCTGCATGTTAACTTTTTAACTTATCCTGCTTTTAATTATTTTAATGTAATTTATGATTTTTTTGTGATTCTTGCTATGTGCTGCTGCCTTTACTCTTTCTTTATATCTGTAATGCTTTTGTTTTATGTAAAGCACTTTGAATTGTCCTGCAGATGAAATGCGCTGTACAAATAAACTGCCTTGCCTTACATCTACTGACTTGTTAATCTGACATTAACACATAAAGATGACATGGGTTTATTAGCAGTTTATTAAGTGTTTTTTCAAGAACGTCATATTTTTTTGTCGTTTACCAAAGTTTTAAAAAACTATGTATTTTATGCCATTTTTGCCACATAAAATGGTGCTTTCACCACAAAACAGCAAAGATAGATATGCCTCATCATATTTTCTGTTTTTCTTTTTTTTTTTTTGGTAGTTGAGATGAGATGTTGTCAATTCATCATCATTTGCCCATTGGTACTTTCACAAATTTGTCTATATTTTGTTTTATTTAGCCTTGCCCAACAACATGACAAATATTAATATCATGTTTGATCTTTTCTAAAAAGGGTTTATATTGATGTTTTCTGTTTCTGAATGTTGGGCCCGTAAACCAAACTACATGGGATGCAGGGGCGTAGACGCTTCTTTAAACGAATTTTCAACTGCTTAGGAAGCTATTTTCAATCATTTTTTAAACACAGGGCGATATATTGATTGGTGGATAATTTTATTTTTTTTCTATAATCCTTGTTCCCAGACTTAAACACTGAAGTAATTGTAACAGCTTTCCACACTGATGGAACAATAAAATGCCTAATTGACAGATTAACAAACGATTGGACATACAAGGACATCTTTGAAAGCTTTTATAAAATTGGTATCTTTCCCATATACGTCCTTAGTTTTTCAAAACTTTTATAATAGAGTTTATTTCTGTCTCATTAATTTCTGCTACTGTAATAAAAGACAAAGACTCATTCAGCAGATATGTGACATTTTTGTATGACAGAAAGTTGTGACATTTCACAGATTGAATCTTTAAAAAAATGATTGAATTTAGTTGCCACAGCAGCTGGATGTTTCACAATTTCATTCTTAATTTGTAATTCTAATTTATTGCTTTTGTCTGTCTCGCTTTCAGTAATTTTATTAATTTCCCAAACATTGTTGTCATCACCATTAGCAGACTTTAGATTTACGCATTACTTGAATCCCTTTGTTTCTTGCTGACGTGAAAAGTTGTCTCTAAAGAAAGTCCAGTTTTGAGCTTTTTTATTTTTTTTGGTAATAGATTCCTAGTCTTCATTGGTAGGTCTGTTTTACTTGTTTTTATTACAGTAATATCTCTTGAGGCCCAAGCACAGTTTAAAGTTAACCATGTTTGTTTGAGTATGAACCTTTTCTATTTTATGATTTACACTAATTCCTGATATTCATTGTCTCCCGTCAGGGTTGATTATTTACAACATGTTCAGTTTCACCTAAATATTGTCCTTCTTGTCTCTTCGTCTGAAGAAAACATTATGTGATGTTATGTTATGTTATGTTACATTGCAGCCTTAACCCAGATTTCTTTTTGTTATTTTAGGTTGTTTTTTTTTTTTTTTTAAACATCCTGCAGCTGCTACTGTTCATGTACCCAAATCCATCTGTGAGTGTGTTATGTCGAATGATGAGCCAAGAACACAGTGTGAGTCAGTTGCACAAACAGCCAATCTTCAGGTGTTACTCTCATCTCTCTATGCAGATGTTCTGAATGCTGCCTCAGACTAAACAGGCAAAAAGACGAGAATAGACTAAATATTTCACATGAACAGGCGCTGCAGTGGTCACTGTTTTAGAAATATGTCTTTAAACATGCATGTTTTGTTATTGCAGCAACCCCAACCCTTCATCTTCTTTCATGCAATTGTTTTTCTTAGGACTGCCGGTCCTGATAGTTGGTGTAACATTGGTGATATCAGTGAACAAGTACAAGGCAGACGATCACTGCTGGCTAAACATGAAGACTGACACAATCTGGGCCTTTGTGGGACCTGTTATATTTGTGTTGGTGGTATGTATGCAGACTATGAATGTGTATTGTCTTTACACCTGTTTCATTGTGTTTCACTAGTTAAGCTGCAGTTTGGCTGTAATTCATGTAGATACAAAAACAAATTTATGTGTTGTTAAATAAATTTAAATAACAGGGTAAAAAGCTTTGTTCAATAGGTGCTAAAGCACTGTTTAGGATAAATAGCACCTTAAAAGGATCATAGAAGATGACAGTACACACATATACACAATGCTGAAGTAGTCACCTGTATCATCGCTGGTAGTCATTGCTGCACCTGAGACAACTGGATCCACTCACAGATGAAAATATGTTTATGTCTGTAAGAATTTTGGCCACTGATGGCACCCATTCATTCACAACGGTGCTTGATATTGAAGTAATTTCTATATCCATCTTCACCACTAGATATCAGTAATTCTTGAACACTGTGCCTTTAAAGCCTGAACAAAAAAAATAGCGATTAAAAAATTCCTTAATTATTATTATAATTTTTTGCTAAATTGTAATAATAATAATTTTCATATAAGTACCGTTTATTAGCGTGTGATACGTCCAAATGACTGTAGAGCAAAACGTGTCCATCAGGGTACAACCTAATACCTGTCCACTCATCCAAGTATCAGATTGTATACAACGGGGCTTTGTGCAATGTATTTACGATAAAATGATCCCAGAAGTCTTTGAAACTGTATGTATTAATTATGATATTTGAGGTGTTTAAAAGTTATTAGTTTTTGTGTCTTGTAAATTTAGATGTGTAAGTGAAAAAACAGCATACACAGACACACACACGTCTTGGTCTGATGATTTCAAAATGTGAACTGTATGAAGGGGAGGACTGTTTAAATACAAGTCATCTAAACAGAACATTTAGTGGTTAGTTCATGGTTCAGACACATCTTTTGTTCTTTAGAGAACATCATGCTGAGCAATTAATATTTAAATATTCAACAGTTGTGCATGTGCATGTGGAAGTTTAGAAAAAGTCATATTAAGTTCACACATAAAGATATAGTGCATTTTAGGTGTGTTCTGACATCATACTAAATATCCTTACCTTTTGTGTATCGTGCATGTTTTTTCTCCTGTGGACTTTGCAGCACACCTTTTCAAGTTACACCTAGAAACCTTTTAGTTTAGCTCCTGTCTTCTCTGCTGGCCAGTGATCCTGGTGCAAACAAGGCCAAGCAATGATGTTACCTTCCATTTCTGATAGCCACAGAGCTGTATAGACACATGACTGTACCATCTCTAAACCAGACAAAAGCTTGACTACAGATGTTGCTGGAAAAGACACAGAACTGTCTTTATTTATTTAAAAGTGAAAAAGACAACATGATAACACAGCAACCAGCAGCCAGTCCAGTTGGTTTCAAATTGGTCTTAAGAAGTTTTTCATTGTTTCTCTGCATTACAGTTATCGCTGATTCCTGGACTGTGAACATAAATTCAAAGCTAATGCTAAGATTAGCCACATTAGCTGCTTACAACTACCACCACAGACTCTTCTGTTGTTGTGGAGACAGTCTTGCTCAAAGTAAAACAGAACCTTGAAAGCCAGACATATTTTAAGTGACATAATTCCAGAATTATTCTAAACACCCATTAAATCCAAAACAACGTTAAAAAGACTACAGAATTCAGCTTCTCCACCTGAGAGAGGCCAGGAGCTGCAACACCATGAAGTACTGAGGTATTATACATTATTATGTGTGAAAGCTGCTTGCAGTGATCTGTTTTCTTCAGCCTGAGCAGGAGGGAAACAGTTCCCTCCTTTTCATGTGAGCTTGAGGCCAAGTGGATCTGCAATGGCACAGCTTCTGTTTGCTGGAGGCCGTGTTGATGCTGTTGTCCTCTGCCTGCAGGTCAATGCAGTTGTGCTGTGTCGGGTTGTCATGGTGACCGTTTCCAGTGCTCATCGTCGTGCAAAGATGCTCAGTCCAAGCTCAGCATCAAAGATGCAGACCTTTGACCTCTCCTGGTGAGATACAGTAGCATCTCTACCTCTCTCTTTCACTCTCTCCCCTCCTGCTTTTACTGTGCTCTCTTTCTTGAGTTGTTTTTCTCGTGCGCCCACGCTCTCTCTCTCTCTCTCACACTCTTCCCCTCTCTCACACACACACACACACACACAGACTTGGTCAAGCAGGCCATAGTCAATAGAGACAGTGTGAGAGATTGGGAGTTCACTGTGGGAGTTGCAAAGGCTTATCAACTTAACACCTGGTCCAAGCACAAATGTGAGTGTGTGTGTGTGTGTGTGTGTGTGTGTGTGAAGTACATTTTGGATCTGTTTTTTAAACCTCTACTCTGCCACAAGTGTTTTCATGTTGTATTACGTGTCCAGCAGTGCTGCCTACTGCTCAGTGTCTAAAACAAGCAGGCCAGTTTACTGAACAAATCTAATTATTGGGACTTTAAGCAGGCATGTAACACAAGCATCCAGACAATAACAGTCAGTATTATCTATGAGGTTATTCCCTCAGCCAGAAACAATTTTACACATACATATGACATTAATATTTTTTTAGATTTAGATTAAATATTTAAGTTTTTCTGTGAAGGAAATACCGCTGTTAAAAAGCATCTTATTTCTTTAGTGTTGGTAAACTAAACACTTGTTGCATCACTGTTTGTTATTGAACTGTATGTTCTAATGTGATTAATTGAGATTAATCTCAGATAATCTTGCAATAAATTAGAATGAAATATTTGTATTGTTGCCTTAACTGATTTTTACGTTTGAGTTATTCCTAAAACTAAAACATCATCATTTCCTTTGTGTTTTTTTTCTGACTTCCTCTGCCTGTGTCACCAAGCTTGACAATTTCTTAAAGTATCAAAAGTCCATGACCTCATCTATTAACTTGTTAGGACCACTCCTGGCACTGGGTGCACGGTGCTCCTGAAGGAATAGCCAGCATGCACGATGTTGCGAAAGATGGTGATCCCGTCGGGAGCGCCAGAACTCCTGTTGGTCTTAAGAGGTTAAAAAGTCATTTCCAATAGCAATTTGTGGATCCTCAGTACTGCAGATACTAGCATTTTACGTTCTAGAATCGATTTTCATGTTAGAATATCAATATTTTACTGATTTGGGGTAAAAAATGCAGTTTATTGTGAACTGGAATACAGTAGAAAGTAATTAGAATTAGAACAAATGACATCTGTTATGTGGATTTTTAGAGCCGTCGTTGCCCAGCAGCATCTTGAGGCTGAAAAACAGCACTATACAATTTTTGAACATTTTACAGCATTTGAGATGCAGAGTGAAGTTGCAGCCGAGTTTTTACACAAAGCCCTAGCAAGTGGCTGTTCTGAATGCGCTTCATGCCTGATTCAGAAAAAAACTAAAGAAAACATTGTCGTAGGAAGAAAGGAAAAAATAGTCAGAGACAGAATAAGAGATAAGACCAGAGTCAAGATAAAACTGTTTTTGGTGGCTGTGGAGCTCACAGTACAGGTAGGATGTAAGAAAGATGCTCTATTAGCAGTCGATAGGGGGCCCTGAGAAAATAGTTCTGTAGTGCAACATTAATATTATTTAAAAAAACTAATGAATCTGCAGCTAGTTATCATCATTGTAGATGTATTTTAGAAACCTGCTTTTTGTAATGTACATTCAAAGTACCACATAACTTCACGAATAATATTGGTGGCACATCTAGTATGTGCAGTATGTATAAGAGACAATCACATGTCAGAAGTAAATAGCTCTTTCTAGTGATTGATTGAATAAAAGAAAGAAAGTTGCACCAACATGTCTTCTGGATAAGGAGGGACTGGGATCTCACGTCTGTATTCAAACAGATCCTCCTGCCCAACTCTGTGCAAGCTCTCCTCTATTTAAGGAAAGTAGTTGCATGTTTGTCTTAACCTGGTAAAAATGCCAGAATGCTGTTCCCTTTCTCCTTGTATCTCTTCATTCCCTCACAAGCAGACTGAGAGTAGATGTATCTGCCAGCTGTGTTACGTCAATTCAGGAGATTAGAGGGAAAACGACTTTCAAAAATAAAGAGAAGAGCGAGTGGGCTTTGTCCTTGCAGACACATTGCAGTCTGAAAACTCAATCTTTACCCAGGTGCAGCAGTGTGACAACAATAGTGGTTTGAACAAAGGCAACCTTTCTGCCTTGCCCCATGAAATGGTTATTGGCCATATAAGCGCCAGGATCATTGAAAGGCTGATTGCAAAGGAAAACTGTCTGGGGGAGGCACTAAAATCTATAGTTGTGCTGAGCTTTTTTATGAGGATTCAAGGTGGAAAAATCTGACAATAACTTGAAAACTTCACTTTAAATCTTTGTCTGTCTCCACTTATTTTCTCTAAATTGTTAAAAATAAGAAGCACTTGGCCAAATAATCCCTCCTCATGTGTTTCCCAAATATTCCAATACTTCATCAGAAGGATACAAAACAAAAAGCCAAAAGAAACATAAAATAGAACAGACAGAAAATCAGATACAATCTAAATACTGCAACAATGGAACCCACATTCCTCCCAGTTCAACTCATACAGTGTTAATTTCTTCATGGAACCAACTATCAGCTAACTCTTAAAACATAGTTGCATCAAAGTCCAAGTACAGCAAATTCAGACATCTACATGGAAACAAACTCTACATGTTAGAGAGAAGTTGTTCAAACATGTTGGAAAAGTGTATTTTATAGAATTGGAGAGTGTAAGGGTTTGTCATTGCTTTCTATTGAAATGACACAGTGGGCTTGTGTATTTAAGAAGATAAAAGGCAACATCAACCCTACCCCCCCTAATTAGCCGCTAATCGTTCTTCCTGAAGTCAGAGAACTGCATCTTCTGTGGATACCAAAATGAGTAGAACTCGCAGTCGGTCTAAACTGCAGAGGAAAAGGGTGAAGTTTAAATTTGTGGCACCACTGCAGACCTGGAGCGGCGCAGAGCAACTAGTTAGTGAACACAGTGTGGATTCATCATGTGCAGAGCTGCAGTTGTAAAAAGCTCAGAAATGCTTCTAATACATTCTTTATTATTCACTTGTACTCATTTTTATCAGAGTCAGCTGAGATTAACAAATATATTGATACACTGCTCCCACTCCTGAATGATTTTCCCACACCTAACTGGCATGCTCATGCTGCACTGATGAAAACTCCTGAGTTGAAGCTGACAGGAATATTTAATTTCTGCAGTGTGTGATTGGGATTTTACGTGTAAGATGTTTGCTTTGGTTAAAATGAACTTGTTCGGTGACCTGTGGTGTGGTGCAGTGTGAGGGCTTCTTTTCCGGTGATTGTAATACCTTATTTTACTGCTGATGGAGTTAATCATTTGTGTTTGGCAGGATGATTAACAGTTCATTTGTCTGTGAAGTGACTAACAGAGTGTGTATTTAGGCTACATCCACAGAGATAGAACTGGTTTTGTTTTAAGAAAAGTTTTCCATAAAGACAAAATAATTAAAAGAAATGTGTGTCCACACAAAACAACTGAAAACACTGTCGTACCAGAGGCCTGTAAATCCTGCTCAGTAGTTTCTGCAGCACAAGCAACTTTGTAATCCTCTATCATTGTAGCCGTTGATGGGTTGATGGGTTTGTGGATCCATGGTGTTATCAGTTCAGAAAAGGTGCATATGGGTTGAAAAGGTGGAAACAAAATTGTGGCACTTTCAGATTTATTCACTTTGCGATCAAGTTTTAGAAAATGAACATGTTCGTAAAAAGCTGGTTCTGTGTGGTCAAAACGTCCAGACGTTAAAAACTTTAGTGAATACACCTCAACTGGTCTGTGTGGGTATGGCCTTGCATTTGCTTAACTCTGACTTATAGCTTGGTACATTTCTTTGCCGGAACAATACTGATCAATACATTTGTTTGAATATGTCAGATAGGGCTTGAAGACCCTTCAGGACACCAGTAAAAATGGGTAGATTTGTTGGTCTCTCCAAATTCTCCCTAGGAGTGATTGTGTGATGGCTGGATGGAAATAAAATATCAAAAGTGGTTTGTTGCAAATTTGTGACAATAGTCATTAAGAGTTTAAATGAATTAAGCTGTCAACTGTCTGCTGAATAATTATGTAAACTGAGCAGAATCTCTTTTCTACACTTACAACACAATCATCTCCAAGAATGGACAATAGCTACGTTGCTCTTTCTCTGGTTTCTACTTCATTCAGCTCTTGTCACTCCTCTGATTTTGTTTTGATGTTATGCATTAATGTCCTCAGCCTCAACTCAGACTGCAAGTTCAAATCCCATCTGGCTTTTACACTTAGAATGAATGTACCTGGTTAGTGTTTGTTACAGGCTACACGGTTTGACTTTCGTTGGTCATTGGACTGTGAAACTGCATTTTTTTAAACACATGAACAAATAAACTACACCTTTAAAAAAATGGTTTTCACGAGTATATTAAAGTGTCTAAAATTCCCACGAGAATATATGAGCTGTATATAAAAACAAAAGTGTCTTCATGCATTTACTGTTTGGTTCTTGTTTGTGTACATCTGTAGGGCTGTGACCCGTCCAGTTCTCATCCTGCTGCCTGTCCTGGGTCTGACGTGGTTGTGTGGAGTGCTGGTCCATCTGTCTGTGGTGGTTGCCTACATCTTCATTGCACTCAACTCTTTTCAAGTAAGCAAGACTCAATTGTCACCGTGGTAATGTTATAGTATTCCAACAGGAAAACAAACAACGCCACAGCGTTTGTATCCCATCAACGGCATCATGTGGTCAAGTCAGACCACCATGGCAGTTGACATGTTTGAGCCATGAAAAGATTGTATGGAACAACTTGCAAGGTTATATTGAGGAAGCCAGATGTCTTGCATGCAGGATGAGGAGTTATTTTATTTGACAAAACCAAAATGATGCACACAGCAAACATTTCAGCCTGGTATAAATATATTAGATATTAGATATGACCATTTATCAAATAAACTTGTGTTAGTTAACAAAAAGAAACCTGAAAATTGCTAAAGAGCAACAGATAATTTATATTTCACTTTAGCTCCAGTATCGTGTATTTTTTAACATTCATGTGCATTTTGCATGAAGCTATTTTTCTTTCTTTTCTTGCATTTTCTTTTCTTTCTTGTACAGATATCAGACTATGGAAACCTGTGCATGTGTGTGTGTCCATAATCTTTCTGTTTAGCATCAATACCCAGTGTTGTTCATGTTTGAACTAGTTCTTGTGAAGTGTAAAGGTCAGTTCATATAAACCAGTTCACTTCATGTTTGCGTACTTTGTTCATGTGAGTTCATCAGCTAGCAGAGGCCTAATTACATGCATGGCAGTTTCACAAGCACCATCACATTCATGATAACTTGAGCAGTGACGGAAAGAATGCAATCCTGCCAATCCTTTTCTACACCTTCGAAAAATGTAATTTTCTTAGGCAGATCTTTTTACTGGGTGCCATAGCTTGATTTCAAATCATTTACAACGGCAAAAATCTTTAGACCTCTCATCCTGAACATGAAGAAAAGCCTGTTGATTACCTAACCTAGCTAAAGCAGCTTCTGTTTGTGCTTTCATCAACAAGTAAAGAAAACTGTTTCCAAAACTAAATTAAATATGAAATTATGAATATTAGATATATTATAGATAAATAACCTTGAGGGCGGTGGCCTTTCTGTGTGGAGTTTGCATGTTCTCTCCGTGTATGCGTGGGTTCTCTCCTGGTACTCCGGCTTCCTCCCAGCGTCCAAAAACATGCATGTCAGGTTAATTGCTGACTCTAAATTCTCCCTAGGTGTGAGTGTGTGTGTGAATGGTTGTTTGTCCCCTATGTCTTGGCCCTGCGATGGACTGGTGACCTGTCCAGGGTGAACCCTGCCTCTCACCTGTTAATGCTGGGATAGGCTTCAGCTTACCCGCGACCTGTCATGGAATAAGCGGTACAGAGAATGAATAAATATAAATAATGTAATACATAAATCAGCTAAGCTGTTTGTTAATACAATGATGGTAACACATACAACCTACTGTATGACAAGCTAGGCACTGGCATGTAAACCAATAGAAACAGTGTACAAACAAGCTATATATATATATATATATATATATATATATACTGTATATGTATGTATGTATGCAGTAAGCGTGTTCAAACTTTTACCTGGTACAGTATATTTCTTTTTATTCATGTCTTTATTGTGCACTTTTAATCTCCTTCTGTTAGTATTTTTGATTTATTATTGTATATTGTGTTGGCCAAAGGACTTGAGGTGACTTTCTGATTTGGTTTGTGATGCCATTTGATGTGAATTGATTACTACAGCTGCAGCCAAATATAGGCATGACCTATGCAATGCTAAGGAAATCTAATTGTAAACCTATGCAATGCTGAGGATCAGACACTTTAGACTAAAGATGAAAATTAGTTTTGCTATAATTTTGCATAATTATATTTTAGGCTTATTAAATGTACTATCCCTTAAAAAACTAATTAAATAAAATAAATTTAAAAAATGTTCAACTCACCTCAAATAAAGTAGCATGCAAAGTTTTCCAGGGGGCTTGACTTTAAAGTTGTGGATGAAGTTTGGGAACCACTGTGTTATTGTCAGGCATTGCAATTATTGTTTACAAGGTATTCGTGCTTGTGACTGTTGCAGAATTTGCAAAGTTTGGTGGCTTATGCTGCAGGATGCATGTGCATGACCAAAAAGAACATGAAGAACTTATGAAAATGCCCATTTTATTTTCAGACCCACTTTCTTTTCTCTAAATGGATCTTTTTAGAGAACATCTTTATCTTTTTATTACATTTATAACGATGAATGTGTACTCATGCACCTGGTGTCTTTGGATATGTGTGTATGTGTGTGTATGTGTGTGTGTGTGTGTGTGGGAGGTGGCAGCCAGTGCTTTGAACGACAGGTCATACCAAATCTACCTCCAACTCTCCTCCCTAGATAACATAACACTCATTTCCTTTCTCTCACACAATTCCTTCTCTTCCCATTTTTCTACACTCTGTTCCTGTTTTCTTATACCTTTCTGTAATTCTCTGTGTTTATACTTTCTTACTGCTCCTACTCCTCGTTGCCCTTTCCGGGTCTTTAATTAATCAAATTGAGCTAGCCCCTGGGTGACCCCCAGAGAGCTGCTAGTTAATTTAGATTTACTGCCAGTGTCCAGTTGAGGCCAGATAACACTACAGTAGGAGTTCTTCCTCATGAAGGTAGGAGTATGACGCTGAGCCAGTCCATCTCCTTACAAAAAAAGCAGAAATAACTTCATCATTGTTTCATTTACAAACAAACTCATGAGGAACAAGCTAGCAGGGAGTTTATATTTTGTTGGGCCTTGGAGAAGCAGACCTAAGAACTACAAACTTTCTCCATCTAAAAGAACCTAAACTTTAAATATTTAATAGGCGTTTGAGAAAATGCTAATCTTCTAAATTTATGAGTAGTTACTTACCACTCCTAAGTTCTAACATAAAAACAAAACCTTAGCTTAATCATTTTAGAAGTGCACTACAACCCATTCAAGCACACACTCATACAGCACTTCCTAGTAATTATCCATGGAGCAGTTTAACACCGTCACACAGGGGCGATGCTACACATGTAGCTCTACGATGTACCCATTACCATCACATTTCTACCACACATACCTGCTATATCTACAAAACAGACGACATTATATTCCATTTACTTCCCTTTGTTAAACCTGTTATTACCACTACTTCCAAACAACTGAAACCAGATCTATATGGAAGAAAATGTTTCCACAAACATTGTGAACGTGATGATTTGTTAGGTATACAACAAATAATCTGCAACATTGAACAAAGGAAAGTCAAACCCTAAAATTATTGCATATTTGACATTTCTTAATTAAAAAAAAAACAAAAAAACAAACATATATATATATATATATATATATACATATATATATATATATATATATATATATATGTACATGAAGTTGATTCAGCCACTTCAAACTAATGTATATATTTAAACACACTTTACAGATTTAAACACAATTATATTTCCATGAAATCCTTCCAAACTCTATTTTTATTGAAACATGACACTAAAGTCTAAACATGGCTAAAAGATAATGTCATAAAATCTTTCGTTTGCTAGTGGTGTAGCTGGCGGTTCCTGGTTGTGTGAGCATAAGCAGGCGGAGAAAAGCTAACTGGTACAAAGTCCCTGTAGTGAATTTAACAACTGACAGTTCACAGGCTTTAACGAATCTTTTATAAGTTAGTGTTAGCGAATGTGATTAGTTTAGATTATTCCAGGGCACAGACCTCTGGGTCTGGCAACACCTAAACTATCACACACATTCACACACCGATGGAAACATCAGAGATGACATTGGGTTCAGTGTCTTGCCCAAGGGCACTTCAACATATAGTCTAGGTCTAGGAACTCCAGTATCAAACCACCAACTTTACAACTGGCAGATGACAGCTCTTTCTCCTTAACTCCAACCACTTGCTTTCATCAGGAACGAAAGCCAGAGGTTGGAAGATGATCAGATAGTCATACAATATATTAGCTACTATTTTACTAGATCCTGGAGGTTTAGCAAACCCTGACCAGCAGGGAGCTGCATTACATCATCTGCGTTGGATCCTTTATCAATATACATCTACTTCTCTTAAACAATTTGAATTCAGATAAAAGGAGAGTCCATGTAAGTTTAAGTCTCCTTCATCTGTATAGAACATGTAAAACCAACCGAGGTTAACCCTAAAACACAACAGCAGGTAGAAGTTCTGTTGGTTTCTGTCCTCCACCTGCAGACACGTCTCGTCTGTGTGCTGCGACACTTAGAAAATACTTTTACATTTTGATATTGTAAGATTTAATAATATCTCTCTAAGAAAAAAAAGGAGACGAATAATTTACTGCTCTCATCTCCTGAAGCGTTTATTTATTTGTTGTTGGTTTAACTTTTTTACGCATGTTGTTTCAGAGGATTCTTGAGTAATACTTTTCTCCTGCACTTAAACTTTAGCTTCAAATATATATTTTTAGAATAAATGTTGGGTGAACCTGAACGAATAAACCAAACAGGGATGTTTTGGCTTAAAACTCGGCAGAAATAATTTTCTCCATTTCCCTCACTCCCAGTAGAAACACGTTCAATTTCCATTTGACTCCTAAAGGAAGCTGCTATCACTATTTATGTGTAAATGATGGCGCTCCTGAATGCAGATGACCATGAACTGGCACCAGCAGGTGGTTTAGAACATGTGGAATTTATTAACAGCTGATTATTTACTAACTAGCATACGACTTATTTGGTTGATAAATCTAGATTCTAAATATCATATGTAGGATCTATGTTAGGACATCTGGAATCAGATCAAACTATGCACATATAAAGTACATAAAAAGCAACATATTTGTTTAATTATTTGCATAATTTAAAGGATTCTCCTTGTTTTACTGTCTATCTCTTCACTTCTCTGTCAGATCTGACCATTTTTTCCCCAAACAAATAAAAATAACCAGGTAACAATGATAGCATGCATCTGTAATAAAGGATGATCTTTAAAAAAAGTACCCCTATTCCAACATCCACCACAGCATGATAAACTTTCATATTCTTGATAAGGGAAAAACAAAAAAGCCTGTGTGCTATTATAACCTCAAACCAATCATAATTATCAAAATTAGCTTGAAAACTGTCCACTACAACTTTGAATGCTCAGCCTCAATAGAAAATATAGATTAAAAAAAAGAAGAAAAGCACTGCCTCTAGCACTACATGACAGCACCTGGGTCCAACTGGACTCACAGCAGTCTGACACCATTTAATTATGACGTACCATCTTGTTTGAATTCTTACTTGTGTTGTTTTTACTCTCTTAAAAGTCACTTTGGATAAAAGCTGCTAAATGACTGTAGAACAGAATAGTGTGGAATAGATATGACAAAGAAACCTTTTAATTCTTTGATTTTATATGCAATTATTGAGTTTAAGCTCATTGGTGTTTGTGTGTCATGAAAAAAGTGTTGCAACATAAAAAAGCAGATCTGAAAGTTAAAAGGATTCAACTGATTCTTGAGATCTAAGCAGGCTGCATCATGTCTGAATGAGTTAATAAAAGCGGCGACAGCGTAACTGACCTGTACTTTGTGAGGAAAGAAATAAGAGTTTCAGGTTGTAACGTGAATTAGCACGTAAGTCTAACGTGCTGTTAGACAGCAGCATTGCTAGCTGGAGGAAATGGTATTGATGTGTTGATGAATAAACTCTGTACAGTACAAATCTGGATCATAGGAAGCACTGATGGAGTTCTGACATGGAGAAATTTATTCCCACTGTTTTCTGATTTCTTTGGAGAACTGAAGTTTGATACATAAAAGTGAAATTGGTTGGTGCAACATTAGTGTAATTCAGACCATGAGGGACATTATTTCAGTAAAACTGGAGTTGCAGAAAGTATTCGTTACATATTTTTATGTCTAACTTCCCATTTGCCCTAACCTCAGCCAGTTTTCATGCACTGCTTCTAGATTTTCTAGATTTTTCAGTGAAATAAATAACTTTATGGTAACGTGGAATTGCTTTTACAAGCTGTGTATAACTTTTATTTTAATACCTGGCAAGAAAGAAGAAATTATTATATCTTTAGCTCAACTTTACATAGTTGTATTCAAACAACACAGGTACAAATTTTTACAGCCTTGGTGCCACTAATGTTGCATAAAGCTGGGTGAACGGATGTCATTTATTTACTATTTCTATTACCAGACTTACTCTAAGACAAAAAACCGCAATCTTTGTGGAAAACAAAAGATTTTTCCAAATAATATTATTCTAGAGGCTTTGTCTGGATTACTCAAACAATAGAGGCACATTATGGACTCAGTTGTGATTTGAAAGATATTTACTTTTTTGTTGGTAAAGAGAAAACTACAGTTTAACTAAGGTCCAATTGTGAAGCACTTAGTGGATTTAATGCAGCTCCATTGTCAGTAAAAGTTTCTTTTCTTTTTCACATGTTCCTCTCTCTTCTTCACAGGGCTTCTACATCTTCTTGGTATATGCTGTGTACAACAGTGAGGTAAGACAGCGTTGTTAGTGCTGCTGTTGCCTCTGCAGCAGAATATTTTGTCTTGTGCAAGGCCTCTTAGTCAAACTGTGGGCATAAAGACTGCCTTTCATTTAGGTGAGGAATGCCATAAAGAGGATCAAAGAAAAAAGAAAGGCCTTGTCTTTCACGGTGAGTGGGCAAAGAGCACAGAGGACTGACAGAAATTACCCCCCCTCAACCAAACATTTATGTAACGGCATTCACGTATGTATTTTCAGAACTGCTCCCAGCCAACCAGCTTCCTACCATCTCAGAGGGCTCCAATTACCTCTTGGAGCCGCAATCCACCAACCCCCTACAGCCCAGAGACCAGTGAGACTTCTGGACCCACGAGCTCCACCTCTACGTCACTGGTCATCAAGAATGGTGAGAAATGTACTGTATTAAAGTACGTTTTCAAGTCTAACAATACTCAACTTGTGTTTCAGGATGATCTAATAACAATGTGTTCCGTCTGTTTGGTGGGCATTGGGTTTATTACAGTTTTAATTTGCATAGCTCCGCCTCACAACAGAAGTTCCCAAAATTTTCTCTGACCAAGCACTTGATTAAAAAAAAAAAAAAAGACTGTTGGATCCTCCCACAGAACCAGACTTCTGTCTCAAGCTCTCTAATATTGTATTTTTTTATGATTGGTTTGGTACAATGTTGACGAAAGAGCCTTTAAAAAAAAAAAAAAATAGTTAACAGTTTTGGACAAAAATGGACACTACCTTATAAAAACTACATTTTGTCACCATATCAAACACACATTGCTTATATAGGGAAAGTCCTTTTTTAATCTTTTGCACACTTTTACCTTACTCATGATTTGTGTATTAAAGTCTTTAAATTACAGAAATAAATTCAGCAAGAACTACACAAGACCAACAATGTAGACTGAGGAAAATGCTTATTTCTTACCATGTAGGTCTACTAAAAAAGTCAGGTTATGTCAGTTATGTGCAGGGATGGATTCAGCACACAAGGAGGTTCTTCTATCGTTCCCTTGCAAATAAAGATATCTTGTGATGTCAATTAAATCTTATGGCCAGATGCAGCTACACAAAGATGCCACAAGGTATAAAGTAGTTTTTTTGTAAATTTACGACAATAAGGTGTCATGGGTTAAAAAAAATGGTGGGATTTTGTAAGAAAATGTGATAAACACTTGGATCGTGGATCACTCATTGTGGATTTACCACGTAGAGTCTCTAAATAAACCACGTTTTGTGACTGGACTGTAAACCTCCTGGGTGAGATGTCTGAAAACTTCCACAGATGACCTGAAGGGTAAACTGTCAATCACAATTTCTTCCGGAGTTACACACTGCCATTCCAGATAATTCCTAGCGCTCTGTGGTGCCAGCTTCTGGAGAGCGCTCATGAGTCATCCAGTTACATCACTCCCTGGCCAATGGTGGCCTGCAGTCTGTAGACACTACATTTTCAACTCGACCCTGCTCACTTGGAACGGCAGCCGAGTAGGTCCTTAGACATGTCGGGAACCAGGTGATGTTCTGTAATGGAAAACCCCAGAAACAGAGTCAAGTCAAGCTGAGAAGGTAGTAGTGGAAAAGGGGCATTAGACTAGTGACTGGTGGGTCGCAGACCCAGTTTCAGTGGGTTCCAGGCCTTTACCTGGGCAAAATGTTGTCAGGATCAAAAAGATCCCCTGTTCTCCCATTAAATCTGCCAGACTCCAGTCTATGATATCAGGTTACACCTCACTAATGAGCAGAGATGCCAGTAACGCGTTACAAAGTAACGCGTTACAGTAATCTGACTACATATTTTAACAAAATATAATCTAACGCGTTAGGATGTCCTACAATGTAATCAAATTACCGTTACTCTTCACATTCGTCCTGCGTTACTTCGGCACTCCCCACTCCTTTCACATATGATTTGAAATCAAGCGCCGTGGACGAAAGTGTATTTATCTAACTCAACACACCTTCTCATTAACGGTGGTACAGAAATTTTATGTACTCGTAAGCATGCAGTTACCTTTCTTCGCTGAAACTTGACCTTTTTTAAATCGACAAACACAAATCATTCACTGCACATGACTTTAGAAAAAAATATGATATAGAAACTTATTACCCTGGTGCATGATGGGAGGTCCGCCTCTCCACTTCCCTCATCAGAACCTATTCCAAACCGAATTGATTTTTTTTTTTAATAAGTCCGTTACTATTTCATTATTTTCTCATGTGTAAACGTAAAACATAATGCAGATTTGTCTTATGCTTTTTTTTTTTCTTTTTTTTTTCGTTTTTTTTTCCCCCGTAATTTTCAAAACTTGCAAGCTGCCTCTGGAACTGAGGTGGACGTTAAAGTCCGGTTATCGGAGAACGTGACATGAACTCATGTATTTACTTATGATGGTAGGGAAGAAGCACTGAATGATTTACAAAGTTAATAAGAGACTGACTATGTTCATAGAAGGTGAAAAACAATTAAAAGTTACAAGTTGCAAAACATTGTAAAGTCACCATTCGTAACTAATGCACTTTCAGTAAAGTATATGCGAAAAAAAATCGATTGTCATTTTTTTGTTTGGGGGGTTTTAACTAATAAAGTAACTAGTAATCTAACTTAGTTACTTCTAAACCTTAGTAATCAGTAAAGTAACTAGATTACTTTTTAAAGAAGTAATCAGTAATCAGTGGTCAGATTACTTTTTCAAGTAATCTGTGGCATCACTGCTAATGAGGTCATTAGGAGAGCATTTCATGTTGTGTTCTTGAATCTTTTCTAAATTTTTTATTTATTTGGAGTCTGTGGTTAAATGTTGGCTGTCATAGATTCAGTGAGTATCCTCAGCTAATTTAATTTTATTTACCATTTAAAGACAGACTAAGAAGATTTTCTTTACTTCTGAGCTGCACTTTGGATTCCATACGTTTTACAGGTAAAGACTAGTCTGGGTCTGTTAAAAACAGCTGTTACAGAAACATTTTGATTGTTACGGCAGCGTTATGTTTACGGGTTGATTAAGTGACTGAATAGTTTTACTAGCACAGTGGTTGTTGTTAACAGTTTACATCAACAAATATGTCATCTATCCGATTAAATTCAATCTGATCAGAGATTCCAGCAGATGTGGATACATGGATTCTGGATAAAGTGATCTGATCTGTTGTATGTACATGAGGACAGATTTAATATGAATGCTTTTGACAAGCACAGTGCCAACTAGTTAAAAAAAAAAAAAAAGAAGGTTTTGTTTTGTTTTTGTTTTTTTTTAACCTTTTGACCATCTAAATCTGGGATCACCAGCTCTGGACCTCTTGAGCCAGTGTTCTGCAGGTTAGCTGCAACACACCTGGTTCCCGGGGACTAGTTCTCCAACAGCTTGTTGTCAAGGTCTGCACCAGCCTCCTTACTACCCATTATTTGGGTGAGGTGTGCTCCAGCATGGACATTCTGAAAACCTGTAGGACACTGGCTCAAGAGGTCCAGAGTAGGTGATCTCTGGTCTAAATTCTCAATCATCCTGAACTCTTTCAGTTTCTAACAAAAACATTGGATTCATTATGTCACGTAAACACCATGTGGAGCAACAACATACATCACAGAAATGATCGGAATGAGTACACATGATTGTTTTTTCCAGCTATTCTGATGGTGAAAAGGTTTAAACCATCCCCATCTATGGATTGAAAGTTCTTTCCGATCGAGGCTGATCGGATTGGCTGACATGTTTACGTGACACATTTTCATTCTGCTCGGACGTTTGATCGGATCAAGGGGCACGTGAACGTAGCTGAGAAAAAACTTTACATTTCTGAGGGTTTTTAAAAACTACTTCTCAGTTGTTCCACTTCTTTATTTCATGTTTATTTCTCTACAATCTGCAACAGAACCATTTTTTTATTGAATAAATTTGAAAAGTTAAAAATTTTCCTCAACTGGGTGGATCTTAAATGCACACCAGTTAAAAACCACTGCATTAGACAACCTTCCACCCCCCAAACCTCCCACACACTGCTGGGTCTTTATACAGTGTATGAGTGCATTTGTAGGTCTTCATTATTTGCTTTGAACTACATTTTCTTTGCTCACAGTGTGTTTTGATTTGTGTCCAACTTTAAGGATTTTAAAGAGAGTCTTGCAGTAGTCAACACCTTTATGGTTACAAATATCTACCAAAGCAATAACTGCACAGACCTTCTGCTCGGTGCCGTCATTTCTGTGCTTATAAAGGAACCTGAATGCAGTGAATGCACAATGGATGTCGCCTATTCAGCAAGATGTGAGAAAAAATAAAAGTTATAGTTTTCCTAGATGTATCTTAATCACTGTGAATATTTGTGAACAGTTCACAGTCGCTTCGTGTCACAAAAGGAATAAAAGAATAATAAAAAAACACATTTCTTCCTGGAATGTGAAGCAGCACACAGCCTGTTCATAGTTAACACATGTCCAGACTGTGGAGATGAGGTATGTGTGCAGGAAAAACAAGCCTATGGGTATCTTTTGGGCCTCAAAAAGCCTCTCCTTCACATTCACCTGTGCTTTAAAGAAGTGTCTCCTGCACTTGCTGAAAAATTTGTAGCAGTGATGGACATCAAACTACAGATGATGTCCTGTCCATTCACTAGACAAAGCAGCAATCTGGCCTGCTGATACAAAGCTGGGTCAGTGCTCAGAATCAGGAGGACAACAAAGCAAATCTGCCAGCAGGAAGAATGAAATGAATTTGTCCTTTAAGTCTCATCATGTTCTTTTGTTATTCAGATGTTTTATTTTTTGTTCCTCTGTGTGCTTTAGAAAGCGTGCTTTGTATGGCACTCAGTAAACTTGGCTTTGTCTCATTGTTCTGGCCTTGCATAAACAAATGTGTGGGTCCTGATGAAAACTTTAAATTCACACGGCTTTTATTTTATTATTCTTGTTTTAGAGAGTTTCAGAAAGGAGAGCTTTGTGAGCTTCTCTTTGAAACAAGCATCTGGAAACCAAGTGAGTAAAATTAGCTTCATAACTGGACCATGTTATATATTGTTTATTATTATACTGCTTGAATATGAATACGTTGTCTGTATTTTTTTTGTTTTGAGCAGGTGGTTCAGCTGACAGGGTTCAAGCCATCAGGTAAAACACTGACATAACGTGATGCTGGTTTCACATCATTTAGGAGTTTGTAGTTCACATACTGAGCTTTACAAAGGCACAAGTCCTATATTATCTTATTGCACAAAAGACAAAAGACCATAAATTTATGGACAAAAAACTCTCAAATGATTGTGTAAACTGCACCAGAAGATGCAGAAATGAATGCTTGCATGCTAAGTGCCATGTTAGTTCTGTGCAGAAACACCCATTGCTTAAAACCAGGAAATAGATGGAAGTGCAGCTCCTGTTACTTGGTCACTGTCTGATAAAGCAAATTTTAACACAAATATTTATTTTTAATGTACAAATTAAGCAGCCCATCCACAATATTTTGTGGCCGCGTGGGTCCTGAACCCTTGGCCATACGGTGGCTGCTGCAGATTTCTGAGTGATGTGAAACACAGCTTCCATCCACACCTGCATTCATTCAGAGTTTGTAAAATAGTTTGATCATTGCTGTGATCCATGCACTTTTGACGGTGAAATATTCTTTGCCATCTGTACTTTTCATGTCCCAGCTTTCACCCGAGGCCTCTGTCCTTCCTTGTCCTTGTCCTTCCAGTGTCAGGAGTATGCTGAGCTCACCCTGCTGTTTTCTTAATATGCCTTCAAATCAAACTGCATATGGAATATTTGAAGCAGCCTTGACAAAGAGAATAAAAATAAGCATTTGCAGTTGAGTGAATGAAATGATTCATGCATAACATACATAGTCAATAACGCTGTTTCAAGGCAGGGCTGTAGGTTAGAGTCATTATTACGCCTGTTATACCGATATGAAGGTAGTTATAGAGATCAGCTTATACAATAGATGTCATTTGTCTATTGAAAGCTTTTGAGTATTGTTGGAGAAAACATGTTCTAATGACTTCAGTCCCATGGGTCAGAGCTCAGGCAATGATGAGGAAGATTCACATGTGATACAAAAAGCTGAGTGGAGGTTTTATTTTTTCCTGATAGTCTCTATTTACCTTTCCAGTGTGCAGCATTAGGACTGTGTGAAAACTGCCCCCATCTCCTTTGTTGATGGGAACATACAGACGGACACAACAGATGGTCCCCATGTTTCCAAAAGGTTAAGTCACTGCAGATAGTTCTAAATTGGCTGACAGTAAGGAAAAGGAAGTTTGTAATAGATTCATTAAATGTTGAGGCGTCTGTGAGGAGTGCCTGATGGACGGCATTCATTGTTGAGAGAAAATAGAAGTTCATTCTCTTAATCAGGGAAAGACAACTGTGGCCATTCACACTATCAGCCATTAAGCACTCCAGCACCTGCTCTCTCTCCCTCAGCCTTTCACTCCTCTCCCTTCTTCTGTTCTCTTTTGTACACGCACACACTCGTCACGCAAAACCATGAAACATCGGAGCGAGCTGGGAGTCGCTGCTAATGCTTTCCACTTTATTTCACACAGGTTGTTGAACGGCAAGTGGACTGGATCCTGTACTAATTTACCACACACTCATCATCACTATAAAAGAAGTGGACACACAAACACACATTGGATGGAGAGCGTGGAAGAAAATGTGCATGAAGGAAGATGAAGCTCCTCCTTCTCCCACTGTTACTGTACTGTTCTCAGATCAGTATTCATCTACGAGCTCACTTACATAATATCCCACAGTGGTGAGGACGATTCTGGTCAGCTTCAGTCTGTTTTCAGGTGCTTCAGCTGAAAGAGGAACACTTTTACAAACTTGCCTAAAATCTGAATTGAGCTTCAGGACTCTTTTGGGGCAAATGACAACTTCCTGCAGTGTGATGTAGAAACCTGAAGTCTAACAATGGATTTCCACTGATTATCATGTACTTAGACCTTATTTAAAGAATGTCTAACCAAGTAATAGGATTAGTTTTTTTATGAAAAAAAATCATCAGACGCGATTCTTTAAAGGATTGAAGAGAATTTTTTACATCTTCAAACTGCTTATGCTTACAACAAACACACACAGAAGCAGTTCAAAGGTCAGAAACACCTTCCTGTTCTGTGCATGCATCATGTGCTGGATTCATTCTCTTTTTTCGAGCTTCAGTTTCATCATGGATCATCAAGTTCAATAATGCATCTAGTGCTGTAAAATAAGCCTGAATAATCAGACAGGAAGTGGCTTGATGTGTTGAAAGTGTGCACATTAACTTCAGTTTGGTACCAAATACCATTGAGACATGTTTTTTTTTTTTGTTTTGTTTGTTTGTTTGTTTTTGTTTATTTTTTTCTCCACACATTGCAGAAATGTCTGTACAATTACAGCAGTGGCAGCCATTTTGACCCTATCTTCCTCCCTGCGGTGCTTCCAGATGCGGAGGCCCTGCAGGCTGCTGTTCATAGCTCTGCATGACTCAGCTGAAGTAGAGCTTGATATTAAAAATCATGGTTTCATTGATATTAGAAATCTTGTTAGACATCATGGTGACCTCAACATGGCCTGTATGCTCTATATTTAGACATTTACAGTATGTAGGTGGACATTTGTTCTTCCATTAAATGAAGTCATTCAAATGTGAATTGATAAAGAAAGATGTGTTAATCTTTGGGGAAATTACAAATCTCCCAGTGAGACTGTTTGTTTTAAATGTTCAGAGTAGATGTGTGTTTCTGCAACGAGACAAGGCTCAACCCTGTGACTGCTGTGTTGAAGCATGTACTTATTTGCTGTCATTTGTGTACAAGTGATCAACACTGTGCAAAAAGAGCCGACACAAGTGGAGCTTTACCTTGTTGTATTTTATTGGTTTGATGCTATTACAATAAAATATATCTAAAGAAAAGAAAACATTTTGGTCATTTTCTCTTTTGGGAGAAAAGCACCTCAGATAAAGACGGACAGACTGTCAACTCACAGGAGAAAAAAAAAAACTAAAAGCAAAAACAAAAAAAAAAAAAACAATATCAAGAGAATCAGTTCCACAACAATAGCGATTGGACCTCAACATAAAGCAGATAACTTTTTCTGTGTTAAAATGTTGAAATCTTCATATTGTAGTAGATATTCACTTCACAACATAAATATACTATACAGTGATAACACACAGCTGTCAACTGGAAAACCATGGTGTGTGTGTGTGTCTGTGTGTGTGTTAGGCAGACACTGCATTAAGGCAGGCGGAGTGATTGTCTATGACACCTTGAAATGGCGAACAAGGAATAGGCAGAGTAAAAAGAGTTTTAACACACATGGGAGACCAGTGTGGGACAAAACACGACAGTAGGTGTCACCATGGACTCAACGACTACGCAGCGTTTTCACCCAGACCAGTTTCTGATAGTGTAAAATAGGCTGATAAGGCCTGCAATATTCTCCACTGAATGTCTAATATCAGTCAGTAATTATCATGCTTACCAGTGCAGAGTTACAGTGACCTGGGATGATTACACCCTGGCATGAAATATCCTGGATTTATTACTGACCTGTCCATTGTACTGAACTGAGGAATAATCATTCATTGCTTTAAATGTCACTTCTACTTGCCCACCCTCCACAGCTCTGAATCTAAGCACCCATCTCTCATTTTTACAGTATTCAAATACATTTTAATGCTCATTTATTGCTACGCTGCCAGTCTTCCATCATAGCTTTGCAGCTATTTGGCAAAAAGTTAAAGCTAAAATAAAATTTAAAAAAACAAAGGACATAAAAATCCCTGGATCCAGATTCTGATCTGTGGTAATAAAAAAAATTCAACCACTTTTGGAAAACTGGTTGTGAAAATTTGTTCAAATAAAGCTGTAATATGACCTCCGCAGGGAAGCTAAAAGCAAAATCTGAAAAATACCCACACAACAGCCTGCAGCCAGCCTGGCGTACACCCAGACAAAAGTAATGCCAACAAAAAGCTCTGATCTGAGGAAATATTTTTAACTGGAGTTCCTTAAATTTTTCCTTGTGCCACTTTAAAAATGGCTGGTTTTGTTGGGGGCATATCACCAACAGACGTCTCACTCACTATAACTCATTATTATTATCCTGCTCTTTTTCTTATCTTAGCCACAGTTCTAATCAAATATAAATTCAAGCAAAATGGCCGTTCAGTCTCATTAACAGAATAATAGCAGGACACGATCTTGCTAGCATAAACACTAATAGGTCTGCATTTACATGAAGAACAAAATGTGGATTTGTCTAGCATCAAAAAGAGTTCCCACAGATAAATAATTGAGTATCTGTCATCGTATTCAGTGATAAAAACCCAGCAGATTTCGTCACATCGTTGGTTTTTGCTCTTTAATTAGTTTGCAGCAAGGAAAACAGAAGGTTTAGCCCAAAATGGCGTCAGCATCAAGCTTTATCCACTAAGATGAGTTCATCTCTGGTCCATGTAAGTTCAGGGTGTTAAAAAGTGACACAAATGTAAGTGAGCTAATTGGTTGACTGGTTTCTGATCCGCCCAATCAAAAGAAACGAACTAGGAATCCATATGTGGCTGCCCTTCTCCCTGCGTCGCCATTGAAAACTGAAGGACAAGCATTACACATGCCTCTGTTCGCTTTTCACTTCTTTAATTAAAAAAAGACAAACTGCCCCCCATGTTATTTATATCAACGTTAACATTTCCCCTCCTCGTTCTGCTCCTATCTGGCCTGACTTGCACTTCTTCCTTCTTTTTTTTTTCTTTTTTAATCTGACAAATCATTGCTGTGTACATTTCTCCTCTATTCTGGCTGTTTTCTCTATGATCCTTTTCTTTAAATCCAAATTTATTTATAAAGCACATTTAAAAACAACAATGGCGGACCAAAGTGCTGTACATTGGGTATATGTGACATAAAACACTGGCACAAATCACAATAACTCACATACAAAAAAACAACTCGTGATGTGCCAAAGAGAAAAGATGGGTCTTTAAATAAAATTTAAAAGAAAACAGTGACGAAGCCTGCCTTACATGTAGAGGTAACCCGTTCCATCAATTCAGTGCCGCAACAGAAAAACAAGATCCTCTCTGAGCTTCAATCTCGTCCTTGGAACAAAGAAGAAAATCTTCTTTCAATCTCTATTTTCTTAGAAAACATTTGATACTCACCTAAATAGCAATGTTTTTCATTAAAAGTCTGCTTTGGTAAATCACTTCTAAGTTAGCAGATTGAAACCAAACTTCACTGAGCCCCATTAAGCATTTCTATTTAGGTTTTCAATCAAGCTGAAGACGATAACTGTGGTCTCATCTGGTCTGATGAGATGAGTGTCATGTTTTTCTGAAGTCCTTTCTCATGTAATGAAAATAATCTGTGATCAGTTTTGCCTCTAAAACTGGGTTCATTAAGACTCACTGTTATACTAATTTTTGATGTCTGAAAGGAGGCTACAAAATCTTTTCATAAAAGTGCAGAGAAGATCACCCAGCAAATAGTCTCACCCCTTCAACAAAGTGGCACCATAAAGTGTTCTGCTGTGATACTTAACAAATACACAGATGTGAATATTAGAAAAAAACAAGAGACTCTCCTGGAAATCGTGTTTAAATGGCCGCTAAGCTTGGTGTCAGTTGGAGACTCTTTTTCCAAATTCAGACATTAGTTGGGAGGCTTAGCTGTGGAATGTAGAAAATCTGGTCATCAGTGTTGGATTTATGTTATATCTAGTCAAAAAGTACATAATGTAACTCCACCCACAGATCCAATTTTAGATGTTTGAAAACAGGGTAGAAAATCCAGTTTATAAAGGTCACATTAAAGTAGCTGTGCAGGATATGAAAACAGTAACATTCAAAATCTTTGAATTATCTTGCCTGTTAATTCCAAACTCTAATTAACATCTCCGTTCCAACTCAAAGAGAAGCCCTAGCAAAGACATTACAGGGTGAACCTGTTTATCTTTGATTTTTCCATCTCTTCACACTTTTCCCTCCACAAATACGGTCTCACCTATACATACAACACATGGTGGTGGAACGTTCTGCATGGACCTCTCACACACATGCTCTCTTCGCGTGCAGCATCTCAATGAGCAGGTTGTTGCAGGGCACCTCTCCACTCAGATGCATGTAGCAAAGGTAGTCTTCAGCCTGTGTGCTGAGGGAGCGCAGCTCAGGCAGCCGGACCACCAGCTGGCTGAACTTGTCCTGGAACTGAGGGTAGGTGGACAGGGTGTACTCCAGCAGAGCGCCGTTCACCTGTTCCTGGACGCCCTCCACAAAAGCCTGGTTCTCCAGCAGCTTAACATCTGCATGCACACAGAGGAGGAAATCATGAAGCAGTGAAAGAGGAATACATGGATTCTGAGGGACACTGAGCTGCTGCATATTGTTAGTTTTCCTTCTGCACTGGTCAGTGATTTTAACAGTGGGACAAGGTTATTCTGCAGGGCTTCATTATCCGAGGGACAGACACCAAAATCCCAAGAGGACAACTCCTGTTGAAACAGCATTTTTCTGCTTCCTGTTGTTTATATTGTTTTAATATCCTTCACTTAGGGAATGAAAAGTGTGTTGTTAATGTTAGCTTTAAAATAACTGGGTCAAGGTTTGAATCAAATATCAAGGTTAGACATAAAAACCCACAATAATATAAATTTTAGCACAAAAAACGTTGCTGACGTGTTCCACAGCTGTCATGTTGTGAGCTCATACCCTGCACATAAACGTGACACGTTGGGGTTTTTTTCTGCATTTAAAAGCTCCTGACCAAGCTTAAATTTGTTCATCTGATATGCTTATTTACACATTGTACTCGTTATTTATATATATAAATGTATTTTGGTATTGTTTTTTTTTTTCTTTTTAATTATCATTATTCATTTTTCACAATATATAATGCCTCCCTGAACAAAAGACAAAACAAAGAGATGACATGTAAATGGCTGTAACTCCACCAGGCTGCTTTATACTGTAATCTCAAGGCTGTGGGTATACTTGCTTTTTAATCATTGGTTCATGTAGTGGTTTCCAACCTATTTTCCGCTGAAGACCCCCGTCATGCAACTATGGACCCCTCATCCTGCCCCATGCTGAAACCATATTTGGCTTTATGCTTTATTATATAATTATACATGTCTATGTATATTATTATTATTATTATTATTATTATTTATCAATGCATAGCCTTACTTTTTAATAGAAATTAATCATATGCACTGCGGTGTTTCTCTGATATGTTTAATAATAAAATGATGCAGGAATAATCAAGGTTACCAGGTTACATGAACTACTCCACTACCATAGCTCTACCACCTCACTGACCTTATTAAGCCGCACAGTACACTGGACAGAAATTGATTGGATTCACAAGGTGTTTCCTAATAATTCGTTTTCAGTCTGAAAAAGGATATGTTTTAAAATGTTGTTGTATAGCAGAGTTTGATCATTTCCATTTATTTACTTTGGGATCTGGTTTAAAAATTTTGTGTTTTCAGGTTCCAAAAATGTCGGTTCTACAGTTTGTAAACAAAATGTCCAAATGGTTTTAAAGAAAAAGGATACACCTGCGGATACACCTGAACTCATCGCTGTGTTGACATGGCCTTAACTTAACAATAACACAGTCACTGTACAGTCAAAGCCCTGAGCTCTTTGGGGACCCCACTTGGATGGTCAGGTTGCGAACCACTAACGTATACAACAGCTCTGTTGTGAGTATAACTGTTCACATACTGGCTAGTGCACTAATTTTACTGTAACGCTCCTCTAAAGGGTATAATAGGGCTCATTTGAACTTACTTTAAGTACATGAATAGCTACGACTATATCAAACTTCCACAGCTGCCCACATAACGTGTGCATTCTTCATGTCGGTATGGTTGTTAGACAACAAGCCACTGGAGGGCAGCGCAATAGCAAACATGATGACGATTCTCTGTCCCTGTTCCCAGGCGACATAGCTTCATAGATGTTTTTAAAGTTTCATACATATTCACACAGCCTCTTTCTAAAAGTTACGAAAATTTTGTTTGTCATCTTCTTATTTGTTTCTTTTGCTGGTTGCTTGTGAGCTATGCTGAGCATCAGTGATTTTTTTATTATGGGTTAGGGTTAGCACCCTAAGGTGCTCTACAAAATTGGACTGAGTTGGATTGGACAGTACCCCCTTGATTTTTGGTGGTACTGCTCTGTTGGCTATGCATCCACAAGCTCTCTGAAAATGTACGGATATACAAACAAAATCAATCCAGGACATAGACAGAACGCTCAGTCTGAATCATTTAATGTTAAGTATAAATTAGCTTTTAAGGGGTCTGGTTTAAGACAGGACGTCTTGGTGCAGTTTGGTTTGATAAACCCTGATCTCTGTTGTGTTCGTACAGCCATTCGTACTCTCAGGCAGTGTATCAGCAGGATGATGATAAATGTGTGACATCATAGCGCCACTTTCTTGAGTTTTGATTAAGAAGAAGGTGACCCCAAACAAAGGAGGAGAATGGTGGACATCCAGCAGTTTGTGTTCTTTTTTCTTGTCTTACAGCTTTAAACAACAACAACAAAAAAAATCCCTTGTAAACATGAAGCTGTTTCTGCTCTGTTTTCAGTGCTCAGTAACGTAGAATATGAGGATCCTTTCGTCCAATCAATGGATTGCAGTGCATCAAGCTCCACCCTTTAGGGTTAGATTGGTAAGATTGGGACCCCAACAAAAGGGTCCCAAAAAAGGGGATGGGTTGTATCAGATACTTTGGCACTCTTCCTAGTTTTTGCTTGTGGAAACACTATAACTGTGTACCGATCAGTTCAGAACTGACTTAGACCCAGACACATTGGTGGAAGACTGGATAGAGTTGCCAAATTTTTGGGGTGCTAACAAAATGATGACCGTGGAAACACAAAGCATTTGGTTCATTTTTAGATCAAAGCAGAAAAAATTATTGTAGATGGTATGTAAGGTCCCTAAACCAAGCACACTGTGTCTTGTCTACAACATCTTCCTTCATTTTTATTGCTGTCAACCTTGCAGCCTTACAGCCAATCTAAGGGTGTCTACACTGCTCCTCACATATTAGAGCTTATGAAAGTCATGCACAACAATGCTTCAAAACACCATAATAGACAGATGTAAGGGTAATTAAAGATGCATTACATAACTGTCTGACCTTAAAACTCTGCGTTGCAGACTAGTTTGATGGCACAGCAACATCTATTATGTACATTTCTGGAGGCATCATGAGGCTGAGAAACCGCACTATATCACACTATGTCACACGCTACCATGTATAAAGAGAAACTACACTACAACTGAGGAATGCAAGAAAGTCCTATTTCTCTGACGTTATTAGCAAAAACTTCATAATGATCGGGTCTTATTCACTATTGTCAACAGATTAACAAATCCTCCTGTTTCAATAGCACCTGAACTTTGTTCCACCAAGGCATGCAATGAGTTTGTCAAATTCTTCACAGAAAAAATCCAGAATATCAGACAAACAGTTGGTTCATCAGCAGCAACAGGTTCAGGAAATATACTGTGTCCACTGAAAACCAGCTTAAACACCATGACACAGTTTAATCCCATTAGCAGCAAAGATCTAGGTGATGAGTTGAACTCCTCTTCTTGCTACTTGGACATCCTGCCCACAGGCCTTTTCAAAAAGGTCTCAAGAACTCTAGAGCCAGATTTGTTACAGATTGTTAACTTATCTTTAATTTTGGGCGTCTTCTAAAAACAGCTGTAATCAAACCCTTGCTAAAAAGAGAAAAATCGAGACAAGACACAAATGAGCAACTAGAGGCCGATCTCAAATCTTCCTTTTCTAAGTATGATAATCGAAAAAGCCTTTTTCATCAACTAAATGATTTCTTTTAACACAAAACAACTGCTATTATGTCTTCCAGTCAGGTTTTAGACAGCACTGCAGCACTGAGATGCTCTGACCAAAGTCATTAATGACATATGTTTGAATACAGATGATGGAACAATGTCAGTCTTAGTCTTACTGCACCTCAGTGCTGCATTTGATACAGTTGACCACAATATATTGCTTAAACAACTGGAAAACTGGGTGGGCCTCTCTGGCACTGCACTACAATGGTTTAAATCTTATTTAGAGAATAGAAAGTACTTTGTGTCAGTAGGTAATTTTACATCTGAGCAGACAAGAATTACATGTGGAGTTCCCCAAGGTCCCATCCTGGGTCCTCTTCTGTTTAACATCTACATGCTCCCACTGGCACAGATTATAAAGAAAAACAAAATTAGTTGCCATAGCTACGCAGATGACACACAGATATATATTACAATGTCACCAGGAGATCGAGGCCCTGTACAGGCTCGTGGTAAATGCATTGAAGAGATTAATGACAGGATGTGCCTGAACTTTCTTCAGTTAAACAAAAACAAAATTGAGGTGATGGTTTTTGGAGCCAAAGAGAAATGATTAACTGTCACCCCTGCGCTTCAGTCCATACACCTAAAAACCACCAATCAGGCCAGAAATCTGGGTGTATTGATGGACTCAGACCTTAACTTTGAGAAACACATTAAGGGAATCACAAAGTCAGCCTACTATCACCTTAAGAATATGTCAAGGGTGAAAGATCTGATGACTCAGCAATACTTGGAAAAACTAGTCAATGCTTTCATCTTTGGTCGGCTTGATTATGGTAACAGTGTCTTCACAGGTCTACCTAAAAAACAATTAGACACCTGCAGCTTATTCAGAACACTGCTGCTCGAGTCCTCACTAAGACCAAGAGAGTGGACCACATCAGTCCAGCTCTGAGGTCTTGACACTGGATGCCTGTTCGTCAGAGAATAGATTTTAAAGTTCTGCTGCTGGTGTATAAAGCTCTGAATGGCTTAGAACCAAAATACATCAGTGACCTCTTGACCCAGTATGAACCTACCAGAACCCTCAGGTCATCTGGATCCAGTTTCTTATCAGTCCCCAGAGTCAGAACCAGACATGGAGAAGCTGCATTCAGCTTCTATGCTCCACATGTCTGGAACAAACTCCCAGAAAGCCTCAGATCAGCTGAAACACTCAGTTTATTTATATCCAGGTTAAAGACCCACCTGTTCTCTGCTGCATTTCCATAGTTTTTATTTAGAAATCCAGATCTGCATTCGGTTGTTTTACGCTGAAATCTTAACTTTATTTATTTATCTGAGCTTTTTCTTGCAGTTTTTATGTAATCAATTTTATCTTTTTTCTAATGCACTTGTATTTTTTTTCTTCCCCTGCACCTTGCTGTAATGTTTTTATGTTTTCTGTAAAGCACTTTGAATTGTCTTGTACATTAAATGTGCTATACAAATAAATTTGCTTTGCCTTGCCTTACCAAGCGAGCATAAACACACCAAATGTTTTGAACACATACTGTGGCTGATCCAGCAAAGAAACAGAAGAAAACATTATAGGAGGAAGAGAAGAAAAGAAAGAGAGAAAGACACAGAGCAAGAGATTAAGATAAGACTGTCTTCTCCTGTCTGGAGAGAGCTCACATTACAGGTAGGATGCAAGATGCTGATGAGGCGATGGTTAAAGTGTATTTTCAAGTTCATTTTTATAAACAGCCAGTATTCTGCTTCCCTGCTGGTCTAGTTTAGACTCCAGTGATTCAACCATCATACTCATCATCATAATCCTCTCTGACGTCTCCCGTTGTTTCCTGTGTTGCAGTCATTTTAGTAAAGTATGGTGCCATGGCGACATATTAGGATCTCAAGCTTTATCTTCAAAGTTTTTCATTTGTTTTATTGAAAATTAGCCAGAGAATAATAGTGTGATGCAGGATCATGTTTATCTTTGTTGTTTTATTTTTTTCTTTTAGAGATTTTTAAAGGAGAGGCTCAAACTGCTAAAATCTATTGTTTCCTTTAAAAATGAGATCATCTCTATTTAGAGTCATTGCTTTAACTTGTTCCAGCATTTTCTAATATGAAGGATCACTTGATTCAATTAAGACACTAATGTATATATAATGTCCATTTTAAGTATCTTACCTATATGGTGTGTGTGTGTAGGTGTGTGCGTGGCTGTGTGCGCATGTATGTATGTGTGTCTTTGTGTGCGCATGTGAGACAACAACCTAGCCGTCTGACTGAATAGCATTCAACATTAGCTGAGCCCATCTCGGAGAATCTATTCACAGAATAATTAAATGTTTTGAATCAATGTTTTCAATCATCTTTTCAAACTGCTTAAGGGCAATTAAATTAGCCCCAACAAACCTGACTCTGAAAATGAGAGAGAGTAGGAGCGTGAGCAAAGAAGCCGCTGGCAAAGACGGCAAATATTTCCTGCGTATGACAAGTGCTCTCCCTCTTCAAAAGCTCTTTGTTCCCCGCTTCGCCAGCGCTAAACAGCAAACACTTCTGGGAATCTGGGCAAGCCACGTCTATGCTTTCTCCATCTGTACAAACCACTGCATGAATGTCAGCCCCACTGTCAAATGATAGACCCATCCATTACTCTTCCTCTAAATACCATTAGTGGACAATGGGTGAGGTCGTCTTTGTTACTGTTGGTTTTTGTCGAGCCTAGAAATTTAATTAAGTGAATTTATCTGAGGGGGTGAGGTTAGATTGGAAAACACTTGTAACCTTAATTTAATAGGAACTGCTGATAATCTGCAATTATAACATATTTTTCATATTTGTTATTCAAATTCTGAGATGCAGCCCAAACAAGTCCATTGATTTTTGCAAAGACTTTTCTCCTGAAGATGCTGCTTCCCCAGAAGAAGATACATGTAGAAAAAGAGACTTAAAATGAAATATATATGAACTCTCTATGAGAGCTGATATCAGCTCCTGGACTAATGGGTCTTAAATGGAGAAAGTCATAACAGCAGAAATCTTTGTAAAAAAATTTTTTTCTTGTTTCTTTTGTTTAGGCACAAACATGAGGGTGACTCACTGGGATTGAACAGAAGCAGGAACTTCAGACAGGCGATCTCTCTACGGTCGACCTGCAGCACCCGCAGCCTCGCTGCCAACTCCTGACCTCTCTGGACCAGACTGGACAGAGTTGCTTCACCTTGCAGAAGGATAGAAGACATTTCCACCTGCAACCACAGATACACACTTATTTTCTACATCCACTTCAGTGAAACCCTTAGGAAATGAAATTTAAAGCTTTTTGGATGCCAAATTTTGAGGATAATTATATTAGACCCCACACTTATTCAAGCATCTCTGAAAAGTTCAGCATTTTTCTTAGTTTCTAAACAAATTATGTTTGGTTTCCAAAAACAAGCATACTTATTCTGTTTAAATGTGTTTAAATATGCTCTGCTGAACTGAAACTATGTTTGGACATAAAAAAAATGGAAAAAAAATAATTTAAAATAAAATAATAATAACTGAAACAAAGAGATTAAATGAAAAGGCTAGTACACCTACCAGGATATATAAGATTATCACTACACAATTTTAATGACCAAAATATTCCACAGTAAAACTATACATAATAATAATAATAATAATAATAATAATAATAATAATAATAATAATAATAATAATAATAATAATAATAATCAGCTCCTTGGGGCCTAGTGCCAAAACTAGCTATAAAACTCTTCTGATCTTTTTAATATAGCAAGTATTCTTTCTTTTGGTCTTTTTGGGACACTTCCAGAGAAAATTGCATGAAATTCTGCTTTTTACAATTACATTGTGCACCACTGCAGTGGTTTCTTGGCTTCCAAAGAGAGTCATTATCTGATATTTAAAACTTAAATAAACTGTATAGTTATCACCATAAAGCATACACAGACTTTGATAGAATTTCATATATAAAACTATGAAAATGGTGAAGATCGGAATAGAAATTATAAAATTGTTAATTATATGTTTCAAATTTGGTCAGCTCTTGTATTTGGTGAGTGTTTTCTTTTTTAGCCTTAATGTCTAAATGTTATTGATTGCAAATTAGCCAGCAGCTACAAAAGAAACTGAGCTGTATGTGTCAGCTGTTTGGACAGGTATAAATGGACGTTTTACAGCGATGGCTTCACATGCCTTCAAACTGTCAGGATGCCATTGGTCAGGAGCTAGATTCTGGCAATGATTACATTTTTCCAGGGATAATAACCTGACTGCAGTGTGCTGTGCGGTCATTTTTCTAAATGCATATGGCATGAGTGGGTGATTTTATTTGCTTTTGTGTGAATATTAGTGAGAAGGACCATCTGAGTTCATGCCAGAGTTTTGCAACCTTTTGGGTTATCAGGCAAGAACATGAGCTCAATACAAAGTTTTGGGACTTAGTGTAAATAAACAAATGCAAAGATAGTATAGTGTTTCAGCCACAGTCCTGGCAATCATTGCATGGCTTCAGCAAACAAACAAAAAAACAAGCTTATGCTGCATTTAGGACAGAACATTTTTTAACACTTTCTGAATGAAGTTCAGTGAAACGTAAGTGAATGAGGCAGACTGCAGACGGGAAGTTGTGTGAGGGAGTTGTTACCTCCTGGCCCGTCACCAACAGGATACTGTCCTCCTTTCCATGCTGCACTTGTCTGAAAATGTGATCCAGAACCAGAAGTTCAGACCAGCAGTTGTGAAGCAGCTTCATTTGATCTCCCACCTTCAGAAAACCAGGAAGCGTGATAAAGAAAAAAGACAGATTAACAAAAAAGTGAGATTGAAAAAAACTTGTGTAGTATTTTAAGTCACATATTATTTTTAAATTATTAATTATATAAAATAATTGAAAATGGTGCAAACTCAGTCAACAGTGACAAATGACTGTAGATGGCAGTGACCATAAAACATAGAAATTAAGGTAGTTTTTTTATGTCTATGTGTGTGTGTGTGTGTGTGTGTGTGTGTGTGTGTGTGTGTGTGTGTTCTCATATCTCAGGTACATGTGCTCTTGCCATGTTGCCCCGTTTTGTGTATTTACGAGCAATGTCTGAGACCTCTTCAACCTCCCAACCTTAACATTCCCACCTTTCCCAGTCACATCTGCTCTGCTCTGGGGGATGGGTGTGTGTGTGTGTGTGTGTGTGTGTGTTTTCAGATTGAGCTGCCCTCACCCCACTGCAATATTGTCCGTAAAGTGAAGGACGTGGCAAGCAGTTAATTCTGCAGCCTCAGCTGCTAATAGGCCGGGACACACATTCATCTGACACGAGCTGACAGAGTTACTGTTCATCTGAATGAAACTATATATCAGTGGCAGAGAAGAAGGTCCAATCTTGTTGGCGACACTCATCTGTACTGCTGCAGTGGTGGAGGGCTGTATGCACAGTGATAAAGGAAGGGGTTAAGGAAGTAAGAGGTCTCAGTGACCTCTTGTGCTTCCTCTCCAAGAAGAGTTGGACACAGCCAAGAAAATTGAAAGGAAAAACCCCTCAAACATGCTGGATGCAGGGAGATGGGCTTCATTTTGTCCCCCACACAGATGCTTAATGTTTGCTAAATGTCAGAGTGTGAAACTTGGATAAAACTGATATATCTGCTTAAATGGACTACCAGTCAAGTATTATAATTTATCCAGGAAAGCCACATTTGTCTGGTTTGTCGGGAAATTATTTTACAGCGTGTAGCCCACTTTTGACAACATGTCCTGTTAGTAGTATTGTGTGTTAATTCATTCCTAAACTTTAACAAATTTACCAATCTCTAAACTTAACCATAAATTTTTAAGCCTAAACCTAAACAACTATATATTAGCAGGAAAAACATAGTAGTTTTAGAAATGTTGAGCAGTTTCATGTGGCGCACAATGCAAACATAATATAGTTTTGAAAAGCAGACACATGCACCTGTAAAAACTATAATTTTCTCCCTGGAGGTGCTCCTGATGTGATCTGCTTTGTTTTCTTACAGGGTACAAAGAATGCTTTCTGTACAGATGTAGCAGCCAGTTGTTTTTGTTGTTTGTTTGCTTTGTTCTGGATTGATTACACAGTTGTTGCTGTTGTTTTAAAAATTTTTTGTATCTTTGTCTCATTTTTCTTTGCTTTACTATTTTCTTTTGTCTTCTGTTTATTCTCCCTCATCTTTTGTTCTTCCTGTCAGATCCAACATTAACCTGTAATAAACAAATGAAATATAAAGAATACTAAAGTGTCAACGGAAGCCTTATATTTGCAAAGCTTCATTATCTTTCTATCCATAAACCTCTGGTTAGCAAAGCAAATTTTCTCAGCACAAAGGGACTGAAAGATTATTATTTTGACAAGTTTGGACAAATTCAACTGGGAAAAATAAATAAATTGAACCATTTTTCTTTTATTGTGAAACAGCGACATTTTGGACCATGGACGGTGTGAGACTGAGGTGGATGTTGCTTCTTTGAAGATCCTCTTGTTTTACATTATGTTGTTACAAATGTCGCGTTCTCTCAATTTCTCATTGTGACTAGTAGTATTCATGATAATAAAATGATCACAATGTCAAGAGGAATGTTGAAAATTATTTTTTACAATGAAACTAAATCATGTTGGTTTCTTCAGTTTTATCTTTGGTTTTTGGGTTTTGACCATGTATTTTGGCTATTAACTCTAAATCTATTAATGTTTAAGTTTTATCAACTTAGATCAAATCATGATATTATCACGTGTGTATTATCAACACAATATTCATGTTTTGATTATTTTTATATTACAATTATTTAATAATTTATAGTTATATATATCAGAGTTCACTTAGATTAATTAATTATGGATTGTTTTTATATAGCACTTTTCAAGGCACCCAAAATGCTTCACATTGTTTCCGTTATTCATTCACTCCTCATTCATACTTGCTGATGGTAGCTACATGTGTAGCCACAGCTGCTCTGGGGCAGGCTGATGGAGACGTGGCAGCCAATCCAATCCACACCTCTCCAACCACCACCGAACATTCATCCACATTCATCCTGGAGGCAAGGAGGGTGAAGTGCCAAGGACACAGCCACAGATTGACTGGGGGAGCGGGAATCGAACCACAGCCATCCAATATGAGGATTTATAAATACTATATAACAGCTTTCATTAAAATCAATAATACTATTTGTAGTAATCTATTTATTAATTTTTATACTAGCATTTATAATACTATAATAAACTGGCGCTCCTCTCTGAACAGAACGGTGACCCTCTCAAGGGAGAGGCGCCATCTGCCCCAACTCTGTCCGTTTCTTACATATTTTTTTTTTTTTTTTTTGAAGAGGGGGTGTCAAACCAGCAATTTTTAGACAAAGGGACAACCGCTCCACCTCCTAAGGTACAACCACCTTTGTCAGCTTCCTCGTCAGTCGTATTTTGTAGAATGACTTAATCTTGTCAGACTAATCTGAATCTTTCTTATTAAATAAAAGTAATGAACGGAGGCAGTTATTTTTATTTTTCTATAATATTAGAACCTTTCTCTTTATTTGTTGTCTTTTTCTATTTATATATTGATATTACCATTTTCCATCCGTCCGTCCATCCATCCATCATCCACAAGTGTCATGTAGTGTAAATCTGATAACATGACAGCCCTCATTCTGGTTCTATCGTTGGTTTGTTACTGACATTTAAAGTCATTGTTTTCATTTTATTTCAAGTGTTGCCTTTTTTGCTGCAGTGGTTAATGTTGTTAGCCTTTTCTTATCAGCCCAAAGTTTCACACTGCAGACTATGGAGCAAGTGTAAACCGGCTTAGCTTCAACCTTTAAAAATCAGCTCTATTAAAAACAAAGTAGTAAAAAAAAAGACCAGAAATGATTGGAGTCTACTTCCTCGACCAAGAGTCAGCACCAGCGATATTTATACAATCCTCATGTTTGCTAATTAAATGTATTATTTTGTAGGCAGTGAAGCAGGCAGAGGTGTGGCTGTTTTCAAGCCAGTGTTTTTTTTTTTCTACCGTCTGAGTCTAAAGCTGTGCTGCAGCCATGATTTGAGTCTCAGGAACCATCAGAGACAGAGAAATCTTTGCTATTTGCTTACATAAATAGAGGCATTTTCTGGAGAAAAACAACCCATGTATGGAGAACTGTTCATGACTAAAGAATATTAGAGCAAGCAAGCTGACATAAGTGAACATAAATTCCAAAAATTCAAAACAAAGCATGCATCACCTAAAACACAGCTTGCCATCACTAATATTTGCTATTTACTACAATTTATGCTAAAAAAAAAAATATTAAAAGGTGCAGCTTTGTCTGCAGCTTGAAATGTGTATGTAACTTAGCATTTATTATATTTAGGGTGTGCACCTCTACCATACCCTCCATCTTTAACAGGTAAATAGAAGGCCAAGCACAGAACAAGATAAATGCCACCTCTGGGGGACTGCAGCAATCAATAGCTTCCATTCCACAAACAATTCAATAACAATGTAGGCGAGCACAGAGCAGAGCTGCAGCGAGAGCTGACATTCCCGCGTTATCGTCGGCATGGAATGTAATTATCCGGCCCAGGGAAGCAGCTCTTTCAGCGGGAGGCTTTCTTGGCAAAATATGCACAGCTTTATTCTCACTGTCCTTTTTGGCCGTTCACTGTCTGATTCTCCACGGAAATAAATCAGACGCAAATAAAAGAGGGCTGGAGGGGGGAGGGGGGGACTGCTGATTTACAGAAAAATAAATAAATAAGCCAGGGACCTTATTACAAAAAGAGTTTAAAAAATTACTGGTAATGTTTTGGCAGGTTCAAAGCTTACATTTATTTGTGCTATAATGCTGATAATGTATCATACATAAATCAAGAAAGTGACAATTTTCACATTATTTCACATTATTTCAGTTGGAAATATAATATTTTTGGATCAATAGTTTTACTGGTTATTTGTGTCTTTTAGTGTCAGGTTTGCATCGACAAGACATTCATATCCTTAGGATTTGTTTTCTTTCATGACAGGACAGGATTTTTTTGTTTATTAAGATTTAACATTTTATTTATTTGTCAGTTCTCAACTAAACGAATTCTGTGTCCAAAGTGTAACTAAACTTTGACGGTCATATGAAGGAGACATTGTTGATAAAAAGCATGGAAACAGCTCATTAGCTGCATGCAATCTCCTCACAAAACTCAGATCATTAAAACTTATGGCACGATAGATCACAGCAATTTTAATGGTATGATTTATTTCTCATATTTTTACATGGAAATAAAGGGTTCAGATGAATTACCGCTGAAGATGGTGATGCATCAAAAAATACAGCATGATGATCACGTTGCTTTAGGCAAAACAAATATTAGGGGTTATATTCAGTGCTGCAGTCGTTTAACTTAAATCTACATTACATGTGTGTGATGTGTACAAGTGCTGTGTCTGGTAGCACTGAGATACAGTAAGCATCCCTCCAACACAGTCAGGACAAAGATACCTTGTTCTGTTTTGGGAGAAGATGCAACAAATATCATCATCACCACAATGTGAACTTTGTTTCTGAGAGAAGGAGCTGACAAAAGTAACAACTAAAACCACTAATTCGTCTGGAAAATTCAGAAGAGAAAAGAATCCAATCATTATTTTTTGGTGACTTTCATACTTTAGCATCTGGTATTTGAAAAGTTGTGAAATCAGCTGTGATGTCAACATATTCAAATCATTGGCAGAATTCACAGATCTTACTTTCTACTCCACATCTGCATACGACGTTGGTGATGTGTGAAACACATCATTATAAAAATACAGCTGCAAGCAGTCATGAGGAGGCCCAGCAGCTCTGTATGGTATAGTTGCCATGGGAACTAGATGTGACCATGTTAAAAGAACAGCACCGACGGGGAAGAAAAAGTTTTTTTCTCTCTCTCTCATTTCTTGAAACAAATGCTCAAATGTGATTTCACTCTTTATTTGGCTGCTGATTTTTGATTGGCTGTTCATAGAAAAACGACATTTTGTTGAAGCATCTCAGATATGACAGAAGCTGAGCAGATGAGGAGTCCTCACGGTGTTAGAAAAGTGGAAATATTAAACACCATATGCAAATATAACATAATCTTTATGGATGTACACCTAAAACATCAGGTAGAGCCAGGTTGATCCATACTAAGGACAAAATGCTTGCTGAGGTGTTGGACCTGTGTGAGTGGGAGTGTGTCAGGTGGAAAGGTGGTGGAAATATTTTCCATGTTAATGCTATGGTCAAAATGAATAGGCACCCAAGGGGGGCAAAGTTCCTTGTGTGCATCTCTGAAACAGAGCAATGGCTGGTGGGGTCCCGGCTGTCACAGGGCCCTTAACACATCAAGCTACTTGAGATCTTAGTGCTACCTTTACCTGGTTGGCAAAGACTCTACATGACATCTACTTCACTCTTTAGCTTTGAAGAGGTTGCAGTAAATATTAGTCAGCAGTCCAGTTCTGCTAAAATATGAGAGAGAAAATGCATAAAAACAAACTAAATATTAGCCTCATGGCTTGTAGTAGTAGGCCACACAGCTCCCAGTGACATGCAGTCGGAGAACTGCTCTAACTACACCTGAGCAAACACACCGCCTTCACGAATCACCACATCAAGGCCAGAACCAACCTTTTCTTACTGGTTCTAATTTTTTAATTGGCTGAAACAGTTTGACCATGGGGTGTCGACATGTTTGTCAGCAGAAGGTGGGAAAGGTGATGTTTTCTTTGTTGTGTGATGTCGGTCTGATTTGTCGGGAAAGTAATATGTCACCTGGAGAGCAAGTTGCATGAAACCACAACGTTAACCACAACTATTGATTTCAATTTGACTGTGCAACTAAATCATCTGAGCTGTGTCTGTGGCTCAGCCCACAAAGACTGAGTCCTGTGTTGGAAATGATGGATGGGAACACTGATGCATGGTCATTTGCTACTCTTTGAAATGTGTGTGTGGTCTCAGACTAAACCTCATCTCTTAAAAACTGCAACATTACAGACATCTCTATTTGCACATTTCTAACTAATTTTATAAGCATGTTATGTGTGGAACTGCTTTTGCAAAAATAAACAAAAACAAAGTAAAAACAGGATTATCTGTTATAAAAACTTTAATTTTCTTAGCTTTCACTGTTATCCTGTGCTTATTTGAGCAACTACGTCAGTTTAGACTTTTAATCTGTCAGTTTTTATTTTTTTGAAAGCTTTTAAAAATATCTTTTTAATTTATAAACTATTAAGCAATGAAGAGGAATATAAAATAAAACTATCAGGTTTTTTAAACTTACTTATAACTAATCAAACAAAACAAGAGAGCTGCAATCAGTGAACAGCCATAACTAACACACACAGAGCTTTTTCCCCTGTGGGTGCAGAATCATTTATCTTTTGTAAAAAGATAAATAAGGAATGTCAGACTTAATAAAATATGTGGACTGTTTCAAGTATTTAGAAGACGTTATAAATACTTAGCTGCCACTAACTCGTGATTTTAAAAATATAGAGCCTTTAAAATCTTCAGTATTGGGACAGAGCTTATGCAAGTTCATGACAGTGTGGACAGGATGAAGAGTTTGGTACTCACCCTCAGCTCCTTGAAGAAGATGCAGCTCCGAGCCCATTCCACGATGGAGAAGAGAGTCTGGTCTGCCATGCGGCACATGAGGCTGAAGGTGCTGGGCTTCTCCAGCCGGCCCCGGCCGCTCTGCTCCTGTTGCAGATGAGTCACGATCTTATTCTGCACCACCAGCTCATCTGGGTCACAGCGCAGCAGCTCCAGCACCAGTGGCGGCAGGCTGGGTGGCTGAGGTGAGGCCGAGGGGTACATGTCTGGGTAGGGGTATCCTGTCAGGGACTCAGGGGAGCTGGTGTAATCTGGACACTCAGCTTTTATTGCCCTGCTGGGAAAGGCTGTGTACTGGTACTGTGGGTTGAGAGGTACATGGGACTGCATGGCCATGCCCAAGGATGTGGGTCCATAAAGGTTGACATCGTAGTCTGTGGGAGTGATGGAGCTCGGGGTGGAGGGTAGCAGACTTTTGGAGATGGTGGGCAGTGTGTGCAGAGTGCCAGTAAAGCTGTAGTCAGTCTGCAGAGGAGAGGCCGGCGGAGGGGCAGAGCTCTCCAGCTTGAACCCGTTGGATCGTATCAAAGCCTTCTTCTGCTGCTTCAAGGCCCTGTCTCTCTTGTACATTGGGCCAAATTTATTCCTCCCCCCACGCATACGATCTGCACGCACCGCTATCACACAAGAGACAAGAGGTGAAAAACAGATTTACAGATGAAACACCAGCTTTATTCATCAAACTCCTGCGTGAGCACTGAGAGAGTAAACTCAGAGGTCTGATTTCTGCAGGATTCTCACTTGTTCTCACAGAGAAAATAACAGACATGGCGCTTGTTCTTGCTTCCCTTTTTAGGGCTGAGAAGAATCCCCAGAGTCTGTGCAGCTCTACTCCTTCTTTCCTGGGGAGTCTCCAGGGTTTTATCAGTAAGTCAAGAATGTGTCCTTTTTTTCTCTTTTTCTTTTCTCTGCTACGGAAGCAGGTGCTTTCCTTTGGACTGCTGTCTGGGAATAAATCCCATATGTGTAGGAAGCACCGTGTAAACCACAAGCCAGTACAACAGACACATTTAGACCTAATTCTTTCAATCATCATTTATTTATTTTTGTGGCAATTGTTAAAAAAATCGAATAAATGAAAATTATTTAATAAAATAAATAAAACGCATTTACATTAGTGGAATTATTACATTATTTCATTTTTAAGTGAATGGGATTTTATTATTATTATTATTATTAATATTAATTATTGGTGATGTGTTTCTTTTACCTTCTAGCCGCATGCCGACGTTGAGGCATTTTTGGAAGCGACAGAAAGGACATCTCTTCCTCTGGGTCTTGTCTATTTTACACTCCTGGTTTTCCGCGCACGTGTACCTCTTGTTATTCTGCACTGTCCTCTTGAAGAAGCCCTGAAACAGAACCGGAACGTTAGAATCAGCAGACAAGACAGAAGATGGTAAAGGAAATTTCGGGCCGTGACGGATGTTTTCTTTCTGTTACTGCACAACAATGAAGGCATTAAAATGTAAATAAAATAATAATATCGTAAGTGCAAGGTTGCATTTATTTATTTATTATTAACCTAATAATTTGTCTTTAACAAATGGCTTTAAACTCAGCAGCACCTTCATGTTTATGCTTATTGTGGCTAATAATGATTCAGAGCTGACTGGATGTGATGGGAGGACAGACGCGTTAGTGAAGGAGAACCCACCTTGCAGCTCTCGCAGGTGAGCAGACCGTAGTGATATCCCGACACTTTGTCTCCGCAAACAGGACACAGCTCTTCAAGGTCATCATCATATGTGTATTCCATTACCTTCAAAGTCACACCTGACACACACACACACGCATTCACACACAGCGCGCATGCACCATTAATCAGGCACTATTTGTAAAGACAAACATAATATTTCCTGCATTTGCGTGACCCAAAAAAAAAAAAGAAAAACAGAAATTACTAAATTACCAAAAATATTAATAATAAAAAAACAATTGCTTACGCGTCTTTTTTTATTTTTTCATTGTTATTTTTCGCATTTATTGCTGTTTAAAGATATCAGTAAAGGCGGTAAAATATATTATTTGAATTAGACCATATATACTTTATAGGCTTATATATATATATATATATATATATATATATATATATATATATATATATATATATATATATATATATATATATAATATAAGCTCATTTATACATATGTGCCAAATTTGATAGTGATGACTACCTGGGTGTATATGAGGCTACTCTTCAGCCAACACATGAAAATGAAAATATGACCTGTGCATATTTAACAAAATACCTGTTTTTCTGAATTACTGGGCAAAATTTTTTTTATTTATTTATTTATTTATTAATTACTTCATTCATTCATTCATTCATATTAATTTATTTATTACGTTTGAGAAAATCCGGATCCACTGAGCTGAAAGAAAGAAAGAAAGAAAGAAAGAAAGAAAGAAAGAAAGAAAGAAAGAAAGAAAGAAAGAAAGAAGGAAGGAAAGAAAGAAAGAAAGAAAGAAAGAAAGAAAGAAAGAAAGAAAGAAAGAAAGAAAGAAAGAAAGAAAGAAAGCTAACGGCAGCTGTGCAGGCCGCAGTCACTTCTCACGCGTCGTGAAGAAGCCTGCAGGCGGGTGCACGCTCGCAGAAAACAGTTCGCGGATTGTCGGCGGATGAAAGAGTGAAGTCGCGCGCGAACAGGTGGATGAAAAAGTAGGGAAAACGGTTAACTATAATTAGGCCTGCGACTATCTCTGTCAATAAATTATTATTTATTATTATTTCACTTAATTAACAAATTTATTATTATTATTATTATTATTATTATTGTTATTAATAATAATAATTAAAATAATAATAATAATAACAACAATAATAATAATAATTACCATTTAGATGTTTCAAGTGCTTTCAAGAAATATTTCAGTAGGTTTTTATTCTGCTGTTCAGTATGCTACACTTCTATTTTTATTACGTTCTCTTGTCAGAAATGAAAGCCTTGGCCTTTCTGAATCTACACTGTTTTTAGATGATCTTTCGTTCTTCTCTTTCTTTTAATAGACCTTGTATTGGGGGTTAGATTGTTGTTTCAGTTACTTGCAGTCCTGAAAACATAATTACTGCTCCTTCATTATTCAGTTACATTACAGTAGATTGCATGTATTTATTTTAATGATTAATCCACATATTAAAGATCATTAGATACTTTGCAGTGTATTTAGGGAGGTTCAGGCAACTGTAATTTTCTGTATTTTCTGATAGCCCGTGAAGATGATTTATCGATTTCTTGACCTATACATAAATAACATATTTTAAAATATAAATGCTAGGTCACGGTCAAGCAAGCTATTAATGCAGAAGACGATGGATAAAATGCACGGACTCACCCTGAGCCTTGTCTCCCAACATCTGAACAACAGACAGCAGCCAGGCAGTGATGATTGTCAATTAAAACCTGAACGTACTGTATGCGCTGCTGCAGCCTTACATGGGCTGCTGGGGAGAACGAAATAAAAAATAATAATAATAATAAAATGAAAATGAAAAAATACAGCCAACACAACTTCAGGTAGATTCTATCTATGCTTCTTGGTGTCGGAATGAACCAGATGTAGCCTAAATATATGTGCCGATGACCACTGGCGAACACAGAGTGAAACTCTTGTAGCCGGAGTGCTCTTTACTGTCCTTCCCTTATCGTCAAAGTTAGGCTGCCTCGCTGCTATTGGTGGATCCAGAGTCACGTGACAGATGCTGGCTGCCTCTTCGTAGAAAAATGCCTGGACAGAGGAGCAGAACGGTGCCGATGGAGAAGCTGCACTCACAACATGCAGACGCACGAGATTTTATTTTTTTAAGTCTTCTGAAGCACAAATTAAATCAGAATTTAGACGAACTTTTTAGAAAGTGACGTGAATAAATAATAATAATAATAATAATAATAATAATAATAATAATAATCCATCGAAATAGTAGTCGAAACTATGGACTCGGTGGCCTTTCGTAGTAAAGCAACTTATTTAACTATAATATATTACAGTCAATAAATAAATGAATACAGCATTTTTATTTAAAAACATTTAGCTAAAAGTTGCGTCTTCTTTCTACAGTTACAATATTTAATATTCATTCAATAAGTAGATGACTACATACACACACACACACACACACACATATATGTTAGGTAACACTAACAGTGTGTTTCAGCAGAATGATGCATATCCACATTAATAATAATTGACTCTGACAGAACATTTTTGCATGGTAAGCGCGATTAAAGTCAAACTGCCTATTGTTAGCTGAGGCAGGAAGCAGTGGGTGGCTGCTGAGGATCCGTCAGGTTGCTGAGGGTCACTCCGTGGAAACACGAACAAAGCTGAGGGGTCCTCAACTGGTATAAGCAACGGTGTACTTTAAAAGACAGGAAAAGCATGTTAAAGACTGCTGCTGATGATTCATTTAATTTGTTTTAATTGTGAGTTTATGCCAATTCACAAAAGTGGTTTAAAGAGTCCAATAAGAGTCTGATTCAGTCCAGTCATAATCAAGTTCAAACTATTGTATTCTAACTTATTTATTATTCAGTTCTATCCAATACAATATCATCATTTTAAATCTTCATTTTCATCAAGTTTATTCCAGTTCATTGCAGCCTGTGTTTATATTGATGCCAATCCATAAAACTTTCCTCTCTGATGTCATTTTAATCAACAATTTGCCGACAACAGACCATAAAATGGTTTTTACATTTAATAAATTTACCTTTAATTCAGTTTTACCAGAATGACTCGATTTAAAGATTATTATTTATAAAATACCCGGATAGTCTTGAGACCAATAAATCTTCATAATTTTTTATTAGAGCTTGGCTCATTGAGTCCTCAATTCACTGATTCATTAATATAGACAAAGTAAAAGAAGAACTTAAATGTTTGATCAGTCAGGGTCTTTACAGCATTTAAAACCTCTCTCAGATATATTTAATTCTCAGTCAAGGTGAAGATGTAGAAATTAAGTAAAAAGAAGCTGGGCGCAGATTAGTTCTCCATAGCAACAAGTGGTGATGTGACACATGTCATTATGTTTAAAAGTAGGCTAAAAATAGAATAAATAAATAAATAAATAAATAAGGTGGATGGTTTTGACAGTGAGTTTAAGCAGAAACATCGAGTGGGGCACCGCCTAGTGGTAACTTAGGAGGAAGTTATGGGTCAGTTGGCACTTGTTTTATTCGATGTCTATTTATGACATAAAAATATCTAATGTTATATTTAAAACAATATATTGATATAATAGTTGTAGTTAAGATTTCGGCATCACTGAAATCTAAATATATCAAATTATAATGAAAGGAATTAAATTTAAATTTGGCCACTCAGCCCTTTTTTCTTAGGTCATATTTTTCTATCACACACACACGATGCAGAAGCTTTAAAATGGCTTAATGCACAGATCATTAAGCAAAGCACATCACATTATCTGTCACTGGACTGCTTACTTAGCACAGAGTGCATGGATGGAGGATCACTTCTATCTATCAATGTGTTTCACCCTTGACCCCCCAGAGTCAGAGCAAGGTCTTCTCTCGGCCTACATGCTCCTCCTACTATTAGGAGCAGGCTGACTGGAGGAGGGGGGCCCCCCAGTCAGCTGGGCCCTCTGTCACAGGGGCCAAGAAATATGGCCTATCTGCTGTTTGTCCCTAGCATGATTTTGTTTTGCGAGTGTGCTGTGGCTACTGTTGAGCGGAGCCCCAGCATCAGACAAGCTCTGTCTCTGTCTCCCAGATATATTTGTACAATAAATAAGGAGGAAGGGCTATGAGTAGACAAGTGTTTTGACTTCATCATTTATATTTTGTTCATTTTCTGTCCCCCCCCCTCCCTCCACACAGACCCACACCCACAGAGATTTTCTGCTGCAGTGGCAGGATCTTAGTGGATAACGAAGATAATACTGCAATCGCTCTGGGTGAAAGCTACAGGAGGATGAGCTTCTGTGTTCTCCTGCAGAATCTGAAGATAGTCAGATTTCAAATTGTGGGCTTGTTGATTAGTCGATCTCATTTTATTTCTTGTTGCAGCAGTCAGAAAGTAAACAGGCAGCACAGCTGCTTTAACACTAGACTGCTCTTATGAAGTTTAAAATTGTTAAATGAGCACTCTGGATCACTGACAGTCACTTCAAATTGTCACATTTTTTACATGTGACGCTGCTGTTCAGGTAAACCCAGACCCCAAAAGTCCATGTGTAATTTAACAATTTTTGTTCATATGGACATTCTGCAGCCTGTTTGTGCTCATTAAACAATGGTTTCGACCTCATGTTGCAATTCCAGAGGAAACTATATTCAAGTAAGACTGTTCTGTGCAATCATAAGTTTAAACCCAGCTCCCTCAGTGTGTCCCCGAGCTGTAAGCTTTCCTTAAAACCAACCGTCTCTGATCCTTCTGTTATACTCAAAACAGGTTTAACGAAGAGAGGAGAAAAATTAACCTTCTGCATAAACTGAATGTGTAACAACTAAACTGCTGAAATTGTGCCAATTAAACAGATTAAGTGCTTTCTGATCAAGTCCTGCATCAATAGTTGATGCTGTTGTGAGAGAACAGTTTGTAATCTCAGTGTTGGATAAGTCTCAAGGTTTGTAGATTAGTACTGATAACAGCACTATCACAACGGTGTCTTTGTACACTGACAGTTGACCGTGTTGGTGTGTGTGTGTGTGTGTGTGTGTGTGTGTGTGTGTGTGTGTGTGTGTGTGTGTGTGTGTGTGTGTGTGTGTGTGTGTGTGTCCACAGCATCTGAAATTAGGTTATAACTATAACAATTTAAATTACCCAATTGCTCAAATTCAGCACTTCAATCTTTAGATTTTTTTGACACAGGTAAGAACAATGTATGTATGTATGTATGTATGTATGTATCTATCTATCTATCTATCTATCTATCTATCTATCTATCTATCTATCTATCTATCTATCTATCTATCTATCTATCTATCTATCTATCTATCTATCTATCTATCTATCTATCTATCTCATCAAAACTTGACAATAGAAGATGGAAAACATTGCTGGTCTGATGAGTCTCCATTACAGCTCCACATTCAGATGATTGGATCAGAATTTGGTGAAAACATGGATCCATCCTGACTTGTATCAACAGTTCAGGCTGCTGCTGGTATAATGGTGAGGGGATATTTTTTGACACACTTAGTACCAGCATGGCCTGGTTTAACCACCACAGTCTACCTGAGTGTTGTTGCTGACCATGTCCATCCCTTTATGACCACAGTGTAGCATCTTCTGATGCTACTTCCAGCAGAATAATGAACCATGTCACAAAGCTCAGATCATCTCCACCTGCTTTCTAGAACATGACAGTTTACTGGACTCCAACGGCCTCCACAGCCACCAGATCTCAGTCTAGTAGAGCAGCTTTGGGTTGTGGTGGAACGGGAGATTCTCATCATAGAAGTGCAGCCGACAAACCTGCAGCAACTGTGTGATGCTGTCATGTCAATATGGAGCAAAATCTCTGAGGGAGGTTTCCAACACTTTGTAGAATTCATGCCACCAAGAGTTAGGACAGTTCTGGAGGGAAAAGAGGATCCAACCGGGTACTAGCAAGGTGGACATATTAAGATGGCCAGTGAGTGTTTACACTTCTCAATGGGATAAACAGCAAACTAAACATTTGTGATGACAGGAAACCTCTGTGTCATCCACTGCGATTGGACATCCAGTCTGAGTTGGGTTGCTTAGTAACTGGTTTTTATCAAAACTGTTGAACCACGGCACATCTTTTGTTCAAAGCACCATTTAATTACGAGGAAATAAAACATATGAGAGCTGTTAAGAAGCTTTACATAAGTCGCTAATTACACACCCAGTTTTCCCATAAATAATACAAAAAAAAAAACACACACACACACACACACACACACAATCTGCCTTTTAAAGTTCCAGCATGTACAATTTTTGAACATCTCTGTATTTACTGGCAGATGGGCTGTAAGGTAATGGCACCAACCCTTTACCATTTACATTTACCTCAAATGTTTGAAGAACACGCTGTACACCATGCTGAGATGTGCCAAGCTTTCAGTAATATCTCTTTGAGAATCACCTTGATGCTGCAAAAGTACTCATTTCTGTCTGTCAGACTGTCTCATCCTTTGATTATTAATAGATTATTAATAGTCTTTAAAAGAAGCTGCTAGTAGACTTGAATATTGTTTATGTCTGTCTTGTGTTTCTGGTCAGCTTATTGAGCCCATTCACATGAGCATCAAAATCCAGTATCTGGGAATAATCAGATAATTGTAATAATCTGAGCTGACGTGTCTAAATGCACTTCTGAAATACCAAATAAAAAAAAATCTTTGCCTACATTCAACAGTTCTTTGTCGGATTTATTTTGAAGTACATACTTCCGGCTATACTTAGCATTAGCTGCTAATTTGAGCGGCTAGAAGCTGCTGTGTAGTCTACAGGTGAATGTTTTATTCTGTTTATACTCTGACTTCCTGCAGCTGCACGCCATCTTGTTTTTCTTTTGTGTTCCGTTCAGGTCGTGACTACATTGCTTCCATTTTCTTTAATGTAAGACTTTGGAAAGACGTCGCATTTGTAAAAAGACTAAATAATCCAATATACAGGTTTATAAGCACAAAATATTTGGGAGAAATATATATGTGTCAATCTGATTTCTCATTATCTGATAACAATCTGATAAAGGATATTAGATTTAGTTGTCTACATGACCACTTAATTATCTGACAACTCCAGAAATCAGGTAATAATCAGATTTTTGGTGTGCATGTAAACAGGCTCATTGAGATCTAACTCTGCAAGTTCATTTGTAAAGAATTATATTTTATGGATTTGTAGCTACAGTTGTCACCACAACATGCTAGTGGTGGGCAGATCGATCCAAAAATCCGTAATATCTATACCAATGTTGTTATGAATATCTATTGATTCTACTGTGATAACATCCATACTTCATTATAAGGTTTGAGAACTATCAGAATCTCCATAAATGAGGAGGATAAAGTGTTTTTGGGTGGATTTGGTTGACGGCCTCGACAAGGCACCTATATGCCCCAAATCTGCTTCTCTCGACAAGATAATGCCAAATACAGATATTTAAAATAGCACCTGTAACAACTTTGTTGCTGGACATCCAATTATAAAAAACCTAAATGTATCTATAATCTATCACAAACTCACCATACCATCTTTATTTAAAGAGCACTTAAAAAAAAACAAGACTAATCAAAGTATTGTACTGTATAAATGAAAAGAACCTAAAAGCTTTAAAGCAGCTTCTCTTGCCAAGATGATGCCAAATTTGTATTTTTGGTGGTATGAGTAATAATATTGTTTATGAGTTAAAGTTTAAAAAAATAATGCCCTATTAAGCAGTATCAGTATTGTCAATAGCAGCTCTTTATTTACTTGGCATCAGATGAAGACCATATGGATCCATATCACACACCCCTACAACATGTTTCCTTTTTTGTCTCATCCACAGCACACCTTCATCATGTAATATTTGACTGATTGTGATAAGAAGTGGTGTAGGCACTGTACCCAATCCTGCTGAGAAAAATGCTCAAAATGTGAAAAGAAAATGAAACAAATGTTGTTTGTCAGTTTCATGGCTGAGTGTGTGAATGTTTCTGTTTTGGAACAGCAGTTTTTATATACTCCTGAATATAGTTGTCACGATACTAAAATGGCGAACTCGGTACCAATACTAAGGATAGTCCTCGATACTCGATACTATTTTCTATATTACAGGAAGGAGAAGCCTTTTTTTAAGTCAGAACACCACAAATCAACACAGCCCGAACAATAAAATAAAAATATATCAATAAAAATAAGAGAAGACTTTAACATTGTTATTTTCGCAATGATACAGTCTTTTCAGACTGTTTGCTCATTGCAGTGCAAAAATAACTAAACTAGAAAAACGTAACCTGCTTGTAACGGAACTTATTTACATAAGTGTCCTTCTCCTCACAATGCCTGAGAACAGCTCAAGTAAACAATAGAAGAGAGAAACTAGTTAAGATGATTTAGTTTAGAAAAGAGAGAAATTCATTAAAAAACATTTAAAAGATTAGCTAAATGTTTTTTCTATGATCTAAAATGGCATTAATATCTGACTGTAAACCAGGGCGAGATCAGTTTGGTCATGGAGCATCTGCTGCTCTGACTGATGCTGGGAGCTGGGACCAATCCTGGCCAGTGGTTTTAGATGGGGGAGGGGTCTGCTGCAGCACCTGCTGCTCAGAAGAGTATGATACCTGATTTCACGTCAGTCTCCAACAGATTTCAATAACACCTGAAGATAGTTGGACTTGTGGCTTGTTGCTTTTCTTTTTTTTTTGTTTGTTTGTTTGTTTGTTTGTTTGTTTGGTTGCTAGAGGGGTCTGAAAACTCGCCTAATGTTGCAACAAAGCTGGCCACACAGTTTACAGTGGGTCCACCAGGTAGCCGCTGTAAGGCAGTACTGCCCGCTGCAGTGCCTGTTAAAAGTGGGTAGAGGCGGTTGGACGTCTTCACGAACCATCAGACAGCAAAGTGGCATTTAAGTGTTGGTAACAGTGCTTATTAATATCTAACAAGACCATTTTAGTAATGATTGGTATCTTAGAATTGATTTCTTTTTTTACAACAATACTCTTGAATGATAAAAGCTTTTAGCAGGTTCTTACTGTAACTCAAATGCTAGAATGGAAACACACACTTTTTCCGAACTATCTCTCTTGATTCCTTTGTGAGAAACTTGCCTATAACTAACCTTTTAATTATGCTTTTTTTTTAGAAAACGTTAAGCACTACGTACAGCTGACTTAGTTGTTATCGTTTTATTAAATCTTTAGTCACCGAGAAACATTCTTCAACATTTTCAAGCTTTTGAGACTTGAATATAAGGTTGTGAATATACTTTCTTTTTAAGCTTGTGTTTGCATTGACAATTAGTTCCATCATGAGCGTAACTGTTATCATACTTACCAGTGTACTACACTAGGAGCCAAAGTATTCCACTAGAGGGTATATTAAAGAACTCAGACCAGACAAACGAAAAGAAGACTATAAACATGGTGACAATAGATGGTTAGCATTTGGTTCATTTTGAGATCACAGCAGAAAAAAATGACAGCATAGATGAAATGTAAGGCTGCTAAGCCGGCACTCCGTATCGTGTCTTAGAAACCCTCTATCATTTATATCGCTGTTGACCCGCTGACCTTAAATGTGGTCAAACTGGTTACTTCTATATTGCTGCTTATGAAAGATTAGCATTAATTTCTGAAGACTTACACAGGCAAACCAATTATGTGGTAAACATGCACAATTTAAGCCAAGAATATTGTTGCTCCAAGACTAATAATTTTCAAAGTAATTCCATCATTTCAACTTTTTTTGTTTTTTAATTTTTTTTATTTTTTGAGACGTTTTGGTACAATTCCCTGCATCCTTATTTTTCCCCCTTTTTTAGGTGTCAATATCTCAAAAACTACACCGCAAAGGAGGCTGAAATTTGGAACGGTAATACACCTCCACCTGTGGAATATACATTTCCACTGGAAACTGCCTATTTTCTGTGGCATGTGACAGTTTTTCTCAGTTTTGAAGATAAGCACACCAAAATGGTTTCAACTTGTAAAGCATTCAATCTTATTAATATTTCATGAATGCTGAAATTCAGAATGGGCACTTTACTGTGGAAATAATTAAGTAAATTGGTAAAAACGTTCATGAAAAAGTTGATGTGATAAATACATGTAAATTTCTAATGCAATGATCATTATATATTAGGTTAATAATAAATAAATAAGCAGTAAATGCACAAAAGACAAAGAAGCAAGCTGCAATAATCTAATATTTTGGAATTCTGATATTCGTGAGTAGTGAAATGCAGACAAAACTAAATTCATGACATTCCGCTTTTCAGGGCTCTGTATGTAACTCAGCTAGAAATGCAGCTCATCCTTCTGATTAAAAAAATGAAAAGAAGAAACAGAATGGGGGGAAAATCCTTGGATTGCAGTGCTTAAAGGCATTGAACACGGTCTAACACAGAACTGCAGCTTGTCTCGCCCCTTCTCACACTGTTTCTTGTTAAATGTTTAAATTGGATGGTGTAGCCTGCAAACCCACACACTCACTGTCACTGGTATGTTTACAAGGCTATTCTGGTCCTGCTTACTTCATATCTGCAGACCTACTGCGTATCCTTCACAAAAGCACAAGAAGTTATTGTCTTCATCTGCAGGACTTATTCCTGTTATCTGTTTTCAGGCCATAATGGATTGAAAAAAAAATCAAATATGCCTTTATCTTAAAAACAAAGCTTTAATTTAATAAAGACATGCCACGATCATGATGATGATGATTATGATGATGCTAGTAGAGATGTGACGTTCATGAACGAATCGATTCTTTTGAACCAATGGGAACCAATTCACAGCTGTGAGCTGTTCATTTGTGAGCCATTCTTTTTATATACAAATTTTCCACACTGCCTTCATCACATTTGTGACATCATAGTCTGACGTCCAACATGCTCCATTCATGTGAAGCATCTATAGGAAGAGAGTTGTTCTATGCAAAACATTTACTAGAATTCACACTGACTGCTCAGGTTTATTTTTTTTTATCTATATTTTTCCTGTAATTTTTTTGATCTTATATAGTAGATTTTATATGGGTACATATTTTGATTGTTTGCCATTCTTATACATTGTGAAATTTTGTAAGATATTGTAAGAACGAAAAGGAACGGCTCCTCAAGATCTGGCTCCCTTCAAAGAGCCATAAATCCCATCTCTAGATGCTGGTCATCATGGCATCTGATAGGCGACTATAATCGTGTAGTGCTGGACATGGGCAACAATCTGGCTGTGAGTCACACACTTACCCAGGTCACCCCAGCTTATATACTGCACTCATATGCATACACACAATTGGACAAATGCATGCACATACATGCACACACATGCAAGCTTAGCAGTCACCAAAGTTCATTATTCTATATAGACCGACAGTCACCTAGCCACCTGTGCAGGTCTTTTCGCTGTCCTACTCGCATCAAATGACTCTTACAACAGTCAAAACGCCTGCATTCATATTATGATAATATGTTAATCTAAACATGACTGTGTCATTTTGTCAGCTAATAATTTAGATGCCAGTTTAAAATAGATATAAAATCCTAACATCAATGTTCAATACAACAGTAAACACATGCAACAGCGACTTCATCTAATGTGAAAATGATTAGAAAATGAAAAAGTCAACACAGCTTGGATGGATGGATAAGAGACTGTCCAGTCTTCAGAGAGCTTCCCAAACTTTTCCATGCAGCAATCCACCTGTGGAGGTATGTTTGGTCTAGCAAGACCCACCAAATATTTCATGCAGTAAAACAGGCCGTGTCATTACCATGTAAAAGGAAACACATACATAAGCACACACACACACACACACACACACAAGGACAGATGTGGACAGTATCTGTGTACAAACACACCTAAATCACCAATCGCCCCTAGGGGGTATTTATAGACACAAATTAACCTACCAAGCATGTTTTTAGACTGTGAGAGGAAGCGAGACTTCGAGAGATCCCACTCATGCACTGGGAGGACATACACACTCCACACAGAAAGGCTCCAGCAGATCAACCTTCTTACTATAAGGCAACAGGCATGAACCACCACACCATCTTGAAAATTCCCAGTACAAACCATTTGAAGAAAACTGAGCACTTTAAGAAAATAATTAAGCAGATGATTAAATGCAGCGTTTAACTGATCAGATGAACCAATCAAAACCATGTCAGTAAATTATTTTTGTACATCACTCGTAAATCCCCCTGCAGCTACCTGCAGAGGACACGGACGCAATGAAGATGGATTCTCTCACGATGGTGCAAGCTCAAGAAAATCCCAGTGATTGTCAACAACTGGTGTACTGACAATGTGTTACAGTTACAGCACCAGTCAAAAGTCCTTTGAAGTAATGGGAAAGTGTGTCCAAACCTTTCACTGGTCACCATGTACGATAGCCATCAGAATGTGACTTTGTTGTTATTGTAATTGTTATTGTAATGAACCCAAAGAAATACAGACAGTAAATGCAGTCTTCAGCCTAATAAATTAACCAGAAAAACAGACGCATTATTGATGTTGGTGAGTAAGCTCCACCCTCTGACAGCAGTGTGTAAATGTGTGGCTGCTTTGGGGCATCAGATTCCAGAGTTACATGATTAAAAAGTTACCACCATGTAATGTGTACACTATAACAACTTTATATGTGTGGTGTTGGTTTTGACTATTGAAAGCTATCAGAAGTGGTGACACAGGTCACAGCTTCTATAGTCTGGACTTTTTTACCATAATATATGACCCTCACATAGCCAGGATCACCATTTCTGATTTAAACTTTACTGTACCTGCATTATAATGAACTCAGAATTAAAAACAAGTGTTTTCAGGATTTTTCTTGTCTTTTAGGACGTACATGCAGATAAACTAACACTGTTGCCCCCTGTGGTCACATATTCCAATGGGTTACAGATTTCGGTGTAACACAGGGTCTGCTGGTGCTGTAAATCCCTGCTGTCACTATTCCACATAAATAACTGGTGTTGTGCACAAATGAGTTCATAAGAACGCGTTTATTTTCCCGTTGAACTGAATAATGAGTATTTGCAAATAGAGAATTTGAACGTGAACTCACTGAGATTATACAACTCTCTACCTACATTTCTGCACTACTGCACACCCAAGTAACAAAGCAGGAACACTCCATGGCAACGCCGGTGCAGTCCTGCTCTAAAACAGCAAGAGCAGGTGAACAGAGAGGAGCTGCAGGAATGAGAGGAGCTACATTTTGCAGCTTTTTTATTTTATTTTATTTAGTTTTTGCTTTAAATTTAGGGAAGAGGCTAAAATAGCTGTTCAACAAAAAGTAAACTTCTGCTACACTGAAAAAGGTTAGTTTTGTCCATTTTCCACACATCTGTTGTACATGCCTTTCTCTTTTGTTTTACGGATTTTAAAGTCTAGTATAAGCAATTTTGATGGAACACACTTTCATTTCTTTTCCTTCTCAAGTTCAGTCTAGTTCATCATTGAAATGGTGAATTATGAAAGTGAACTATTCATTTTAACCTGTAAGAACTGAACTTTGAACTATTTCATGAGAAGCCTGAACTTGCACAACGCCCTAAATAACCTCATTTCATCAATAGAATATGAAACTAGTACAAACAATAGACATTTTTTAACTTCGAGTAAAGGCAGTTTTCCACAAGTAACACCATCATAAGCTCTACTTATAGGCATCTTACACTGAGAAAAGGAGGGTAATGAGATTTGTATACTACACATCCAAACATTCAGTCTTCATGTTTGTCCTTGACCACACACAACCACAACAAAACACTTAAAAAAGGGAAATTAAGTAGGATGACCACAATAGTGCTGAGAGAAAGCAGGCTTTGCAGGGGGTTTTCCTTAGTGTCATCCTGCAAGGTCAAAAAAAAAAAAAAACCTCCAACTTGGCTGATTGACCTCTGCCCCCTGTTGGCGTATTTCAGCCACTACCAGAAACATAGTTGGGATGTAAATATTATTATTATTATTATTATTATTATTATTATTATTATTATTATTATTATTATTATCATTATTATTATTATTATTATTATTATTATTATTAATATTATCATTATTATTATTCACTATACAGACAACCTAAAGTCATAAACTTAAAATTTCCCTTCAGGGATTAATGAAGTATTTTTAATTTCATTTTAATAAATTAATCCCAATTCTACGCATACATCTGCACATGAAGTAATTTTTCAGTTTTTATTAAACTTACTGATGTGATGTAAATGTAGTTACTTCTCAAGTTACATCTATTGAAATGCAGTTACTGTACAAGTACACTTTTTAAGCTACATGATAAATAAAGTCAGTAGAAACGTTTAACCTCTCCTTCAGAGGGAGAGCAAATACTCACCTGCCTGCCCACTTTCTTGTGGCTCCAATACCCTCTAAACACAACCAGAAACTTCCCCTGAAATCACATAATAATACAAAAAAGACTTGAGTTTCCTGGGTCCATATTTCCAGGTAGCTAGTATAGTGGGGAGATGCAAGTGTGAATTAGTGACACATAAAACTAAAACCAGTTATAAAAGAGATAACTTAGAAATTGATCAGTAACCAGCAAATAAATGCTATAATAAATAATAAAGTAAATACAAATCATTTGTATTTTAAATATTTTACTTTGTAAATATTTAAAGAGTCTTTTATTGGCTGACTGGTAACACCTTTCAGAGCCCATCAAAGTTTGCTTATTGCAGTGGGCTTGGGATTGAAGCAGGTAGAAATCATTTACCTGCTTCAGAGAGCCCACGATGAAGACCATGTTGTTCAAGTTCTCTAATTCTTTAAATACAGTTCAGCCTATATTGTTAGGTGAGAAACTTTAGAAAATCAAGGTAGATATGTCCACAATTACGTAAGGAGCACCAGAGGGGACTATAATCTCTCTATTTGTATTCACACTGTACATCTCTGACTTGTCATCTGGGTCATGTCATCTGAAAAAATACACTGATGACTCTCTGCTTCTGGTTGTTGAGGGGTGTGTCAGGCTGAGTACAAAGAACTGTTCTGTACAGTCAAACTTATCTTAAATGTGAACAAGACAGAAGTGGTGATGGTGAGGATCAGGAGTAAACCAAGCACTATTTCCCCTTAGTGCAGCACTAAGGCATCTATAAGAGGGGACTCTTCCTCGTGAGGAAGCTTGGGTCCTGCAGTTTGCAGCACAATGTTGTTTATCTGCTGTAACTCTGCATTGAGGAGTTCAGTCTACTTTCCAGCCATCTGTTGGAGCAGCAGCATCAGAATCAAAGACTTAGAAACTGTGCTGCCAACTGATCATGTTGCAGGTTGATCTTTATAAATAACACTACATACCCTCTGCATCAGCAGGGATTAAATAATGTATTAAGTCAGAGGCTTCTTCAGCTCTGCTGCAGTACAGAGAAGCGCAGGAGCCCATGGAAAATTAAAAAAAAGAAAGTCAAGACATCTTTAGATTCAAAATAATATTCTTTTATTAACAGTTTGTGTTTAAAACCAACAGCGAAAGTTTAATCTGAGAATTCAGATTTATCTTCCCAAAAACATCTAAACAAACAGCACAGAAAGAGTGAAAATGCTTTCATCCGATTAGTGTCAATTATAAAGCTTTCATTAGTACATAGTATATAGTACATTAGTACATAGTATATAATGTGTATATAATGTGTGTAATTAACACAGAATTACATTGCTGTGACTTTTAGATTCATCAGCAACATGTTAAGAAAATGACGGGCAAGAAAGAAAGTAGGTTAAAACAAGGGAGCACTTATAATACCCTGTGAAAGTGAAGATATTTACACTTTGCACATGCTCAGTAGGGTCTTCTTTCTGCCAGTGAAAAATGGAACATGAACACTCATCTACCACATAAATAATTAACAATAAAGTTTGCAAATAAAATATACAATAATTTGAAGTGTAAAGTCTAACTAGTTGGCTTTACCAATAACATTTAAGCAATAACTTATTGACTTAAAAAATTAAGTTTCTGTTAACCTTTACTTTAAACACACATGAAGAACATCTTTCTCAAGTAACTGATGAACTCAATAGTTCTTACTTGGGAGCAGGAACTAGGTGTGGCCATGGTTTTAGCTAAATTCATGTCATGCTTCTTACATGGTGCAGCAGCCCAGTAACTTGAGAGCAGTCACGTGGTACTACCAAAAATGATTAAAAATCACTCATTTTCATCATCAGGCAACATTTAAACTGGTATTCTGTATTTTAATGCCCATAACATGTTGTCTGTACCAGGGCTGGTCCTGGCCTGTATCACCAGCCCCCACCACCACCATACACACATTGATCCTGTCCAATGCCACCACCTGACACACAAGTAATTTGAGGCTGTGGATGTTCTGGCTGGTGGGAGGAGTTCCAAAGTATTTCAGGAGTGCCCTTGAATTTACAGTGGCATGCGAAAGTTTGGACAGCTCTTAGGAAAATCCCTGCGTCCGTTTGTCACTGACGGAGCTTTTCAAGCAGCAAATTCCTTTTAAGATATTTGATACCCTATGGAAACAGAAACATTTAGTAGTGAAACCATATTATTGCTCCAACAGAAAAAAAATTTTCTGTGCATTTAAACAACAATAGGCATGTACATAAATTTGGGCACCCTTCTAATTCATTTTAAGACCTGTTGGGATTAATAGCTTACATTGGCAGGACGAAATTGCTTTGATTAACTCATTAGCTCTTCAGTTACAAAGACAGGTGGGACCAATCATTTAAAAAGCTGTTTAACATAATTGCTGGCTGTTCTTGTCCTTGGTTCTTTTTTAGAGAGTGGCAACATGGGGGCCTCAAAAATATCTCTCCACTGACTTAAAAACTATGAAAATTCCTTATTATGAATTAGGAGAAGAGTACAAGAAATTATCTGGAAAGTTTGAACTGCCCATCTCTACTCTCAGAAATGTAGTGCAGAAACGTGTGATGGTTTACTCTGGCTGTGTGTTTTGGTGTTTCTCTTGAGATTCTAGGTGAGGCTGAGCAGGTTGCCTTGGAGACTCAGGGCGGAGTCTGGAGCAATGATTACTCACACCTGCTACTTAAGGATCTACAGGAAAGCTTGTCTTCACCAGATTACATCTCTTTGTGTGGCAATCAGGCCTTCTCCAGTGGTTTTTCTTGTGGTTCATCGTAGTTACTTCCCTTTTTCTCTGCTACTCCCTAAACTCCTTGGTGTAGCCTCAAGGATCCTTTGGATTACTGTCTGGATCAGGACTTCCTTCATTTGCCAACTTTTTCTGCAGCTCTTGGCTACCTGCCTGTTCACGCTGGCAACTGCCAGAACCTTGCCTTCCACAGTCAGAGACCATTCCCTGACCATTCCCCTCCGCTATCGGACTCATCCGGATTATATGCGAACTTCCTGGACCAAGACCAAGCCGACTCAAATCATCATTTAAATAAAACTGTTATTCCTTCCTCAGTCCTGTGTCATCTGCTTTTAGGTCCACATTCTCGCTACAGTTCCAACAACCGTGATGAAATGGAAGGCCACAGGAACAGTTCTCGTGAAGGGAAAGATGTGGTAGACCAATAAATAAATAAATAAAAAATAAAAGTATAGTAAAGGCGCAGGGGAAGGATGGCTAAAATGATCACAGACCAGCCACAGACCACCTCCAGAGAACTACAAGAACATCTGGCCACTGATGGTGTAGTTGGTAATCATTCCACAGTCCATCGTACTTTGTACCAGGGAAAGCTCTTTGGATGGGCTGATGCACAAAAAGTCTTTCCTAAGTGTTGGTCATTAAAGCAGTTGCATGAAAAGCACGTCTGGACAGGCCAGAAGCATTTTGGAAAGTAATAATGTGGTCAAATAAAACTAAGAATTATTTGGTCAGAATAGGAGGAGGTATACAAGTCACCATAAACATACTGAATACCAAACATGGTTGTGGTAAACATTTTTATGTGATGTTTGAAGGTAAAATGAAAAATATTCAACCAAAATAGTCTTCGACTCTTCAGGGTTATGAGGACTTTGATGAGGAGCTACCGACAAACTTTAAATGTCAGTTCTGGTGATGAACCTGAAGCTGTCACCACTCAACAATAAATAATATTTTCATTTTGAACTAACCTGCCTCTGTCTGAGGGGTGCTTGATGGAAGACGGTAAACGTTTTCTACTATATTTTCATGTTGGTCATGAAAGTGGTACTTGGAGAGCCTGATATAAAATCTATTATACTGTAAATATACTCTATTAAAATTAATATTACATTTGCAGTGAGGCCCATTATCCCCATTTTTATTATTTTTTATTTTATTATTTTACAAAATTTTATTTAATAGTTTATTTTTTTTATGCTGCTCTTCACTGAAAACATAAATCTGTTGAATAGTGATGTTTATACTGTGCAATACGTTGGTTCCGTTTACAACGTCTAACCAAAACTGAAATAAAAAAATATAAATTCATCATGTGTTCTTCTACAGATGTGGTATGGCTGCGTGAGGAGGAATCAGTTAAATACACACCCCATGAAAACGAAGTAAATGCACATAAAAACAGAATCAAGTATAATGACATGGTTTACATGTTTTTTTCCCTATGATATTGAGAAGAAGAGTAAAAAGCTAAATTCAGTGGAAATTCATATTTAAAGTAGAGATTGTTATCTACTTTGAATATGATTAATTCATCTGCCCAGAAATTTCCCTACAATATTCTGAGAGCAAGTCATTATGAGGACAGTGAATGTCACATGAATAACAGCTGAAAAACATCATCTTAGCAGTGCATAAAGAGAGGTCCGTATACGAGCTGTGCGGCAAAGGATGCAGAGGGTGGGGGCGTAGGACTGTGTGTGTGAGGGTGGGGTATGTAATAAATCACCACCACTTCTTGCCCTTGACAGGGTTCCTGGTTTTGAACGGCTGAGAAGTTGGCTTTTGTGTTCAGCTAACAATAGAGAAATGCTGTTAGTTAAGGTTAAACTCAGTTGTAACCTTGCTCGTTCTTAAATATATCTCTTGGAATAATCCATCACAATCCACAGTATTCACTGGATTTGCTTGAATTCACATGTAAGGCAGTCTGTTTAGTGCTATTTAATTATAGATTAGTAGTGGAGGAGTGATGGAAAGGATGACTGTATTTTTATTTACAACTAATACAAAGCAGAGAATTTTCTGTCTTTCTGTTCTAAGATTTTACAGATGAAAAAATAGTTAAAGAATTTTTAATTCTTGCATAACTAAACATGACATGTTTCACTGTCTCATTATTTAACACAAACTGAGCAGTTTGTGAAAAACAAGAGAAGCAACTTTTGCTGTCCGTCATTATGAGAAGGCTCATAATGGCGGGAATGATGGGAATGATTATGTATAAGTGGAAACCTTTCAGCAGTTTCCAGTCTTCTCAGGCTTCGAACAGGACAGTTAGAAAAAGACTAAACTTGTATGGGTTGCTTGGAAGCTTTGCAGTAAAAAGCTGCTTCTCTCTATAAAGAATGTGGCAGCAAAGCTGTGGCTTGCAAAGCTAACTTTTGATAAATGTTTACTTTAGGAAATGTGTTGTTACTTTTTAAGAGCCACATTTTTATCATTATTTTTATGCTTTAAAATAAAGAAAAACGTCAAACTTTTGCAAAAAAAAGGGAATAGACAGGCTTTCTTCTATGGAAAGTAGATATTTGTGAAAAATTGTGTAAAAAATAAATTAATAAATAATTAAAGCCCATAGTTTCCACCAGGAAAATAAATAATGTATTACTGATACTTTTAGTGTCATTATGTTGTGGAAATTCAATGCAATTAAAAACTGAAAATAAACCTGCATTTGTTATTATATCTATATTTAAAAACATCACTTCAACATCTTCTAACAGCAGGCCTTCATTTAAAGGAAAATATATGTATGTAAATGTACAAAGGTATATATATATATATATATATATATATATATATATATATACACACACACACACATGATGCACACAAGATAAAAAAAAAAAAAAAGCATATTTCCAATGCTGTGGTTTATTGTGTGGCAAAGACATCGGTACAATTTGTGATGTCATTATCAAGATATTTCAGAAAGATATCATGATATCATTTTTTTGGGAATATCACCAGTGTGAATATGTTTATTTTTCGCTGAACTAAACCCAACATATTTGTAAACAACTTAAAAGTGACGTCTTTGGGATTTTATGAGGTCCTCAACAGTGACTGCATACATTTTTCACCAGAGCTACACGACATTACCAACCATGCATTGTGCAGTAAATCCTGCTAGATTTGCATGAGAAACGGCAAGTGGAGATGAAAGGACGCATCATATGCATTATGTGCTCATGGTTACAGGTATATTACGTACTGTCTGCAGAAGATTTCAACAGTAAACATATAACATTTCCATACAAGTTGTGTCCGCCTGCTTTGAAAAAGCAAGTTTGAATGTCATTGACTTCTAATCTGAAGAGATGTGGAGATGAAGCATCCACCCAGTTTGAGAGGATATCCGAAAGTCTTTGTCATTAAAAAAAATTAAATAAAATAACGACCCCCTGCCAAATGCACTGCCTGCAGCCTTCAGGGTTATTTCTTCATAGCAAGAGGTTAGTTGGTTACTTGCAGGTTTCTCAAGTTCAGTCTTTCATTCTGAATTCTAACTTAAAACAACTAAAATAAATTTAACTTTGAACTAGTTCATGAGAAGCATGAACTTGCACAACACTGAATGTTGTGACATTCCTGACATGATTCACACCCACTGGCTGAAGAAGCTAACTGCACTCCATGAGCGCCTGGCAGTGCAAATGACCCAGCTGGTAAAGGATGGGACCCACCCTGAATGGCTGGACAATCCTGATCCAGAAGGATCCCCTGATGGAACAGTTCCATCCAACTATCAGCCAAAAACATGTCTCCCCACCACATGGAAGCTCATGTCAGGCATCATAGCAGCTAAGATAAGTGGGCACATGGATCATTACATGAGCACAGCACAGAAGGGCATTGGTAAAAATACCAGAGGAGCAAAACACCAGCTGCTGGTAGATAGAACAGTCGCTCTGGACTGCAGAACCAGGAATACCAATCTGTGCACTGCCTGCATTGATTACAAGAAAGCCCATGACTCAATGCCACATACATGGATCATGGAATGCTTGGAGATGTACAACATCAACAGGACTCTAAGAGCCTTCATTGCAAACTCAATGTAGCAGTGGAACACCCCCCTTGAGGCCAACTGCAAACCAATTGCACAAGTGTCCATCAAATGTGGCATATACCAAGGAGATGTCCTGTCCCCTGTGCTGTTCTGCATAGGTCTGAACCCCCTCAGCCAAATAATCACCAAGACTGGCTATGGATACCGACTCAGGAATGGGTCCACCATCAGCCACCTCCTCTACATGGATGACATCAAGCTGTACGCCAAGAGCGATCGAGACATTAACTCACTGATCCACACAACCAGGATCTACAGCAATGACATCGGAATGTCATTCGGACTTGAGTAGTGTGGGCGGATGGTGACAAAGAGAGGGAAGGTAGTCCATACAGAAGGGGTCTCACTCCCAGACGGCAGAATAGCAGACATTGAGGACAGCTACAGGTACCTTAGAATCCCACAAGCAAATGGCAACCTCGAACAGGCCACAAGAAAAGCAGCCACAGCTAAATACCTCCAACGAGTAAGGCAAGTCCTAAGGAGTCAGCTCAATGGCAAGAACAAGGTCCGGGCAATTAACAGCTATGCCCTGCCGGTCATCAGATACCCTGGCCAAAGGAAGAGATTTAGACCACAGATGTGAAAACACGAAAGCTCCTGACCATGCATGGAGGGTTCCACCCCAAATCCAGCACCTGGAGACTGTACACTAAGCGCAAGGAAGGAGGCAGAGGACTAGTGAGTGTCAGAACCACTATCCGGGATGAAACATCCAACTTGAATACATCAGGAAGATGGCCTCAACGGACGAAGTGCTCGGTGAAGGTCTCAAGCAGTGGAAAACAGATCATATGGCACAGGAGCAGGCCTTGAGCACCAGAGCAATAGAGGCCCAGATATACCATACAAGACAAGACCCCAGGTGTAGACTGTGCAAAGAGGCCCCTGAGACAATCCAGCACATAACTGCAGGGTGTAAGATGCTGGCAGGCAAAGCTTACAAGGAGCGTCATAACCAAGTGGCTGGTATAGTGTACAGGAACATCTGTGCGGAGTACAGACTGGAAGCCCCGAGGTCAAGGTGGGAAACACCTCCGAAGGTGGTAGAGAATAACCGAGCTAAGATCCTGTGGGACTTCCAGATCCAGACCGACAAAATGGTAATGGCAAACCAGCCGGACATTGTGGTGATGGACAAACAGCAGAGGAAAGCCGTTGCAGTTGACATCGCAATACCAAGCGATTGCAACATCAGGAAAAAGGAACATGAGAAACTGGAGAAATATCAAGGCCTGAAAGAAGAACTTGAGAAATTGTAGCCACTCTTCAAACTGAGAGAGTGGCTACAGCAGATCCCAGGACAAACCTCAGACATCTTGGTCCAGAAGAGTGCAGTCCTAGGAACAGCCAAGATACTGCGCAGAACCCTCAAGCTTCCAGGCCTCTGGTAGAGGACCCGAGCTTGGATGGATGAGAGACCGCCCACGGAGGGCGAGGGGACAATTATTTTATATATATATATAGATATATATATATATCTATATATATATATAGATATATATATATAGTTGGTGTATTCCACTGCTGGACTGGAACCAGGATCCATGTTTTTACTCTGATTGTCTCTCTAGTCCTGTCAGTGCCACGGACAGTGAATTGAAGTGCATTGCATGTATAAATGACTATATATAAATAAGGACATAAAGTTGTGCAAAGTTTCCTGTGTATTTGTTAGTGTGTGAATTAATAGAGCTTGTGAAAAAACATTTTTAAAAAAGTAATAACCAATAGGAGAATTGCAGGACTTGGATGACTGACCAATGGTAGCCCAGACGAATCATCACTGCTTCGATGACTTGCACTAAACAATGTTGATGCAAGTTTAAAATTGACCGTTGACAACAAATGCTGTAAAATCTCTAAAACCTACAATGTGTTATTCCTAAGAACCTTTCAGCCTTTCTAACCTTGTCTTTGGCTCCCAACCTGATGCTGTGTTTTCCATTACTGACAACTGGTCGTCTGAAGAAGAGGAAGGGTTGGAAAAGGGGGCAATCATATTCTGTGACTGATTCCGTCTGGTTCAGGCTTTGCAAAGGTTACATCAGACACTGTAATACAAAGTTTTTGTTGTTTTGGAATTAACTGCCTTATTGTCCTGCTTTTAAATTTCTATCAAAACTATAGCTTTATCAATTAATTTCCAAATGCTAAACAATTTGTTAATTTTGGTATGTTTCACTACTTTCAATTAAAGTGATCAGAGGAGTTGCAGACACACAGTGTATCTCAGCAAAGTGTTTAATGTGTCTTCATTTTTACAGCAGCGGGGCCTGATGGATCAAAGCAATCCGAGATTTATGCGTCAATGTACAACAAATAAATGATTTATAATAACAAAATTATTCAATCACCGAAGTCAAGCTGTCCCACGGGTTTAATTACTCTTCACTATGCAAGATTTTTTTTTTTTTTTTTTTAAGGTTTTGTAGCAGAACCACTGAGGTCGCACACACATTTCTTTGCACATTTTTCAGCACCTCAATAAGAGTGTTTACAATCTGTTTAAAAAAAACACCGTGGTGAACACTATCCATTCCTGCTTCAAGAAATCCTTGACCTCCACTCCCCTTTGACTGTTTGGAGAGAGATCTTAAAAGTTTTTGCATGCATTTCACAAGTGAAAATTGGAAACAAAGCTGGCTCTTTTTAGCTTCATTAAATCTCCTCAACAGATGCTTTCCAGTCTTATCACTATTTATATTTAAAATGTTTTACTTTTTTTTTTTTTTTGCATTATGAGCATGTTTTTGACTAATTTTATTATCAGAACACCAGATGCTCAAGTGTAGATTTATGCCAGAGTCACATTCATTTTCAAGGCCACAGCAGGCTGGTTGGTAATTAGCTGTCATAAAAGAAGCTTTTACAAAACCATGGACATTGGACTGAAGACCGAGCACCACGCAGAGAAGAGAAAAGCACTTCTAAATGCATCTGCTTTCAAAACACAGTGACAAAATGTGAACTCAATTAAAATCAATTGAGTCTCTTTCCTTGTCTATTCCATTCAGCACGCGGGGGCATGTGTTGGTTCAGATGCCCCTGATTAATTATGAGGTCACTGAGTACAACCTAAGGCAGGACACACCGAGTCTCTGCAAAGCTTAGTGATTCCACAGTGAATACTGTAATTTCTCCTTTCATAGTATATATCATTAATATACAGTGTGCAAGTGTAATGGAATCGTTTATGCAGATTTTTACAATACCAGTCAACAGTTTGGACACACTTTCCCATTAAATCCAGTGGAAAAGTTTGTCCAGACTTTTGACTGTGTATGTATGCTACATGTTTTGCAGTGTCATGTTATAAAAGTAAAGCGTTAATTAAATTCAAATCACCATGTTACTCCGTGATGATTACAATTAACTAGATAATGTCTTGTGGTGCTTTCCAAAAGATTCAGATGTGCAAATTGCAGCTGTTTCTTGCCAAAACAAGGCACGTTTATTTGTATAGCACAATTCATGTACAAGTTAATTCATTGTGCTTTACAAAAACATTAAAAGCATTACAGGTGGTGTAAAGAAAGCAATATAAAGTAGTATAAGCAGCAATCAATAGCAAAAATCACAATAAAAACATAAAATACATTAAAATGAATAAAAGCATGATAAATTAAAAGTTCCACTTCTTTCCAGCATAACTGCTTCTCCATGTTTAGTCTGGACTCTGGTCTGGACTTGATGACCAGAGTCTTTGGATCTAAAAGCTCTGCTGGGTTTATATTCTCTGAACATATCACAGATGTATTCTGGGCCTAAACTGTCCTGGGATTGTAAACAATCAGAAAGGTTTTAAATCTATTGTGTGACTGACTGGAAGCCAGTGTAAAGCTTTTAAAACTGGTGTGATGTGTTCAGATCTCTTAGTCCTGTTTTGAATGAGCTGAACCAGAGCTGTTTCAGGGCTGTGATGAGGTCAGAAGCCGGGCAGAAATTTATCAGGATTTCCACTTTTATTTTAAAAAGTCCTTAAGCTGGTAAAATACAACTTTCTCATTAATCTTGGATATAAAAGAGAGGTAGGAGACAGGTCTATAGTTGTTCATTATAGAGGCAGTCTCATGCTTATTCATATGCCATTAGAAACATGGTAATCCTTCAGCTGGTACAAAGAAAAACATTTTCATTAGGGTGTCCACCTATTTTGTCCATATTTGAAAAATATACCTGTATTTAATTAGTACTTTCCTACGTAGTAGTTATATATCTTTTTTTTATAACTTCTATTTACACCAAGTTCTCACATCCATACAAACATATGTTGTAGATCCTTTCTTAGTGTCTTAGTTTAGTTTGGATAATGGAAAGAATATATCTTTTTAAAGTACCCCTCAGCCAACTTGAAGCAACATCACTGAACTCTGGATTTTCTCACTGTGGAGCTCCCTAATATCAGCCAATTCCGCATCCATCTCATCATTCCATCTCTTCTCTGAACTCTCTCCAGGCAGTAAAGATCAGAATCAGAATCAGAATCAGATTTATTGCCAAGTAACTTTCATTACAAGGAATTTGTTGTGATCAGTTAGATATTGATGCTTGTCTTGCCTTCTGCTCTGTCACTTTCTTTAACTTTGTCCTCACTTTTTGTTATGATTTCCTCCTTCTGATTTCTGATTTCTGATTTCTGATTTCTTTACGAAATCAGTCATGTGGTGGTCAGTGTGTTGATGTCTAGTTGCTGGCATGTGATGCAGTGCCGTAAAGCAAAACACAACTGTAACATGATGCTCCAGGCTAGAAAATGGAGTTTCCCCGTAGGGCAGGGGTGTCAAACTCCGGTCCTCGGAGCCGGTATCCTGCAGGTTTTCATTGTTTCCTTGATCTAACACACCTGGCTGAAATTAATGGGTTATTGTGAAGAAGTTGACAAGAAGCTGTTGGATCCATTTGATTTTATTCAGGTGTGTTAAATCAGGGAAACAATGAAAACCTGCAGGATACCGGTCCTCGAGGACTGGAGTTTGACACCCCTGCTGTAGGGAAATGACAGCTCCAGGAATGATGTCTACTCAAGTATGTCAAGTGTGTTATCAAAATGAATAAGAAGCAAAGAGATTGAAGGTCAGAAACCTATGCAATGTGGCTTTAAAGTGTAACTACACCCCCTATTTAATGCCAGAAACTTGCAGCTTAATTGAGCATCAGCTGGTTGCGTGAATAATCCTGTTTGTAGAATCAAACAGCCATGACCAGAGGTTGTTTCTGAACATTTTGTACTACAAAATATTTGGTCAATAGCAAATATCTAGTTTCAGTATCTTTCAGTGATTAAAACAATAAACCTACGATTTTAGCTGCTTCACTTTTGTATGGTATCAGGCGGCTGTGTGAGTAAAATGGACATTAACTGACATGGTTATGCCATGATCTGGTCAATAAAACTAAGTAAAATGAAACATTAAAAGAGGAAAAGGGATAAAGCTCTTTTAGGAGCACAGAGGAAATAGCAGCAGAGGATTTGGAGAAATGCAAAGGGACAAGGTTATCCCCCCTCTGGAAGTATGTCAGTTGGTGAGGGATGAGGAATGGTGGGGCTGTCGTCCCGCTATCAGCGTCTAGGTTGCAGTGTGTCAGGGTCAAGGGGAACAAGATGAGAGAGAGCTGGGAGGGGGAGGTTATAGGAGGACCACACCTGGTGAAGGCACGCTTCAGGAGCGTGGTGGAGCGTGTGCACTCTGTTAACATGAGCCAGGAGAAGGCGGAAGAGGGAGAATTTAACCAGAGCTACACAGCCAGTTCTGGCCTTGACATGACTGACGTAAATACAGTAGGCCAAAACCAAACTAACAAGGATGGATGTGGGGGTGGGGGTTGAATATTTGAGGTGAACTTTGAAACATCTTAATGAAGTATTTGATTGAATTTGGTTATGTGGAGTACCTATTGTGAGTAAGTGAGAAAGGAACGATGACTATTTTCAAAAACTGAGATTTGGCCCTTGAATGCAAAGCCGTTAATAAAGTATTCATTGATGTGCCCCCATATATTTGAAGAGGCACAGTTATGTGGTCATTACTATAATTCAAATTAAAAAAAAAAGTTTTATAAGAAAAGAGCTGATGATGCATGCACCAAAGAAGCTAATTAAATCATTTGAAACAGGATTTTTTTATATTAAAGGGTGGTCAAATGTTTCAGCAAGCTGTTTTTTAAAACCTGTGAACCATTAAATAAAAGGCCAAAGGGAGCTTGTCGATAAAGGTGGTACTGGAGATTTCATTTTACTTTTTTCTACTTTACTGAAATTTAACAGTTTCCCTGAAAACTTGATTTTCAAAGCAACATATGTTGGTTGGGATGCATTGCTTATACTGCTCAGGGGATTTTAGCTGGTACATTTCTGAAAAGCAATTTGTTATGAAAAGCAACAAACAGATGGGAGAGTTATTTACATTTAGAAGGAGCTGGTTGAGCTTTACAAACTCAAAGTCATGCCCAAACTAAGACTTAAATCTGGAGAAGTTGAAGAAAACATGTCCAAGGTGTGGAGCAGGAGAAAAATGGAGAGCAAGGAGGAGGAAGACTCACTTTTTCCCCCCTGACCATCATGGGGAATGTGAGGTCTCTGGCATAGAAAATAAAATTTACCTTATTCCCTTATTTCTTATTCCTACAGCTTTCCGCCCAACTTTCAGACTACACAGACTAACAGAGACTGTGTCAGAACAATAAGAATATTTTAGAGTTCTTACTTCTACTAGATGGGGTAATGTAACTGTACACAAGAGTTTCTCTGTGTTAACTGCTGATGCTCCATAATTCATAGTATTCATAGTAATCTGTAGAGATTTCAGCAACATCCCTCTTTATCTGCTCATCATATTTTCATAAAGAGGCGTAGTTATTGTACGGCAAATCATGTGGTGTCATTGTCGTGCACGTTTGCATTGTGTGGCGTTGTGGTATGAGGTGATGAGTGGGATTGTCAAAAAACGACAACAAGCCAGGGGGTCAAAAGGCATTATATCAGTGTAGCATAGGGGTGGGTGATCGATAAAATACGACCTACTTTAGGGGAATTATTTCTGCCGTGGATTCCATATAAAGATCCAAATGAAAAGAGATCACAGATGCAGTTGTGGTGCATTTATACTGTGGAAAAGTTAGGACGTTATTTACTTTTTTTACTGTCATTTGCTCATATAAGTAAATAAATAAATAAATAAAGTAAATAAATAAATAAATAATAGTGTTTTTAAGAATGAAAAAGAAAAAAAAAATCTGTTAAAACTGGAAATTAGATTTGGTTTGAAAAAATTTGAGATTTTATTTTTAGGATTTATCGCCCAGCTCAAGTGTAGCATTAACTTTTACATTTTCTGTAAATTTATATTAGATTTAAATTATATATATACATATATATATATATATAAAGAGAGAGAGAGAGAGAGAGAGAGAGAGAGAGAGAGAGAGAGAGAGAGAGAGAGGTAAATTTATAGAGATAAATTATATATATATATATATATATCAAGAAAGACAAGTTTTTCCTTTGGGTGCATGGCAGAAAAATAGTAATGCCATGCCTTTCATGTCTTTCATCATATATCAGTTTCACCCGAAAGCCAGGGGACCACATAAAACAGAATAAATCAGGTGAAGGGTCGGTATGATGTATTTCAGATCATCCCACAGGACAAAGAATTCTCCAAACAACTCCACTGCTTCTAGTGTTTAGGAGAGTTTACAGATTTGATGTCAGAGTTGTTTCATTGGTGAGACACTAGTGACGTGAAACATTTCAGGGTCATCTTTTGAAATAACAAGCAAGTATTGTCACAGTAGTTCTCAGAATCAACACTGAGCAAAGAAAATAAATTAATACAAATATTGGGACAGAAGTTTTATCAATGATCTTTGTTTAAATTTCCAAGCATGCTCTAATAACAAAAACACAGTTTCCAGCTGCCCAAATTTAAACATATATTTTGTTATTAGATCATGTAGTTGTACAAGTGCCCTCAGCTCATATGACAACTTTGATGACTTGTCTTGGCTCTTATGGTACAGAGCTCCATATGTCAGATGGTATTGAACATGCTTGCAGCCAGTTTTCAGCAAAATCCTTTTGTCCAATTCATAGTAATGATTCTGTGTAATTTTATAAAGTAAAGGTGAAAAACAGCCTGGACTATAAAGGGCTGAAGCTAGCGCCAGGAGCAGTTTTTTCCTTCTTTATTTAATTTAATAACACTGAACATGTGTAATTTGTTCATTTGGCCTTTATTTAACAGACACATGATCAAAGCAAACCAATTCTTTACTGATATTTGTATTAAATCTAAAGGGAAAGTGTCAGATTTCATTAAAAACAAAGTTTTAAGGTGTGTGGTGCATGTTTCCCATTTTGTTCCATCATCTGCCTTTTAATTTAAAGCTGTGGCTTCTGCAGTGTGTTTCCAACAACTAGAGACCTGGTTCCACCTAGAGGTCCATCTCTGGAAAGGGACGATTTGGTAAACCCAGACCTCTGTTGCATTCCCAGCGAACTGTACCCTCACCAAGGAGACGGGGTACAAGCTGGACAGCAATAGATGTGTCAGCTACATAATAACATGATGTCATAGCGGCACAACGCCTTCTTTGAATTATAACGAAGAAGAACACGACCCAGAAACAAAGGTGGAGAATGGTGATTATTTTCTTTCTTCTTGGGATGTGGCTTTAAACATGTTGCTGTTCCTGCTTTGTTTTTATTGCCAGGTTGTACATGAGGTGACCATTCTTATAACCAATCAGTGGATTGCACTGTGTCAAGCTCCACCCTTTAAGGCTGGATCGTTGGAAGGTTGGTGGTCCCAGTTAGTGGAATCCGGGCTTAACACCACATCCAGCTCTACTTTTGTCTAAATCTTTTTTCACTGCTGCAAAATTCCCTTTTCACTTTCTGAAGCTGACTGCTTTGGTCTGGCTTTCTTTTATTATTATAATTTTTTTTCTAAACTTCATTAAACTACATCACTTTCGTGAACATTGACACTGACAAACTGAGCATATTTGTCTTTTTTTTCTATTGAAATTTAAGTAAAACAGTGGTGTGGCATTCAGGTGAATCCAGGCTTTGCCAACTCTTGAAGCCAAAGTTCACGAAGAAGAAGCACTACTTCTATTTAAACAGTGTTTTCGGGTTTAGAAACTAACTTTTTCTTTTGTTCTGAATACACCGGCCAGTTCAAAGTTTGGTTCAGTAATTGGCGCTGGGCCAGGGGCCTGGCCAGTGTGAAAAGTGTGTTTATATGAAGCCACGTTGTTGAAAGTTGTTCAGCGCTTACATTGTCCTGATGAAATGACCACAGACTTCCTGGAATATTTTTATGATATTTTTCATTGAAGACAAAAGTTAATTGAAAAATCTATTTCTTCTGATCTGTGCTGAGAGTTTAAGTATTGTAAGTATGGTAAAATTACTTCCAAAAAAAAAAAAAAATTGTTGTTTCAGCCTAGTTTCCTGTTCCTTTGCCTCTCTCCCACCAATTTAAGGCTCACTTCCAAATGTGTGGATCACACTCAAGGTAATTCTTGTACCTCTTTTTACCACCTTAAACCTTTTTAAACCTCACAGTTTTTTGATTAATTGTAAACAAAAATAGATGAATAAAACTATAATTGTGGCTTTCTTTATTTTAAAAACAAGAGAAAATAAAGCCTGCTGATCATTCTTCAGAGATCGCTGATGAATTCTGTGATTCTGATCAAAGTCGTGTTTGGACTGTGAATTTAAGGTCCAGGCCAGAAATCTTATCTTGGTGTAAAACATCCATGTGTTTTATCATAGAGAACGAGGATGTTGGACTTTTGGTACAGATAACACAACCGCAGCAGTTGGCATATGTGAAGGGCAGTGACTGATGCTGTGTGCCAAGGTGAAACCAGAAACACCAACACATCAGGCAAATAAACACCCTGCTCACTGATAATAACACGTCCTGTGAGATCTTATCAGCTGATAGTGTTGCTCAGGTCCTGCACTCTTATATAATCATGTATAAAACCATCCTCTCTCCCACCCTCCAGCCCCCTCAGCAGTGTTGTTGTGCCCAGGGGGATCGGCAGCCTTGACTGGCTGTGATCTGATTAGAGTTTGCCGGGATTGGGGGGCGGGCTCTAAGGGGTCAGGACAGCCTGTCAAAAGCCACTCCATCAGCCTTGAAGAGATAAAGCAATGCCTCCTGGACCTCTGACCTGCTGCACAGTGATGATGCAATCAGCAGCCCCGATGACAACCATCAGTCACTGACAAGATAACCTGTGTGCATTAGTGTGTGTGTGTGTGTGTGTGTGGAGACAGAGGGTGCCTTGGTGTTTGTGGTTTAATATATAAAATGTTTTTCATGACTAGAGGTTTCTTATTCTATTTTTTAAAGAAATGTGTATTTCAATACAAGTACAAGAGATTTTTACAGTTTGTGTCTTGTTTTCTTTGGTCATCCATCTGCCAGACAAAAACTGTGTTTTTTTAAAAGAACACACACAAGAAAAAAAAAAGAAATTGAAAATGGTTTAGAAGATGTTATTGTCAGTACATGCCATGCACATACAGAGCACCTTAAATTAGGACGGATGTTCTAGGATTTTGAAAGCTGAACTGACTGTACTAACATCATGTAATAACCTGGTTTGAACCGGTATAAGTTATCAACCCCAATATAAAAAAGTTGGCATGCTGTGTAAAATGTAAATAAAAACTGAATCCAATTATTTGCATATCATATTAACCAGAACTTAGAAAACTCTTCAAATATAGAAAGTGAGACTTTATTTTTTTTATTATTTTCATCAGAAATATATCAGTTCATCTTGAATTTGATGGAATCAACACATCTTTAAACAATATATGCTGGAATAGCAAAACTAAAGACAAACAGCTGTGGGATACTGTTACTGGTCAGTAACACAGTTGGGTATAAAAAGAGCACCTTGGAGAGGCAGAGTTCCTCAGAAGAAAATATGCAGAGGTTCAGTAATCTGGAAAACAACTGTGTTTAGAAACTGTTAGAAAGTCTGATCACCATAGTGTTGTATGTCGGTGGATAAGGAGCTTTTACAGCACAATTTTTATTCAGTTTAATTCAGGAGCCAGCGATTGGTTTGAGATGATATCATAGCTGATTTAATCACTTCCCTTCCTTCATATAAAATAACAAAAGCATTCAAATCTAATTTTATTTCTGGGCTCAATCAGACATTTAAATAAAAATCAGTCTGTTGTTTTAACAGAAATAGACTGTGCCACATTCTCTATACTGAGCTTTAAAATGTTTATTTTCATATTTAAAATGTAAAAGAATGAATTTCTATTTGCAGACATTAAAGCAGGAAATATTGTAAACTTTATTCAGAGTTTCAAACCAAATATTTTGAGAACTTGGTTGTAATAATCAGACTAAATCTTTCATCGTTACACATGTATGGATTTTGACATTTGGTTTAGAATAAAGCAGAAAGAAACATTTTACTTGTTCTTTCTTGAGCTAAACTTACCAATGATGACTGTATCAGTGTTGATATTTTCAGTCTGGATTGAACCGATCACCACTTTATTATTGAACTGATCGATGTTCACAACCAGTTAAAAAGTTTCTAATGGGAAACTTTTGACTGGTTGTATTGTAACATCCCTACTAGTTATGGAGTATTATGAGCAAGTATTTTTCAGAAATTATCAAATATTGCACTTTTCACATTTTATATGTTTTCTGTGAAGAATAAAATATTTTCTGTTAATAACATGTTGTCTTGTGAAAACTGGAAATTTTTGCATTCCGGTTTTGTCTACATTTTCCATAGTGAGCCAGCATTTGGAAGTTTGGCTTGTACAATCCATAACTCACCACGGAGAAAGAGCTGGAAAAGCTCCTGAACAGCTTGATAACGGCATTGCTGCAGTTCAGCTGAGTTCACTACCTTTATTTGGGAAATAGTGCTGTAAATGTTTGCTTTTAAAGTCTTATTTATCTGCAGCAGCAGTGTGTGTTGTGTGATGACTGAGGTCACAGTGTCTGAGGGTTTGGAGAAAGCTTTACAACAATCTTGCCCTGAGGTTGTCATTTCTCAGCATCACAGACCTGGAAATTACTTACTTTTTTATAACAGTAACACACAATGAAAGCAAGATAAGAGTCTTAAGGCAGGTTAAGCTTCAAGGCTTACTCTTTACGCCCTCCCCTAGAGGAGGTCAGAGACATTTTCCAGATGCATATATGTTTTATTCATTTCATTACTTTATGCTCAGGTTGTGTTTTTTTAATACATCTGAGAATTAAGTTGATTTTTAAACTTTGTATCTGAGGGAAAATGTCATGAGTAACTGAAGGAAATACGGGAAAGGTCGGTGCTACATGATCAGATCTGCTGCTGATCGGGTCTAACCAGACAGAAGAGCCCCCTCCCAGTTCATTTTCAGCTGTTACAATCTGGCAGCGCACATATAGTAAATATTAATATTTAAACAATCATTTTGATATAGGTACTGCATTTACACAAGTTTTACATGTAAATTATTTTCATTATATGTACATTTATTATTGAAGAAAATGGGTCAAATATGGAGGACTATTACCTTGATGAATGCTTTAACTTTCTGGATACTCAGACAAGTTTCTGTTCCCACATTTGAAATTGGTGCAAAGTTTCCAGACTTTTTCTTTGAATTGTTGTGTGATGTTCAAGAAGGACGTGTTGTGTGTTCAGAGAGTGTTCTGCAGATCTTGGTTGGAACCAGTGGTTTGACTTCCGGTTCCTTTTCCATCATCTCCAACCAGTCTGCCCATTCTCCTCTGACATCAACCAGACATTCTGGTCCAGACAGCTGCTGCTCGCTTAATATTTTCTGTTCTTCAGACCATTCTCTGGAAACCCTGGAGATGGTTGTGTGTGAAAACTTAAATCCTCTTTCTTCCTCTCCAAAAGTAAACACTTTTTAATTCAGGTTGAAAACATTTTTGTCATGCGCCTATGCATGAAATCTGCACTGAAACTTTTAACTTATCTTGCTTTTAATCATTTTAATATAATTATTGTGAATTTTTCTATTTGTTGCTGTCTTTTACTACTTTTTAAGACTTTCTTTGCACCATCTGTAATGTTTTAATGCTCTATGTAAATCTCTTTAAATATTGTCTTGTACATTTGCTATAAAAATAAACATGCCTCATTTAGATGCTCAGTTTGCATCATCTTCACCATGTCTACAAGACTAAATGTAGTGAGTTGCTGCCATGTGATTGGCTGATCACATATTTGTGGTAATAAGCAGCTGAACAAGTAAATCTGATAAAGAAGTGACAAGATAAATATAATAAAAATTATGGAGCTTATCCTTGCAATAATCAGGGTTGACTGTGATGGACAGGTTGCCAGTCCATCACAGTCTAAACAACATAATAAATGTTATTATATATTTTATATCATAATAATGTATCTATAGACTTGATTTTATAAAGCCAGAGCTCTAAAAAGCTATTTTTTTTTGCTGGTCTTCCATGAGCAGACCTGATTTTTCTACAGATCACTTCCCATCATACTGGAGTGTGTTGAGCAGGAGGTCATGGACAAACGCGTCCAAATTCAGGTCCACACAACTCGTCTCTCCAACTATCACAAATCATATCAGATCATCTTCCGTCATCTCCTTCCTGTGTAAAAAGGCTCGTTGGCAGACAGAAAGTGGAGGACAATTTGAACTTGCATAACATTCACATTTATTTGGTTTCAAGACCTAACACATTCTAAACATGCTTTAAACACGTAATGGATCACATTCTTCACAGGTAGTACAGTAACATGAGCAGACAAGAGGTTTCCAAGGAGGAAAAAAAATACAAAAACAAAAAGTAAAAAAACCAAAGACATTTGAGTTGTTTGATGACTGTGTGTAAATCTATTTCTTCCCTGAGATACGTCATCATTTTTCTACTCTTCCATTCTCCACACTGCCCTCATCTTGTGCTCCTGAACAGGGCTGACAGTGGACACCACAGCTGGTCCGCCTTTAAAAAAATGGTAATAAATTCAGAACGTTTGCTGGTTAAAACATTTTTTCATAGTTTGCCATTAAGATTGCAGAGACCCAATAAATGCGATGTAAGATTTTGAGTAAATCCAGTTCAACTAAATTTCAGATTTTTTTAAGAAGGACAAATGGACTTTTAAGCACCACGAATGTGAGTCTTAAACATCAAAACAGTGAATTAAAAAGCAACATAAGTCCCAGGTGTAGCTGAAAGGGTAGCTGCTGGGTGTCGTCACGCTTTGCATCAGAGATAACACCGCCTCAGTGTGTCTGCAGTCTCGTGCCACAGCGCCAGGGTCACGCACGCGAGCGAGCGAAAGCACGTAAACACGAGATGTCATTTTGACCACAGTTCCATTCTCCGATTGATAATCGATCACAAGCAGCAATGACAGAGGCAGATATGATAACGCTTCGTGTTACCTTGAACCCTCTCCCCAATGAACAACAATCAAGGAATACAAAGAGGATCAAAAAACAAGAAAGAAAACACACATACACACACACACGCTGGCATATCGTGGTGTGGAGAATACAATGTACACAGCAAACAGCCATTCACAAAACAACAAGGCGTTTTCTGATAAGGTCAACGCAGAGAAATAAAGCACTGGTTAGCTGCAGCGAGGACGCTTCACGTGAATGCTTAATCAGCACACCGTCATTGACATTCTTTCATCATTGGTATTGGATTCATGATAAGAAACGGGAGAGAAATATGTGATGATGCTAATTTAACATAAAATGAAGAATAAAAGTAAAAAAAAAAACAGGAGGAAGTGGATCCTTGAAAGGAAAGAGTTACCGAGGTAGAGAGTGATACGAGGCAACGTCATTTAAAATAAAATTTAAAAAAAGACACAGGCCTCAGAGCCTGATAAAAATCTGAGGGTCACTGAGTGAATGTAGAGAGACAATAACAGAACATTGTTGCAATGAAACCAATAAATTAGAAAAAAAACTAGAAACATGATAACAAATAAAGAGGTAGTTTCAGTACAGAAATCACAAATGACATCTCCCTTGTCTGCACACAAGAATCACAAATACAGAAAATTAAAAAAAAAAACTTTCTCCAGCATGTGTGGATCAAAATGTGACAGGAAGTCAGGCAGTGAACTGGCCACAGTCTGCTTTTATTCTCTGTTGATTAGCTCAAATTATTTTCTGCTACATAAAGAAAAAAAACCTGGTCAGAGCCTCTGACCTCTGCAGGGTGTGATTTTCTCTTCATACGACAAGAAACTGATTACTAATGAGACGCTTGTGGCAGTTTCTTGGATTTAAGGGTCTTTTTCCCTTCACAAAAATAAGAAACCCCGTCACCTTGTTCAGACATTTGTTGCATAAAAAGATCTATCCCTGAGATAACGTTTCTTACTTGTTGGATGTGTTATATCATTGTGGTATTTGTTCGCATCTTTAGACCAATGCAGCAGAGGTAAATGGAATCTTGAAACCTTTTTGATGATGTGAGCAGCTTAAAAGAAATCCCATTTTGCTCCATTGTTTGGGATGGAGGCAGATTTATCAAGAAAAAATACAAAAACCCATCAACAGGGCTAAATACAACAAAAGAATATTACATGTATTCAGTGAAATATCCATTTATCAAATTCCTGAGGCTGTTCTTTCAGAGCCTGTTGAGCATTTACCACATATTTAGATCTAAAGCTGACTCCAACACATTTGCAGAGTAAAACAATGTAAAGAATACATACAAAGCTCCTAAATGAGATGACAATTTTGTCCATATAAGCTGTGGCTCACACTGCCTGTGTTATACTTTCTGATACGTACGTATACCACACACTGTGGACAACAGAATGAGTTATGTCTGAGAGAAAGTTAAGAATTTTCTCAAAGTTTAGAAAATGATAAAGTTGTCTTCATCCCTTTCCTTTCCTTGACAAAGACCATGTAAAAAAAAATAAAAATAAAGACCCAAAACATTAAGAATAACAACAAAGGTACATGAAAACGCATTAAAAAAAAAGAAAAGGTGGAAAGAGGCGCTCTGAAGTATTTGAAAGAGGACCAACGCATTGTAATGGTGGCATTGTTACAGCTCCACACAGAAGTGGATGGAAACCATTAACAAAGAGGCTGGATCATTGTCAAGATGCCAGCGCCGCCTCTCACGCCATCCATCACCAATGCCAGAAGATGGAAATCTTGCAGCATGCCTCACCTTCAGACTACATCCACTTTCCCTAAATGAAGGGTTGGTGGGGGGGGGGGGGACCTTGAGCAAAGCAAAAGGGAAAAGAAAAAAACATTCTACAAGAGGACCTACAATGTCCTGAAAACTACATCTACTAACACTACAAGCTCATCAGCATGGTCACTGATGGGCCCTGAATGCAACACAAAACACTCACTTTACCCTGTTTAGATCCAGGTCGGCAGGGACCTGAGAGAGAGGAACACACTGCGGTGGGCGGGGGCCGTGGTCCAGGTCCAGGTCCAGGTCCCCCAACCTCACTGTCGTGTGCAAAAAGAGAGTTGTTGCGAGGACTGCATTTTATCTGCATTTCTAACTGTTCGTACATCATGAAACGGCTAAAACCTTAAAAGGATCCGTGTGGACACCTCAAGTGGTCTAAAACGATCATCGCAAACTCCAAAAATAAAAACCATTACCCATGGCTATTCTTCTTAAAACAATGTGCATATCTGTCACAGAGGGTATGCAAGCCAGAGGGAAGTCCCCGATCTGGATTTGTTAGGACATGGGCCCCCGTCGCTCACACTGAGTTCATGTGATACTCTGCTAAATGAGAAAGTAGACTTCATTTACTGGCCTTCTGTCCAAACTTTGCCTCCAAAACCACAAGGACCAGATCTGAATCAGGTCGCCTGTCACGCCCAATTCCACCAGGAGTTGATCTATGACGTCTCACTTCTGGTGTCCCTCCCCCCAATTTCCTGCCCTCCATATAAGTGTTATCTTTAAAAAAAAAAAAGAAAAAGATGGATGGTGTGATCTGACCATGTTTGGAGAAAATCATCTGATGGGCTGATTTCTGGTTACAATATAATCTGAAGTCTGAACTGTGTTCTTTTCCGACTGAAATGTCTGACTTCCTGTTCAGCTCATCTCCTGCCTGGCCTGCTGGAGCCCAGAGCTAGTTCAGGTCCTTGTGGTTCTGTTCTGGATCTTTTGTTTTGGTCTGTGCAAAAGTTTAACTGAACTAAACAAAATGCAACAAGTCAAAGTTGCTGACAAACCACAAACCACCCAGTTCCGGAAACTGGGCGAACTGATCAAAATGATTGTTTTGAGCCATGTGAGTCATGTCATAGTCTTTGGTTTGGAAGAATAAACTGCAGATTCACAGACTGCCACTTTAACCCCACACAGCCAGTGTGTTGACAGCAGGTTAAAATACATCATGTTCTGTAACTATGAAGCCTGCAGAGCCCCAGAATAATTGAGCCCTCTGATAAGAAGCACCACGTCCGCTCGATGCATATGAGCGCACAAGAATATGCGCATATTTAGCAGCATTAAGAATGAATTCTGGTGACATACTCGTCCGTCCAGCAGAAGGTCTCCCCTCCGATACATATTGATTAATTTCTTATCCTCATCCTTCATTGATAAGAAAGATATATATTTTTTATTTATTTATTTTTTTGTTGAGCTGTCAGCTCCCTACCCATCAGTGGGTGTTTGAAAAAAGCATTGCATAAAACTTTGGTCAAGAAAGAAAAAATAATAAAACAAAAACAGCAAACCTAGCTATCCTCCCCTTCCCCTGCAATAAAGCCTTACATCCCTAGACTATGATTGTGAAAAATACCCGTATGCTCCTTTTTTTTTTTCTTTTTTCCCCAAAGATCCCACAGATCCAACAGCTGTCACCCTAACTCATGGAATGATAAATTGACAGGACCGCCTCCCATAAGCAGGATATCTGAGAGTCCATGCATATAAAGTAGCTAAATCTTGCTCATTAATTTTGCATTTCCAGTGTAGCAAAACACTGCTTTTCAAACTCTGATTTATGCAGCTCATCTGAACATTCAGTCTCTGATTGAGATGCTGAAGCATCCACAGGTTTGGTTTTAGACCAGGCAACTCTTCATTTAGATGCAAGAAAAGGTACCTGAAAATAGAAACAACTTCTTCCTGAGGTAGTCACAAATCACAAATGTGTCTTGCTGCCCCGTCTGAATAAAATAAACTCTTTAAAAGTCTAGTCTAACAATGGCAACACTGACACATTGAGCAAACTGGATATACACTTGTAAACTCCAAAGACCAATGCATCTACGAGCATTTGTTTTGTACAGAAGCATGTGCACAGTGTAAATCAGCATACATTCAGCTCTGTCGTGTAATAAATATTATAAAGAAAAATATTACAAAAAAAAAGAGAGAAATAAACAAACTAGCTGCTTGTCACATTCACAGGAGGGGACCCAGTCCCTAGACTCGGGCGGTCAGGGAGGGTGTTTAGTTTCCGGAGGAGGCGGTCACGCAGGGTGACGGGCCGGTCCTGTAGCTGGTCAGGCTGGATTTACAGGAGTGCAAGACTGCTTTGAACAAAAGGGGGAGCTGCTCCAGAGGGACATTCACCAGCTTCCCTGTGAGGAAAAGCAAACAGACAACACCTTAACTCAACGTGCCTTCGCAGATGCTCAAGTTAACCATACTGAGGCCAGTAAGCTACGACTGCTTATAGTGGTTTTTAAAAAAAGAATCTAGCATTAAAAGTAGTGCTGTGTCTAACATGTCTAGATTCAACGCCGTTTCCCATCTGCAGAGCAGTGGCTGGACTTTAATCTACACACAAACAAAGATTCTCAGAGTCACAGTTTTTATCAAGAACATTAGAGGGATCAATGATTTCTGCTTCTTATGTAGCATATATGGGTCTTAGTTCAGCTTGTTCAAGAAATAAAATTAAGAACAGCTTTATTAGGAATTTGGTCAAAACAGAGCAGACGAGCGCAGAGACAATACGAAAGAAACAATCCGATGCTAACTGCTGAGTCTCGCTCGCAGAAGGCAGAATACAGTCATCAATATTATAATGGATGACAGTTTTCTGGCCACATTGCTCAGCTCTGCTGTGGGCACCGATGTACGACCTTAAATCAGAGATGTTTGGGAAAGTTTTTCAAAGCAAATAAACAGCGAATCTTCATTTACTTTGACTTTTACACGGGTGCAGACGTGGGCTGCACGGTGGTGTGGTGGTTAGCACTGGTTCAAGCCTCAACTGGGGGGAGGTTGTAACATATGGAGTCTGCATGTTCTCCCCTTGTATGTGTGGTATACCAGCTTCCTCCCACCGTCCAAAGACAAGCATGTTATGTTAATCGGTCACTCTAGATTCTCCCTAACAGTGAGAGGTTGTTTGTCTCTGCGATGGACTGACGACCTGTCCAGGGTGCACCCTGCCTCTTGCCTGTTAATTGCTGGGAGAGACTCCAGCTTCCTCACAACCCTGAATTGGACAAAGCGATATTGGAAATGAATGAATGAATATACATCAGTGTATTTTTATTAAGTCTTTCCCTGGGAAGTTCAGGCATATTTAAAAAAAAGAGATGAATGAAAAACTTCACTCTGCCCACATAAGGAAGGAATGGCAGAGGACAAGTACCAGCCTGGGTACTGGAATGACCTGCCTCTAGTCATGAACTGTTTCCAGTAGAGAATGTTGGAGGATCACAAAGCAAAGAAAACTGTTGCAAACCTCAAAAAATGTTTGCAGAAAAGGTGGAACCGAATGAATGAAACGTTGAAATGTGTTTCATGCCTGAAACGTGTAAATATATATTTATATAATGTTTTGAAAATAAATAAATAAAATGTGAAATTTAACTTCCTGCATTAAAATATGAGTCACAGCGTCTCAGTCTTCTGTTTTGGATTTGTACCCTAATGTGCATCCTTCCCTTCTTCTTTAGCCCAGATGAGGTGGCATCCATGATTTCCAAGCAGAATTCAAGACTACTTTCAGACCACAGGTCCTTTTGCATCCTAGAACAGGCAGACCTGTATCTGCATCTGGTTTGCTGAATTTTTTTTATATTAAATGGTAGAGTCCTAAAATCACAATCACTGCTAAAATGTCTGCCAAACTGTCCCATGCATACAGAGATTTTAACAGATTCCCAGAATCTTCTCATGTTACTAAGCATGTCAGTAATAATGACTCAGCCTTATTTTTCTGCTCTGCATGCATCACTTCTGTCTCAGAATGACATTTACAAACATACAGACCCTCAATATTGATATCAATCTTTAGTATTAGTCCCTACATTTCTTCCGGTGGTGCCGCATAATTAAATTTTATTAAATCAGTAACTCAGTTTCATATTATTAATTGTTTAAAAGACACTTATTAATAACAACTAAAAACTAGGCTTTTTTAAAGAACTGATTGGAACAGGTGAATTTTACAGGAAAGGTGAGTTGCACATCTGCTTGAGGCAAACTGGTGCTAAATTTCTGCATAATTCAAAGTCCTTGAAGGCCTTACCTGCGATGCAGCGGATCTCTGGCAGACACATCATGATCTCAGGGAAGCGTTTGGGCTGGTGAGGATATTTATACTCAGCGTAGTCCTGACACACGTACCAGTAGCGCTTGTTCAGCTGCTCAAGCTGAGAGATATTGGACAATCCTCTAATATCTGCAGGAGGAGAGTAACATGTCATATCAGAGACACATTAAGGGTGAGCGGGAGTTTGGTGCAGGAACTACAGAGCTTGTGTCGTTACCCTGGTTGAGGAAGTTGATGGCTTTCATGCAGGCGTACTCCTCATTGCTGATCTTTAACTGGTGGAACTTGCGAAACAGATATATCAACCTTTCCATCACTTCCATCCCATCCTCACTGAAGCTGATGGACAAGACAAACACACTTTGAATATTTTCAGAGATAAATGACTATAAAGAGGTAGGATTTAGTACCATTTTAAAACTATAACTTAAAACCAAACAGAAGATAAAGTTTATTAGTTTTACTGTCCACATTAAAATCCACTGTAGGTTGGAAGAGAACATCAGAAAAATGTAAAATCCCCTCAGTGCCTTTATCTGAAGCTTCCATGCTTCAATGAACAAGGCAAAGAAATGAGGGAGGGAAGATGTCAGACATACTTAAAGAGCTTCAAAACATTGTGCTGATCCTACAGCTTCTTGAAGGAGTTAGAAAGATTTATAAAGTTTAATTTCCCTCATCAAACCTTCCCTGTCTCACGCACTTCTAATCTCTCACAAACTTTAGTGCTTGAGCTTTAAATCAAACGCAAGCTCCTTAAAACGTTAAACTAAAGGAAAATTGTGAGGAGTGGCAAAGCACCACCGTATATTAGGGGAATGTGTGTCATGAGGTCAGATGATTCAAATCTGATTTAAACAGAAACAAATTCCCCCCCAAAAGAAAAAAAATAAATAACTAACACACACACACAGACACACACACACACACACACACCATATTTTCTACTGGCTGTTGTATTTCACATGCCAGACGGTGCTAGCCACAGCTCTGTCCTGAGGAGTCCTCCTGTTCACGGACTAATTCACGGGCATTCAGCCAAGATAAATAATGTCCCTGCCGTGATGGAGAAAAATATCAAACGCTTTCAGAGATACTGGGCTCACAGGTTGGAACGTCTTGCCTTTGGAGAGACTGTTGTTTCAGTGTGGAACATTAAACTCCTGATATCTACCTTCCCTTTAAGTGAAATATTAAACTGGCAAAGCTCCAGAAGCCTACATCTGACAGCTAATATCATGGGTGTGCTAATGGTGAGAAAGCCTCTACAAAAGAGAGGTAGGAGGCAGTGTTAGTCGGTGTGGGTGAGATATCTACACATGCCCCAATCAGCCATAACATTTAAACTGGTCAGATAACCCAGAACCCAGTCAGCAGCAACACCTGGTTTTGTTGCGTTATTTGTACACCAAACTGACCCAGTAACCAGATAATACCGAGTGTTTATAGAACAAGCACACAGTGGGCATTTGCATTCATTCTACTCAGTGCTTTCTTTGTTAAACATATGTCAGTGCAGCTTTAACTAAAACACCAACCAAAAAGGTTGGGAGGCTGTGTAAAATTTCGTGATCACTGCATTCTGTTTAAAAATTGCGGTTGTAATAAAAGTTGGGTTTATATTAAAATGAAATAAGGAGACTAAGTATTGGGACTGACTTGTGTCAGCTAACTTGGTAAGTAAACAAACGAAAGATTGTTCAAACCAAAATTTTTGTTTTCCACTCCGAGTACTCCACACTCACCCCTGGAGCTCGTCATCAGATGGTGTGTACTTGGCGGTGACGTCGGCCAGATCTCCGAATATCTGGGCACTGTAGATGGTGAGGCAAGAGAGCAGGATGAGCTCCTGCCAGGTGGAGCTGAGCAGACAGGTGTAGTCCTCTATGGAGAGCTCGCAGAAGAAAGGCAACTTCTTGATCCAGGAGATCTGGCGGAACAGCAGCTCGTCTGCCAGGCGGCACAGCAGAGCAAACAGCTCCACCTGGGTTACCTTGTACCTGCGATCCACAGATGCAGCTTTAGTCATTTCAGATTTAAAGCTGAAACAATCACATCACTGCAGTGGTTTGCTGAGATATAAGTTCATAAAAAAACATGTAAAGATGAAGTTTGTCTGTCTTATCATTTGATCGTTGATATTTATCTACAAACCCCACTATCAGAAAAGTTGGCAAATTGTCATAAATCATTTCAGTCTCTTTACTTGAGAAACACAAGTACAAATAAAATTTATTTCATTGTATTCACCACTGATTCAGAGGCATTTATTTGAATGATAGGATACGTCTCTCCAAAATTCAAATATACATCTCTGCATCACCAATACAGCCACACATATACAGATGATCCATGCCATGGGTACTGATACACCCCTTAACATCACAAATTATGTCTTGTACCTTTTTAACAGCCTAGAAGTTTATTTAATCTATGACATCGTTTTTTTTCTCTTAAGACAACAGAAATGTGTCCACTGTCTTTCTGTTCATCTCAGATGAGCTTGTGTTCGTGTAACTCCGTTTTAGGTTTCCAGTGACAGAAAACAGATTTTCCAAGGTTTTCCTGACAGAATATGATCGGCATGACGGTGGCAGCGCTGCCTGTGGACTCGAAGACGCCACATTTCTACAGAACTTCTGAACTAGTTTAATTCCATTTTATTTATACAGCACTAATTTACCAAACTAAAGTATTCTCAATGCGCTGTGCAAAACAGTTAACAAGTTTAAATTACAGTCTGAATCATCCAATAACAACTTAATACAGTTAATACAGTAAATCTAAATAGACTCCTCTTGATTATTTTAAAGAAGCATTTTTTTGGTTTAATTATTCTTATCCACTGTATGTACTTACTCTAACGTTCGTCTTACACTGATTACTCTATAGGGGTCCCTCAAGGTTCTATTCTTGGACAACTGTTTTTTACATTTTACATGAATGTTTAACCTGACAGTTTTAATGTATGCAGATTAACTTTTAGTCATTCTGAAAATGTACCAAAAGCATCTTTAACTCTTACAGCTGCAACAAATCAAGTGCAGGGTTGGCTTTTTGAAATAATAATGTATCTTATTAAAAATAATAATAAATAAACTGTGTATGATGTTTACAAAGCAAACAGAAATCAGGTCGCATTCAAATGTTTTCAGAGAGGCGCGACTGAAGAGTTTATCTTAGCTCGTGTAAAAGAAGAATTTGCTAAAATGATTTCATTTAGAAAACTTACAACAGTTATGCTGAAATGTCTTTACTCACATTAAATATTGCATCACTGGTCAGTCATTTAATCAATTTAGAAAAACTTTTTAAGAAAGCTAAAAATTTCTAGAAACCATTTTTTATTTAATCTTTGTAATGTCCTGAAAAAAATATTTTTAGTTTTCAGATTTTTTATAATTTTGAAATTAGTTTGTTTTATATTTAAGGCTCTCCATGGCCTTGTCCTTCATTCTTTTAACAATTTTTTGAACAGCGGCCCAACAGTGGTAGCCAGACCTTGTGATACCATTTAGTACTGCAGGTAGACTGGCTTTCACATTCTCCAACCTGCTCCATCTTTAAAGGTCAGCTCCATCAATGGTTGATAGGACATCAGGATTATGCTCATTCTTTAACTTTTGTATAGTTAAAAAATAAATTTTGGGCTATTCTCTTGTAAGTCAACTCTATATGTATCTATTGTTTGATCTACCCGGGCATGGTCTTGTGTTTTTATTAAATCTTCTGACCTGTCTTGGGACTACGGATAGTATGGATAGACTTTTTTCTCTTTTTGCTGTACTTCGGCATGTTAGGATGATATTCATCAACTTCAACTGTCCCAATTAAACAAACAGTTTAATAAATAGAAATGATTAATAAGAATTGCATTAACATATTACTAACAAGGTAACTAAAGAAAACCAGTCATTTCCATAGCCCACCCTGAAAGGCCAAATTTCTTTTAACAATTGATTTTGCATTACATTATTATTATTATTATTATTGCATAACAACAGATCAATGCCCCTTTGCTTGAAAAGTCTAAGGTTTGTTCATTGTTTCTTTGATACCCAGTCCTGACACCCCAAATCAGGAATGTCCAGTTCTGGACCTCAAGGGTCCATGACAGGCTTGTGTAGAGCTTAATGAAATTAAAAAAGGCTGTTCAGGAGATCTGTGTCATTCAAATCAGGTGTGTTGGAGCAGGAAAACATCCAGTAAAATCTCCCAGAGAACTATTACTTGTATATTCAGTCAACTTTTTTCTTTGACTCTCACAGCTTGTGTACTGGTGTGTTGGTGGCATTAAATTATAGATTGGTTTATATTTTCTGAACAGAATAAAGTTGATCTGTTAAGATACTGAAAATAATTTTCTTTATGTGCATCTTTTAAATAAAAGTTCAAACCAACAATCAAATTTAACACAAAAGTTTTTGTTGATTTTTTTCTGCAGATACCCAGTAACAAATGTTTTGGATTTGTCCTTGTTGTCTCCCATGCACCACCTTGCTTTTTGTCTATCCATAAAGAATGCTTTCTGGCATTCTGTAGAGATAAGTCTGCTGGCTGCTTAACTTTCAGCTAATTTCTTAAATTTCTGCTGCATGGAAGAAGACACCAACAACATCAAAAAGTTAGCCCACAGGTTGAATTCAAAGCAACCTTCTACAGATTCAGCTTGGTGACACAAAATAAAGTTCGGACACCAACTCATCTGTTTTGAAAGTTCAGATGAGTTCAGACGTTTGACTGGTACTGTAAGTGTAGTATGTTCTGTACGCATCCACTTACCCGTCTTCTATGAGCATGGGAGTGGTCAGGGGGGCCAGATCCTCAGCAGCCAAGAGCTGCAACACCAAAGGGTGGGACTGTGGGTAGAGGCTACGTGCCTGGGGGGTTAACAGGCTCGACGGAGTGGTGTAGCTGAACAGGTGGGGCAGGAGCTGGTAGTGTGTGGACATGGATGTGTTGATGTACTGGTCCCTGAGGGCCGCGGTGTAGCCATTCATTTCTACTGAGCGACTGTAAGCAAAAAAACACCATAGGTTATACAGGTGGGGGGCACTGTTACTTCTTCTGTATGTACATATTTATATGTATATGGAAACATCATTCCACTTCCCAACCTTTATCTGAAGCATGGTTAAGCACTTTTCTTTTTTTTTTCCATTAAAAAAATCCTTACATAGCCAAAACTGTGCATATTGTACCAGCAAACCAAAGCCTACACTTACAGGCTTTCTGTGACTGCTGTTCATTTCTGCAAAGATTCAGTTTGATAAAACAACCGTTTTTCTGAATAGCTATCAGGCAATGAGGCTGCTGAGATAAACCTAATGTTTACACAAAATGAGACTAAAATAAATGCCGTCATGCAAGTTCCTAGACAATATTTGTCCTTCATGAGCACAGATAGACAATGTGCTTGACTCCATAGCAAGAACAGCAGATAGTGCAATGAGTTCTTTTTGTTAGCTATCATCACCAAGCCTGAGGAGCTGCACATTCAGGCATTCTCTGGCTGCTGAATACCTTAACTAAAGTCTGGGCGAGATGGGAACGAGGCGTTAAGACTGTCAGGGCCGGCTCATTATCTCAGTGATGGGGCAAGTGCTGGCACTGTGCAAATGAGTGTTTTAAAAGGAACTCACTTGGATGACAGAGTGGAGGCTGGCGACGGCTGGTTGCCCTCTGAAGCCCCATTGCTGGGGGAGCTGTGGTCGCTGTCACCATTGTTGCCCCAGGTGTGCTCTGGGGCATCTTCCTTGAACTCCTGCCCTGACATGATCCGCTCTATCTCCTCCTCTGTGATCTAAAACACACACACACACCTTTACAGCACATTCTCATACAACAAAAATCTGTGCACCTCGGTTAGTTGATTAACATCGACTGGCACCACACCGCTTTTCACTCAAATGTTGAGTAGCAAGGACAAAATCCCACAATTAAATAGGGAGCGAGAGAAAGAAAGACAGGAGCCATTTGTTTATGTTCATGTGTGTGTGTGTTTGAAAAAGATAGTATTTGAGTGGCACACATGCCTAAAATAATAGAATCCTTGCAGGTGAGAGCAGGCAGAAAACAAATAAAACCCATTCTGAAAGGCTTTACAATCCCAGAAAATGGGGTGTCTTGTATGTGTGACTGGGGGCAATTCACTTTCATTTCTATTAACTCAGAACATAAACCGAAACAGGCAATTCATCCCATATTAATGAGAGAGAGGTCTTCCTTCCACTGGGCTTTGGAAAAAAAGCCACCTCTTAATAGAAATGCTTCTGTGTTTTGATTTGCTGAATTGGGCGGAAAAGAATTGACCATATCTCTCTCCTGAATAGCAGCTGTAGTACTTATCCTCATGTCACACATTTTTCTGACCACTTGCGCTCTTGTCACCGTTAATAATGAAGCTGAAGCTGAATGGGAATAAACAGCGGCTACTTGATTGGTGATATAACAAGGTCAGGGCTTATTCTCAATGCTTCACAAGTATCCCTACACCCAAATATGTAGTAATGCAGCACTCAAACTCAATGTTATTTCAGTGAATGGCTCATTCTTTAATTTGATCACTTTATGTAAGTTATCTCTGGGACTCTATCTGGGGCAGAGTGATATGTGCATTCTATGTGCTGGAGGGTCAAAATATGTCACAAAAACAACATTTCAGCTGATTTACCTGCACAGGCCCGATGCTTTTGTTCCTTCCTCCTGGCATGCCATCCTCCCTGATTGCTGTATGACAAAAATAGGGAAGATAAATGTTACAAACCATGGAAAGTATCACAGCTCTACCTAGTGGCTGAAACGTGTTGATTTCTCTCTCTAGTTTATTTTTTCTTGCTTATTTTAGAAAATGTTTTTTTTTCCTCCAATTTTCTCTATTCACAGGGAATGTATTGTTAAATAATGAGTGTAAATTCCCTTCAGTCATCAGGATAAGGTTACCTTAACAGTATTTTAAGAATAAATCATACCAAACGAGGCCGTCACTCACAGCTTGTCCCACTAGAGGGCAGCATGTTGCCAGGGAAGACCTGACTAATGCTCCAGTAAGCTTACCCACCGTTCCAGAGGGATGTACAGAGATTTCTCTTTAGGACTGATGCAACTAAGATTTTTTTAAATGAAGCTGTAAAATAGCTGTTTCCATGTGGACTGGTTAACTTCTTAGATGATTATTATGCAAATTAATAACATCCAAAGACAGTTATTTCCACGGAGTGCAAAGCCTCATTAGCAGCTCGAGTTGGTGAGGAGGTCTACGCACATCAGCCAGCTTAGACTCGGTAGATGATTTCTAAATCATCGAGCACAAATCAAAATGAGCCTCTGCAGATGTGCACGGACACATCATCCATGTTTGTTCTTTTGCCCTCTTCATCTTTGGTATGCTTCATGCTTAAATACATAAATAAATACTTTGTGTGCTCAGCCCAAGTGGTTAGAAACATTTGGGGCCACACGTGGTCGGTCGTAGACAGACAGAGTGGATCCTCCCAGACTCATGAGGATAATGAAATTTGTGTCAGTATGACCTCATGGTGATGGAAACTGTTAGCCGTCTTTAAAGTGCAAACAGAGGCTAAAAGAGACGTGTGAGGACGTGCGTTGTCTATTTGCTGAAGGCGTTTGGAATGAACATACATACACTTATCAGGTAAATAATGACACTCTTACTGATTTAAGTTAAAAACAGCAGCAGCTGATGACGGGGGAGCTGACACTTCTACCACACTGCACCTGCTTCATGTTAAAGTTCAGAACTTCCTGATTTAAGCTTCTGCCTTTCTGCCCCGTGATGAAGCCCTGCTTTACCTTTACGGTTCATCCCCATCTGCAGACACTTGAGCAGGCGGCAGTACTGGCAGCGGTTGCGCTGTTTACGTGACATCTCGCAGTTCTTGTCGCGGCTGCAGCGATACACGCGCTTGTTGCAGATGCTGCGCTTGAAGAAGCCCTTGCAGCCCTCGCAGGAGATGATGCCATAGTGCAGGCCAGTGGCGCGATCTCCACAGATAAGGCAAGTACGCTGGTCAGCTGCATCATCTGCAGAGGAGACAAAAGGAGTAGAAAATGAAAATTATTTTGAACCATTTCCACCTACAAATTCCTGGCACCCACTTATCCGAAGCATAAATGACTAAATAACAGAAATAGTAGGTGCAAGAACCTTGCTGATGGCACAAGTTTTTAAGTGAGATCATGTGGGTGGTTGGGGCTTAAGAAAGCACCATGCTCTACTTAATCTGAAAGGATTCTTAAGATGTGACTCTCACTTAGTGAAAGTTGAGGTGTAACAGGCAGTAGGGTGGAGAAAGGAGATGTCTTGGGTATGTTTTATTCAGCAGCTCTGATGAGCTGAAACGACATGGCTGATTTGTTTACTGTCTCTCCTTTCTCCCCCTTAACAACAGCGGTGTCATATGAAGAGGGCTCATTCTAAGAAGACATTCGACTATATACACCTACTTACTTACACCAAGTATGTGTAATATTATTTGAAATCTTCAGCAGTGCTGTCTTTGTGCAGATGTTCTGCACAGGCAACCTCTCAATCATTAGCTTTGACCTTTTTTCCTGATAGAGTTAAGTTGATCAGTCGGAACAGAGAAATAAATAAAGGTGCTAATTTGGAGTACATGAGAGGGGGTATTTGGGGGCTTTGGATAGTAGGAAGAGTATGCTCCAAGCAAGGAAGCGGTCTGGGACAGGATGCCCTGAACAAAGTGCATTAAAAATAGCAGATAAGGTGACACCAGTGTGGGATTTTTGTTGACTATGAAAGAGCAGGACAAAGTGAGGCACAAAGACAGAAAATGGCCTTGAGTCAAAGAGAATAAAAAAATGTACGAATGTGCAGGAGAAAGCACCGCAGGTCAGAGGGATGGAAGGGGATCAAAGAGATGGATAATGCTGGAAAGCTACTTTGCTAATCACAACGGTGCTCCATAACTGTGAGGACAGCAAAATGAGAAAGCTTTTAAAAATCTTCTCTTAATCCCCCATCTACCTCCAGGCCTCATAATACACATAATCAAACTCTCTGAGGAACAAGAATTAAGTTTGAACGCAAATCTTTGCTGTCAAAGACATTAAGCTTCATCACACGTACCCACACACACACTATATATTAAAACTCTGACCACCTCTGCTCACTGTTACAACACGAAGTGATACTGTGACATTGCCACACAGAAATAGTGCACTTGTTTCAGTTAGAATAATCTGCAAAGGTTCCTCAACAGGCACATCCTGATGGGAAGAGACGCTCTGAGCTCAACTCTGTGGCAGAGTGAATTTTGTGTTCACAGAAGGAAACATGGAGCTGAAGTTCCTAAACAGATTTGTGGAGTTCTTTTTCTTCTATGACCTAAATGGAACTTCTCTAGAACTTTGTCCCAAACCTCCTTGGTTTTCTATAGCTCTTTTCACATATTGGTTGCATTTAAAAAATTTAAGGTATTTATTATGTTAGCTACCTTGACTCTGGCGTTTCATTAGTTTATAAGCTGTCCTTTAATGACGTAACGTAGTGGAAATAATCTACATATGACAGACTTTTTAAACCAGCATTTTCTAATCTTGTTGCTGAGACCATTCTCACATGAATGCAGGGACTCCCAACTAATTTTCATATGTGGAGTCATGCGGAATACACACTCACTGAATAGGTATCTTGCACAACCCCAACTAAAGAAATGATCCCTTTAATAATGCTACATGCAGGCGTATTTATTCCTTTAAGAGGGCGAGCAATGTTTTTACACTTCAAGACAAAAAACATTAATGGGTGAATTAAAAATTGATCAAATGCCTTATGGGAAATACATTTTCCGGGGTTTTGTTTCATCACTTTCAGCAAATTACAGATTTGAACAGAGTTTCACCACCATGCGCAGCGACACCGATGACGCACTTGTACATCACCTCAGGCTCCAAAGAATAAGCCTGCAAACATCACACCCAGTCTTACAGGGATTTACAAACATGTCAGATCCAGTCTTAGTGGGTTAAAAGTCTCAGTTGGTGTTGTCTGTGCAGGCAGCGGCTCTCATGCTTCTCATGGATTTTACCTCCAGATCGAAATAACCTGCTGTTTTTGATGATAATTCCTGGGACACTTTGTAGAAATAACTTGTGGTCAGGGACTTCTCTTTTAGTTACAATCATCAATAATGCCTTTCGGTTTGTATCATTACCTCCTTTCTTACTTCAGGTGGAATCTCTTTGTGCTGTCTGAGTTTTAAATCCTGTTTCAGTGACAAGCTGCACTTTTATGTTTTCATATTTGAACAGAAAATGAAGAGAACGAAATGACTAATCACACACTGAAGGGAAAGCAGGACCAGAACATGTGGTGTTCTGCCAAAGGAAGGCCACAATCATACAAAAAACATAATGGACAGAGAATCTATTTAAATGGCACAAAAGCAGGAGACCTTATGGGTCTGAGACTGTTGTCCACCAGGTTAATGCTGCCTGCTGAGCTCAGGGATTAACCTGAACATCTGATTAATGTAAGACTCTTGTGTAATGCAATAAACTGCAGCACACAGAGATGCTGGGACCTTTACCCTCCTATGGGACTCTGTGTTTGGACAGCCAGTAATTGGGGGAAAAAACTGCTTTTGTATTAAATATGATATTTTATTGAGATTCTACACTAAATGGGATTATTTTAAGCTATGTTTTATTATATAGACTACTACTATTATAACTTTAACAACCTTATCTATTTATAACTAACTAAAAAATGTAGTTGCTAAACTCAAAGGCCCATTTCAGCAGAAAACAGCACATTTTTGGCATTTTTTCTTGTGTGTGACCCAATTGATTGTCAGACTTCAAATATTTTGTCATTTGACAAGCCATCAATGGGCATGTAGACTTGTTAAAGAATTTGACTGTTGAACCTGTTTGTGTGTAGTTAAAAGAGAGGGCCAGAAAACAGACAGATGCTGTTTACCTCATGGGGCACAGCTTCAGGATACCTGATACTGTGACTGCTGTAAATGACTGACCCCGTCACCCCTCCCTGATTAGAAAGCAGAATGTTTTGACAATAAACAGGCCACAGTAGCACAATCTTTAATATTCAAATGAGCAAGATTAAGCTTTTGTATGTATGATTTAAAGGGGCAGCTCACCAGAGGCATGTGACTGAGCTAAGAACTAAGCCTCCCAGAGAGACGGGGTTTTCATAGCAAGCTGCAGGGTTCATGTACTAAAGGTAATTAGAGGAAGGTGGAAGGGGGTGGGGGTTTTGGGGGGGGGGGGGGGGGGGGGGGGGGGGGGGTTGCATATGGCATAAAGCTTCTCTCAGATAATGAATAGTGAATAGAGGTCTTCTAAAGCCCAGGGACAGATTACCATTTAAATAGTGCAAGGTTTAAGTTTGCTGCCTGCAGAAGACTGCAGGGGGAGCTGTACTGTACAGAGACAATGGAGCTTCACACAGTGAGCCCATCCTGGGATTAGAATTTAACTATTTTAGTGATTAACTCTACACAGCAAGAAGGTTAAGTAGATGTGAGAGGAAGCCCTTCCAGTCAAAAACATCCTCTGTTGTTGGTGTTAAGACATCCAAAGAGTTCTTTTGGGGCATGCAGTGGGACATAAACCACAGAGCTCATTAAGACTTTCGTAATTTTAAAAGATATAAAACATAGTCTGATTTATATAAAAATATATGTTCCTGATTAAATATTTGTTTGAATGTGTGTTAAAAAAAAAGACTTTTAACAAAGGCTCGGAAGATACTTGCTTTTTAATCATATGCTCACATTGAGAGATTCCTCTGACATCGGCCCATTTATGCCTGACGCAGAAGACAGAAACGCAGATGGACGAAGACTTTCATCCATCTCCCTGCGCTGTTTACATGCATATTTTGTCCATTTTCGGGGGGCTTGCAGATTGATTGCTTGACACAGTAAAACGGAGCAATACCGCTGGAAACCACAGGGGCAGTGTTGAGCAGTACAGCTAACATACCACCAGCGAAAGGTGGGAAAAAGGGGGAATAGAAAGAAGACAAGGAAAACAACTGTAGAGACGACAGGAGCATTGGAAGAAAGGTTGTGAATGTGTTGGGCATTTAGGGCAGTTGCAAACAGCTGCTTTACATTAGAAGTGAACTCTGAACTAAGCACTGCCCACTAGTGGGCATGAATGAGCCTTAATTATTCAAGTACTTCTTGTGTACGATGCTGCTGGATTTGAAGGATGTAAACAGTAAATATGGCGTCAATAGAAGAGGTTAGCATTTCGTCCCCACTCTTTGTCTTTAACATATTTCTTCGAGCATGGACACAATGGACAACGGACACCATGACACCACTCATTTTTGTAGGTCAGTTCCCAAAAACTGTGCAGACCTCTTGATAGCTATTTTGAGAAGCATTTTAGATCACAAAGAAAAAGTGGGTAATTGAGGACTTGATATACAATCTTGTCTTCAAAACTTTTACAGCTGCCAAACCCTATGACCCTACATTGCCCCCTACAGGTCACCTATATACTGCAGTTTGTGAACACACTCACTTTTTGGGAACAGTCCAAACTTCAGGATCCTCAATAAAGAATATTGATTAAAAGTTTATTCCTGGCTTAAGTGACCAAAAAATAACGCTAACTGCTGTGTGTCACGTAGCAGATAAGAACTTGTGACCACTTCAGTCGTTTAAGGCTAAATACTCAATTAACACTTTCACAGGGCACTTAAAAGCCAGATGTTGGCGGGTATTAGCAGATTATTTTCACAAAGTTTCGTTAATCATTTTCTTAGACAAATATAAACCTGTTATACTTCATGTTATTTGAAGAATTTAACTAGTTTTCAGGTTTTCTGGTATTTTATATTATGATTTAATAATTGACAACTCAGTGTTTATTTCTACCTGGTGTAACTCAAAAAGCTGCCGTTGCAGCTCTTTGGAGCATGCTAACTTTGCCCTCCTCACATCTGTAGTATGAGTATAAATATTTTGACCTAATTCAGGATGACTGGTTGACCCAATCAAGCAGAGTGGATGTCTGAATAAGCAGTGGTTCACACAGCAGTAAATTTAATGCCTATGGCCACACATAAATAAGCTTTACAAACTAAATATATAAGCTGAAGGGTTGTCCATATTTGGCTCATTCATTTTAAAGGTCTGCAATATTTACACACCAAGAATGGATGACAGACAATTTTCTAATGTGAGTTGAGGAACAGTTCAACTGCAGTTTGAATATAAAGAGCTTTTTAGCTGATGAGCTTTACAGTAAAGCTGAGTGGCACCTGCATCAAGTCGGAGAAATCTAACACTTCTAACACAGAGGTGCACTTTGAGCTTTAAAAGAATTAAATAAAAAGAAGAGGGAAAAGGAAGGAAATGATGTGTTTACTGTATACTGAGGACATAAGCCTGACATCATTAAACATGTGGCAGATCAAATAAAAGACAGTATCCATCCTCACCTCCTTAGCCAGCCATTTGTCTGCCCATGTGCTCATTCAGAGAACACAGAACCATATATTCTCACCAGCCACCCCATGTGAAACGCCTGACTTCCTTCTCGAGCTGAAAGCACAATGGCCGTTAGCTGGCCTCACTCAAACTTATTTGCTAAATCTGTCACCCTCTCTTTCAAGTGCATGGCCACCATATAAACAAGCCGATTCACACCTCCACACACTTGATCTCAGCATGCCGCGTCCCATGACTCCTCCTCCTGCTGCCTATAGATGATAGTTAAATATTCATGGCATTTACTCCAGGATTTCACTTCCAGTTTCAGATACAGACTCTGGTGACGGTGCTAACATCCAACGGCCCTTTTTCCCGCACTGCAAAATCCAAATGCTGTGCAAATATGGAGGTGGACTCTACATGCTCCACCACTTCACCACATTTAAACTGGGGTGAAGTGGTGCATGAAATGTAAGAGAAAGATAATGCAATAACTTGCAAATCACTCAAACTTCATCTCAACAGATGATCTCGAAAAGAAAAATTTCAAACTCTTTAAATGCTGACAGAGCTGATGTTTGAATAATTCTGTAATTAATCAAGCATTGAGTTTATTTACTTAAATTAAGCTGAGATGCTTCATACAAATATGTTGCTTTGAGACTTTTATAAAAAAGAATTACAATGAGCTGCATTCACAGTACCTGGAACAGAACTATCAGTTTGCTGCAGGCTTTTCATCACATGTGCAGATGTTAGTCATCATCAGGAATGACTGGCACGTCATATTAACCAGTTTCACACATCAACATAGGAGATTTCTCTCCTGGCTTAAAATGCGAGGAAAGGGGGGTCATGATGTATAAATGATGGCGTCGGAGTCATTTTCTTTACAACACATTATGTTGAAAATTATGCAGTGATAGTGAGTTTCAGGCAGCATACAGGTAAGCAGAAACTCTCAGCACACACACGTACTCACACACAGCCACTGCAAATGCTTCTGGATATTTGCTGACATTTTCATTCACCGTCTCACCCGCTGATGAGATTATACGAGTGGGCTGGGTGGAAAAGTCTGGAGAAAATGTTGCAGACATTAATGCAACCACTCTGGAGTGTCTGTGAAACATTCAAGGACACTGGTACATGTATGAAAACGACAAGTTGACTGAATGTACTCAGTTAAATGTAATTATACAAACACTTGTATTTATGGAGGTAAGTATTTCTTCTTTTCTTCTAATTTTAATATATTATTGGCCTGACTTGATGTTCTATCATTAAAGTAATCCAAAAAATAATTAAAGGTGTCTGTATGTAAGGGAAGAGGTTGCAAAGATACTCAATGGTTGCTAGCTTTGGGGCTGGGGATGCACTGGTTAATGCCAAACAAACCACAAAAACTTTAGAAAAACACAATGCCATCCAGACATCTTCCTCAAGTTAAAACAACTGAACACCTGACGAAAGCACCTGAGAGAAACAAACTAGTTCAGACACCAGAAGCAGCTGTTTGACAACATTTGAATGCTTTGTGTTGAGATCGTTGTTCTGCTGTAATGGCAAGCAGCACATGACAGCTCTGTCAAGTTTAACCAGTCAGAAACATTTCCATTTCCAGTTTCTGTAACTGCGTTGTTTTAACTCTGTGGAGACTTTACAGGGGAAATCTATGGATCTGCACATGAAAGCTAGTTTACATGAGATGTCCAGTGCTTTGCAGCATGTGAAAACAGTCAGAGGTAGATCCATTACGGAAAAGATTAGTCAGTTATGGGAAAAATAAATAACCCCGACACAGTAATACCTTGGATGGGGATGGAAGATGAATGGAGAATTTAAACGTCCTTTCACATCTAATAAAAAGCCCAAACGATGACCACCATCAACCATTTGTCTGCAAAGATTAAATTTTACAGCTAGAATTGAGATTCTGCAGCAGACCCAAGATTTAATTAGCTTCAGCTCTGATCAGCAGTGATGTAAACATAACACCTGCATAGTCAAACTCTTCTTCTCTGAGTCTGCAGCGTTCAGATGGGCAGGAGCAGACAGAGCTCCATTTCCCTTTATGAACTACAATTTACAAGCTGGATCTTCATTATCAACAATATTTCAGAAGTAAATAAACAAGGTTAACAGTGTGCACAGGTTGACCATATAGGTTCCATTTTTTCATTTAAGGTATGCTACATCTAAACGGTGTAAAAACAAAGTCCTCTTTATCACATCAAGATTAGATTACTGCAATGCTCTTCTTTCTGGTCTTCCGAAGAAGTACCTGAACCAGCTGCAGCTTGTACAGAATGCAGCTGCACGTCTGTTGGCAAAGACCAGAAAGAGGGCCCACATTACACCAATTTTAAAGTCTCTGCACTGGCTCCCCGTCAGCTTCAGAATTGATTTTAAGATTCTTTTATTGGTTTTTAAGTCTCTTAATGGTCTTAGCCCACCTTATTTATCTGATTTGCTTTTATCTTATGAGCCCACGAGACCCCTCAGGTCCTCTGGTACTGGCCTTTTAACTGTTCCCAGAGTAAAAACAAAAACCCACGGCGAGTCCTCCTTTTATTTCTACGGCCCTCGTATGTGGAACAGCCTGCCTGAGGACGTGAGGGGAGCACCTAGTGTGGATATTTTTAAAACCAGACTCAAGACCCACCTTTTTAGTTTAGCATTTTAATCATTACTTTTATTATTACTATTGTATTTATTCATTTCTTTATTCTTAACACACAGGCTGTATTCAGCTTCTATTTATTTATCATTTATATATTTGTTTTATCATTCTGATTCTCTTATTTCACGGGTTCTCTTATTTTATGGGTCTTAGCAATATTACTTTTATACCCAGGTTGGTTTTTAGATTGTTTTAGATTTAGTTTTACAGTGTTTTATCTCAGTGTTTCCCCACACCACTAGACCCCAGAATTTACGACAGCGTTTCCTTGGTCCTTTTAACTTGCTTTTACCCTCTGTGATGTGTGTGTGTGTTTGGAAGGGGGGAGGGGGGGGGGGGGGGGGGGGTTGCTGCTATTGGGTTGGGGTTCTGGGGGATTTTACTATCTGTAAAGCACCTTGAGTTGCTATTTGTATGTATGAAAGGTGCTATACAAATAAAGTTTGATTTGATTTGATTTGATTTGATTTAACCGGCCGTGGTTCCTCTTGATTCCTCAGGTGCCCAACAGAGGCAGCTCGGTGCTGCATCAGCGTGTCCTCAAACACATCAAACCAGCATCAAGGAATCAGCTGAGTGCCGACTGCACTGTCGGTTGGAGTGGCGAGTTCCATAATGCTCAATGTGTGTGAGCATTCACCAGGACGGGTCCGTTTGGCCTCCGTTACCACCTTTCTTCCTGACTAGAAGGTGTCTCAGCAGTGGATCGGGCCTGATGCTACGGGCTGCAGCTTCATAGAAAGTAGTTGTCCTGACGGGAAACTAAAGCTCTTACCTGGAGGAAAGAAAACTGACAAACACTGCCATGGACTGCCACAAGAAGAAAATAGAGGGAGATTTTTATTTGGGATTTACAGTCACTTATGAAAGTATCTGAGAAGATAGTCATGTGCGAGCAGAAACAGCTGTAGAGTTATGTCATTTAAAATCCTTCTGGGTCAGACACCGTTCATAAGGTTGTTTCCGTTCCCTCTTACGTGGATCAAGTCTTCAAAATTGGCAAACGCCTACCTAAATTAGTTTTTTTTTTTTTTTTTTAATTTGTACCAATTGTTTCACATTTTTTCCTAGTGAGCATCAAAAGTGAAAATGGAAACCTGGATACATGTTTCAGGAGCACTACAGGAGCACTGTAAAGTCATCAATACACTACTTTTTATTATCATTTAAGGATATGTCTGCCACAAACTACTGACTTCATGAAATAATTATTCTGGTGACATAAGCCTCTAATGTGCTTAATATCTAAACACTGAAATTATCTTACATAATTTGAATTTACGCTTATGTAAATGTCACAGATTGAGACCAGATTGAAGGATGTGGAAGTATTTTCCATAAGATTTTGGTGTGGTGTTACTCTTTCAGAATAATTGAGGCTGTGAAATCTATCACAAGGTTATGAAGGAGACGCGATGACAAATTCCCTCGAGGTGATGATAAACAGTCATAAAGACACTGCTTCATCTTGAACTCCACCCTCTCTTTCCCTTCCCATAGTCTGGGTGGAGGAAACCCCGATAGTGTGGGTCACCCTACAACACACACACAAAAGTAACCCCCCCCACCACCACCTCCCCAGGCTCATTAAAGCCTGCATTGTTTCCCAGGGGTCAGCCTGAGTTTCATTCCCGACTTTAACGCAAACCAGGAGATGGAAGTCAAGCATTTAAATTCCTGGGAACAGCGCTCCCGTTTAGCCTCTGATCCCAGCGTGTCCTTGCAAATCTTCCCTGCATCACATGCAATGCATAACTAGAATTTCATTTTAAAGAATATGGTTGCATTTTTTATGCTAACAGAATGATTTTTTTCATACTTTCTAACAGGAACGTGTTCACGTTTTTATTTATTTATTTATTATTATTATTATTTTTCTCCTAACTCTCTCCGAAAGGTTAAGGTAACTAATGCTGAGAATGGAGATGTATCGTGGTCAAATCCTCCCATTGTCCACACCCTCTGCACACAAAGGCTGATGTGTAGTGTAAAGCAGCCTTTAGAGTAGCTGACAGAGCGAGGCCTGCCACTGATGAGGTTTTCTCTTCAGGTTTTGTCTTGGGCTTTCCATCACAATCATGCCCAGCTGAGACAGGGAGCGGGGGTTGGAAGAATCTGCTGTACTTTTCCGCTGTCGGCACCCATCCTCCCTCCATTCTCAGCCTCTCACTTTCCCCTTTTAGCCCTCCCAATATCTCCCCTTCTTTTCTTAAATGCAATTCTCTTTTATGGTGGGGTTAAGGAGGAGAACATAACCCCCAACCTACACACAAACCCCACCCAAGACCAGTTTACTGGTATAAACATGAACATACATAAACACATTCACAGAGGCTGAAGGCATGTGAAGACCCTGTGGGATTGGGATCCAGCATTCCTGGCAGCCCACACTGTGATGCTAATCTTCAAAGTTACGTGCATGCAGTTGCAGGTCGAGCTCATCCACGAGACAATGGCGACCCGTTGACTTTGCTGTCTTGATAATATACACATGGCTTAAAGGCTAAATCATTAACATTGAATAACAGCTCAGCAAAGACCGGCCTCATATTAGTGTTATGCTAATCCAAAGCAACGTGTGCTGCTGCATTGTTAAATAACACGGGAAAGGGCCTTCATGTAGGAGTCTGGCTAATACTCTCAGCTTGGTTTGCGTCTGAATAGATCACTGAAATGATTTGTTAATCAGTGGACTCCAAAAAAATTCTATACATACGGGAAAGCTGAAAGAGAAAGTTCATGAATGTGGCCAGGAATGTGCTTCAGACACATTAAAAGGTAAAAGCATCACTTATCAAGCTGCCTGCATGTTTCTTAAGGCAATCTTCAGACTTTTTATGTTTTGTTGAAACAAAAACGGCTTCTAATGCTGCAATCTGTGTGAAATAAGCATTAAATTGTTCAAATTGGTTCAATTACATCTGTTAGTTTAACATTTAAATACATTTAGTTAAACAGTGACAGAAAATTCAATCATCACCCTCTGAAAATGATCATTTATTTAGAACATAGGTAAGGGTAAATTTAGTTTAACAAGATGACTACAGCTAAGTCCAGCTGCATGCTGACATGAGGGATGTGAAGGATCACGGTTTTAGCTTCGTTCCTGTTGTCTGTTTAATTTCTTTGCTGAGAAGCCTCTGCTTAGCTCTTGTAGGTCATTAGGGACTTATTTACCTTCCCTTTCTGTTTTTTTTCAGGTAATCTTTCTCTCAATTTATTGGCCACCATTTTTGTTGTGTTTCCATATTGGTTGATTTTTTTTTATAACGTGTTTCTCCTGTAGAAATTTGGAATTTCAATTAACATTTTTCTTAAAAATCAACAGGAAAGGATGACCACCAGACAAAAACTTACTCTCCCAAAAACTGCTATAAAAACATTAGACCTGTTTTTCACCCCCCCCTTTAATAAATGTCAGTCCTTATCAAAAATACGAAATAAGTAATGTAATCATTTCAACCCTTTAAATGCCAATTTGATCACATGACATCACTGTTTTTAGGAAAAAGTTTAATATAAAATTAGTTATTTACCATGTAATACATATTAGGGTGATACAGATTTTTTTAAAGCACAAAATATGTTTTCATTCATTTTCAGTAGTTAAGATGGATAGAAAATCTATTATACGGAAAACGACTTTGTATTTTTTCATAAAAATAATTGCATCATGTGCTTACACGGAGGTTACAATAAAAAACGGTTAAACTAATATGAACCGTTTAACAAACGGAAAACATATGATATGAAAAAATTTTATATTTGGTATTTTTGATTATGAATCCATTGAGTGAGATAAATATATTAATATATCTGTAATGGTTTTGTGGCATTTTTTGGGAGAGGCCTTCTTTGTCCTAAACTGGAGTGACCCACATCATTTGCAGATATGTACCATGCCTGGAGGTTTACAGCCCATGTTTTGCAATATAATGGCTCATAAAAATGCTGTTAATGGATGTTGAGTCCATGTATGAAGGGGGGATGTGGTGGGGGCTTCCCATAGACAGCAAAGCCAGGAAGGTAAACTACTGATATGTAACATGAATGATCAAAAGACAGACTAGAATAGAACTTTATTTGTCATTGCAACAAGTGCAACAAGATTACGAAGTCCTCCAGTAAGTGCAAAACAATAAAATAGAATAAAGAGAATAACTGCAACAATCATAACTCCTGACTATTAAATATGGAGGTTTAGTTTTGCATCAGCTGATCTTCTGTGACCCAGATATTGAGTAAGGACAAAAACTGCCAAGATGCATCAGTTAGTTTCCATCCTGTGACTGTGTGTGAGCATGTTTGTGCTGGGGGGAAGGGTGCAGTTGAAATAACACACCCTTGAAAGACAAAGATCTGCAGCATGCAGGACCTGATGGTTTGGTTTGACATGGCCGGAGCCGCTGGGATGGATATGTGTCAGTGAAATCAGGAGAAAAGCTGCATGTGTTGCAGGAATGAGCAATGTCTCCGTCACTGGCTATTTTTAGGCAAGCATTACAGAGTCACACAAGTCCCTGACCTCCCCCCACTATTGATCTTCATAGATTGATCTGTCCCCTCAATCTACATCCACATAAACCTCTCATTCTTTTTTCTCTTTCTTATGCTCAATTTCGGCTTTACACACACGTTCAAACATGCCAAACCATTTTTGGTGCAGCAGTAACAGAATGAAGCTAACCCTCCTTCTGTTGGAGCACAAACAAACAAGGCTGCTGGCTGAGGGATTAACATAAAGGGGGGGAGGGGATGAATACAGTAACATGCTTCTTCAACATGTCACTCCTTCACGAGAAAATATCAGAAACCACACTCATTCAGAGGCTTTACACACCAGATTGCCTTTGTTTTTAGCAAGTTAGGTAGGACAACTGTAGAAAAATGTGATAAAGGGGATAAACGTTAACAATGAGGCCATGGTGGTTCACTTTGCTGAGCCATGTGGGGTAAATCTTAAAGAGTGAGGAAGGGGTCGCATTCCAAATTCCTGCTATACAGGGAAAGAGGGGAAGGAGGGAGGGGCGTTTTGGTGGTCTAGTAGGTGGGACAGTAACACGAAAACTACCAAAAAGAAGGTTAATCTCCTCCTATTTTATTTTTATTCCAACACTTGAGGTCATTTGTGTAAAAGGCCAAATGAAGTAACAAAAGAACATCGTAAACAGAGCGCAAGGAACAATCACCCACATGTGAAAATGAGCTCTTTGTTTGCAACCACAGCATGAAAAAGGAAGAAAAAAAATTAACAATATCTGAAAATGCTTTCAGTTTTGCAGACTGCTGACTGTGGACAAACCTGCATCCACACACCAAAGATCAATTCATAAGGAGGAGGTGGAGGGGAGGTTCACAGCAGAGCTAATATATATCACAACACAAACAAAAACAATGTACTTGAAGGCACAGATCACTGTAAGGAGCTGGAATTTCTTTTTGCTCATTATCTCGGTCTGAAAACCATTAACTGTTCACAGCATGAAGATCTTCAATCAGCTGAAAGCAGAAATCTAAAAGACACTAAAACCATACAAATATCTGCATCGCCGTGGATTTCTTTGGTGCCTTTTTTATCTTATTCATTAATTATTTCAAGGCAACGTAAGATTTTCTCAAATATCTTAAGAGGAGAAATAAGACTGGCTTTACTACAGCTGGTTGGAGGGATGAGCAGCGTTTCAGTCCAGCTCAGATCAAAAGGACAGATGGAGATGAACCACTTCAATTGAAAAAATAAAATAAAAAATGGAATAATTTACTAGAGAGCAGTTTAAACACAATCTCTCTGTCTCTCTCTCTACACACACACACACACACACACACACACACACACACACACATACAAATTCTCATTCAGTCAGCTATGGTGATTCAGCAATTAAAAGAAAGCCCTTTCACCTTACCTTCCCATGTATCCATTTCATGCTTCTCCCAGTTTGCCTGGACCCCATTCAAGCATGGACTCAGCTAAAGAAGACCAGGCCTGGTCTCCTCATGACTTTTTTTTTTATCTGTCTCTGCCCTTTCTCTCTGCTCTCTCTCCCAGCAGCCTCTTTCCTTGACAGCCTGCCCCTCTCTGGCCACAGTAAGAGCCCAGCTACACCACTGGTCACTTTACTGCCTGGTCATGTGACCAATAGAGTTCAAACCCCTGAGGTCACCACTTGGCTTGAGGTCCAATGACAGATAGGGTTATCTGAGTGGAACTGATAGTCCTATTTTCTCTGGCGTTCAACAATACCCCCCAGCCCCCCTTCTCTTCCCTATACCCCCCTCACCCAAATTAGCCTCCCCTTAAACCATGCCTCTAGCACTCCGGAGGAGGACCAAAGTGCACGCACCAGCACAAACACAGGTTCAAGCTGACAAAACACACAGACATTAACTAATGGAAGCACTTAGTTGAACAGGCAAAGCAGGTTAAAACTAAAGTTTCATAGTTAGTTAGTTAATGAGGCCAGGAAGGTAAATGGTGCCAGTAAACCAAAGTGGAAAATCCTGAGGATCAGTTTTCTCTTCCTACTGCTTTTCTCAAACTGAATTAAATAAATTAAATACAAAGCTGAAAGTGAAACTATAACCACAACATATCCCTCTCATGTCATCAGTCCATCAGAGAACATATTTAATACTTTTAATCCAGAATGTGTGTGTACTCTGCTGACCGTTTTATAGATTTAATGCACTGACTGGAATGTAACTGATGCAACCGAAACACAGAGATTCGGCTTGCTCATGTTGCAAGACTGGTGATTATCAATCATTTAGCAGAGTCAGAAAATAAATTAACTATTTCTGTGGCCTAATGATCCAAGGCTCGATCGACACTTTTGCATTGAATATTTACCTTTGCTACGGCCTTAGTCATGATAAACTCTCCACTTAGCCTCACGTGCTGCTAGCTGACAAAGTAACAGCAGTTTGCAGCAACGCAGAGCGCATTAACAGAAACTGAGCCGCTTGGCGTGTCATGGAAATACGGTACACTGACCTATGTGTAATAATTAAATAAACTGAGACGAAATTTCACATGCATTAGTAGTTGCATGTAGCTTGTTCAAAAAGCAGTTTTCAAATGTTCATATTATGGTTTTATCAGTCCTCTTTATTCACCTGGCTGGGGGTTGCATGTTCAATAATTTCAGTAAAAGCAACTATTTAAAAAAAAAATATCTATAGGCTCCAATTTAAACATTTAAGTAGCTCAAGTAGAATAATTTCTCTCATTAGGGGTGAACTTCTCTCTACACGGCACTTTTGATTAACTTCCGCAAAATTGTGACTTACTGTGTTAGTTTGCCATTGCCACAAGGGGGCAGTGCTCAAAATCTGGAACAGCTCCAACCACAGTCTGCTTTTGGTTTTGTTTTACAAAAAGCTAATTAGCTTTTCTGCATAAGGTATAAACTACTTTAAAGTATGGATGACTGCAGAAAACCTTGTTTCAGGCAATACTTTTGTGTTTGTGAGGGTGTTTTTAGGTTCTGCTTCGCTTCCAGACTGAAGCATATGTCAAGCTTAAATTCATCTCATCTAGTTACAGTCACTGATACAACAAGATATTTGTGGCCAGCTATGATCTTAAATCTTCTTATTTTGACCCAGTTCCCCCTAACATAGATGATTAAGTAAAGCTAAGATTTTCAATGTAAAGAAAAAGAAACATGTTCTTGTGTGGCTTTGAATATTTCCCTGAACAATGCAACAAAAAGAGTTAAATTACTTTGATATTGTCTAGAAAAATGTAGTAAAATAACCCATTCCTTCCAAGCACAACAATATGGAAACATTTCTGATTTGAATGACTTTGAAATATGGTTTAGCCAAACTCTGCTACTGTTAGTCTTAAATCTAATCAGAGCTGCAGATATCTTACCATCCTGCAAGTTCTCTTCCTTCATCCCCTCCAGTGGTCTGACTAAGGGATAACAATGAGACACATCCAGTGTTTCACCATGGAGCCACACCTTAAACTTTACAGCCCGACCCAACTCCTTCCACCCCCAGCAAGCTCCTCTCTACCTGATCCCAACCTTAGACTGTAGTAGACAACCCTGTCCCAGTCACCCGACCATCCCTCTTCACAGCTCCACCCTACTTAACAACACTCGCTCACTCTCACAGCAGCCACCACCCAGCAGTGCTCACCCACACTCCCCCAGGGTCCCCACCCCCCATGTGAATGCTAATGACCCTGGCCACACTAAGTCACATATAAGAAGCTTTTCACATTCAAACACAACAGAGAGATGCCTCGTGTGAATGCACACAGGCCAGGAGAAAACTGAGATGTCGACTGGGCTCAAAGAGGATTTACAGCGATCAGGTGGAGCTGTCAGGCCAGGCAGACTAGTGAGCAGGTAGAAATATGAGGACATGTCTAACCTGCTGGTGGTCTTCCACTTTACACTAATACCATAAGAGTCTGCCACCATATGTCACTATGTCAGTGGCGAGGCTTATAGGGAGGACCTGGCCAAGGTGTTGTAAATGGATGTCTTTCCATGCAGATTCTCACATCACATTTTTTACTTCTCACTGAGTCAAACACTGGGAAAGTATAAAGAACACACTTTATACATGCAGATTTCTGACATAAAATTTTAATTCCTATTTATTTTAAATTAAATTCCTGGTTAACAGATGTTTTCAAAGCTTATTTGCAGAGAGAAACTTGAAAAAAAGACAATTATCTGGCTTTTTAAGATGCAGCAGCTCATATTTCTCTAAACTTTTTGTTTCCTCCATTCCAGTCAGACATAAATTGTGTTGACACAATATCCTGCTTGTTGAAACAAATTTCAAACTTGAGCTGTATGTGGGAGGCGGAATTGATGGGCTTGCCTTATACCACCCCTGACCTTTGCAGCTTTTCATCCATGCTACAAAGATGAATGACATAATCAGCTATGCTCTTTTTAACCTTGAAGTCAGGTGCAGCCACAGCTGGGCCGAGGTTATGTTGGTTATTTGCTGTCATTTGGAGTGAGGTGTTACCTGACACTCAGCCTGAGCATGGAGGGGTCAATGGTTTCCACACCTGCTGGCAAATTAATTTACCAGTTACAGTTGTGCAACAACACCAGTTCTTCTGTAAAAATAACGACAGCTTGCATGATGATGATGACAGTGACAATGATGTACTTCCAGTCGACGTCTCTTTGTATTATGTATCTCACTGCATGTATCCTGTTGTCTGTTTCTCTCTATCTTAGTTTTTTCTGTTCCTTATTTAATTTATTTTAATCTTTTTAATTTAATTCTTCTATTTAATTTTTTTAACACCTTAAAGCACTGGAAACATAGCATGACATGAAACGTGCTCTACAAATAACCTGCTCTCCCCCTCAATCTTTTAATAGTTTTAATGTCTAATGACATCCATTAAAAGATTCTTGAAAAAAACATTGATATTTAATTACTACAGTTACTAATTAAACACTTGGGAATTGTGATTGCTTGCTATTTGCAATCCTGGTGACAATGTACGAAATAAAAGGAAACAAAGAAACTAATCAAATTGTTATGTCAGAGCTCCATAAAGCTTTTAATCTAAAAAAAAAAAAAAAAACAGACAACAACTACAGGTACAGGCTACTTTCATCTGAATGTCTAGTATTAATCGATAAAATCAATAAATCGAGTTTTGCATTTCTGGAGATTTATTTTAATGAAACTGGATTTTTTTCCATAGTTAGTTGGCAGCAGACTTCGCCCTCCCTCCACACCAGAACGGTGTTTGTCTGGCAGATTTTCAGTGAAGTGACCCTTCACTCACGCCTGGGGAATTATTTCTGCAGTGGATCCTGTACGATAAAGATCCAGATGGAAAGAGATCACGGATGCATTGTGTCGCATATTTCTATGTAAGAAATGAAGTCGTTTATATGGTGGAAAAGTTACGACATTATATGCTTTATTTTTGCTGCCATCGTATGTATCGCGAACATCGAGTACAAACTGACACGGCAGAGTTTAAAGCGTCTGCATGTTTTTTTTTTTTTTGTAGTTTAGCTTCTCATTCACAGCAGACAGACAGCTCACTCCCCCGCCATCTAGAAAATTCTGCTGCACACGTGTGTTGTTTCAGAAGGGACGAAGCATGGAGACATGAGAGTATGCAGGTAGCTATCTAGCTAGTTTACTAGCATTAAAAGATGGAAGCTAAATGCGAGACGTCTCTTTTAAGCAGTAATTCACCTCTGAAATGACGACAATGACGAGGAGACTGATTGTCGAGGTGTTCGTGTTTCCAGATGGACATTAAGTTCTTAATACACTGGAGTAGGAAACTCCTCCAGCAGCTCTTATTATTAAATATGAGCTGATCTTAAAGCAGATATTTTTGTCTGTTTTATAAGTGGTTGATGACACTATTTCTAACGTGCGCTCTCTCTCTGCTGGTGTGTGAGAGAGAAAAAATTAAATCCTACTGGTGTCTTTTTATGCCTAATAATCTTAAATTCAACATTTACAGTGTTTTAGAGGAGATTTTAAAACATCGGGATGTATATCGTGTATCGGGATAAAGCCAAAAAATAATCGGGATATCAGTTTTAGACCATATCGCCCAGCCTTACCTCTACACATACGACTGTGTCCCAACCCACCCCAGCAACAGGATAATCAAGTTTGCTGATGACACCGCAGTGTTCAGAGACACCTCCAGTCAGGATCATAAGCTGGTGTACAGGGAGGAGATGGAGCGATTGTCAGAGTGGTGCAGAGTCAATAACCTTCTCCTTAACACACACACACACACACACACACACACACACACACACACACACACACACACACACACACACACACACACACACACACAAAAAACAAAACAAAATTGGTTACTGACTTTAGGAAAAATAAAACAAATTCAGCCTGTTGTGGTCAGGGGACCTGCATGGAGAGGGTCTCAAGGTTCAGATTTCTGGGAGCTGAGTTGGAGGATAACTGGACCTGGAGCACCAACACCAGGCAGCTTTAGAGGACGGCAGAGCAGATGCTGTATTTCTTGAGAAACCTCAGCAAAAACCATCTCCCCTGAAAACTCCTGCTAGCTTTCTATCACAGCTCCACTTAAAGCATGTTCACCTTCAGCCTGTGTGTGTGGTATGGGTACTGCACAGCCTCAGAAAAGGAGGTGCATAATAGTGCTCCATAGCTGGTCCTCATCAGGTCTGCTAAAAAACAAAAATCATTGGCTTCCCTCTCCTCACCCTGGAATAGATCTACACCTCCAACTGTCACAACAAGCCTACAAACATCACACAGGACCCATCACACCCTGGTCACTGCTTCTTCCACCTGCTGCCATCAGGCAGGAAATATAGTCATGAAAACCTGAACAAACCGGTTAGAAAATAGCTTTAACCTAAAAGCAATCATGGCTCTGAACTCAAATAAAGATCGTTCCACCACTGTCTTGTGCAATAGGTCCTAGGACCTGTTCCCAGGTTTTTAACTTTTGTTTTAAATAGATGTTTTTATCACTTACTTACAATGTATTTTGCTTTTTTATGCTGTATTTATTCTGTACCTTGAGTTGGCTGCGCCCTCAGTTTTGTTGTTCTTTTTTTTCAAAGACAGTGGCCACCGTTACATGATGTTTTTTTATTCAGAATTAATTATTCGGAATTCAATAATTCAGACTTAAAGTTTTGTCCTTTGCATTTTTCATGGCAATAGTCATTCCGAATTGAGGTTTACATGGAAAACACGTCTAATCGCCTTTATTGAAGTTATTTGGAATGGTCATTTTCCTTCAGTATTAGGTGTTTACATCTATCTATATCTATCTATCAAATACCACTAGCAGGAAATGAAAAAGCAAGAACTGGAAGGCCCTCCAACAATTCTCAAATGAGATTGAGCCTTAAGAATTAATATGATGAGAAGATCTTGTCTGATAACCCTCTGCTTCTCTGTCCTAGTCTAAGGCTATGTCCATATGGCACTGAAGCTGGTTCAGGTTTGAAAATGGTGTGAAAACGGTGGCAAAAACTAGGAGAAAGGCTTCAACATCCCCACGACACCGCTGTAGTACATACTACAAAGCTGTGTATGCACTAAAGAGTAACACTCCAAAGCTAGAACAAAACAACACATGTGCAGATAAAGGCTCACTGCGTGTTGCAGAAAGTTCACATTGGAAGCAGATAAAGGAAAAGAAAGGTGAGGATTCACTGCGAGGCAAAAGAGAAACATTTCTTCAGACTAATGAAGAAGTTGAGCTTCTTAAAAAAATGCTTGACTATAAAGCATAAAAACTCGAGGAAGGGTGGATTGGGAATTGGTGCGCGTCCATCACATTGACGTCATGTTCTCGAGTTGAGCGGCTTTGCTGTACACACAGTACCGCAGACGGTAGAGGACTCAAACCGATCCACTTTGGTACCTGGCTTCAGACGTGGTCGGTTTCATGGAGGCTAATCCCTGGCTTCGTGGGGATGAAAGGGTGGTTTGCTAAAATACTTTTGTGGTTTTGCTGCAATCCGGCATCGTGGGGACGGCCCCTATGTACTAAAGCAGGGGTAGCCAACGTTGGTCCTCGAGGGCACCAATCCGGCAGGTTTTTCAGATTTCCCTGCTCCAGCACACCTGACTCAAATTAAATAGATCCAACAGCCTATAAGGATCTCCACAATGACTCGTTAGTTTAAGTCAGGTGTGCTGGGGCACGGAAATCTGGAAAACCTGCCGGATTGGTGCCCTCGAGGACCAACGTTGGCTACCCCTGTACTAAAGACTACTTTTTCTCAGACATGCGCTGGTTTCCATCCACCTGACAGCGACTGAAAGTGTCACCACCTGTAACAATTTGCAAAGACGACCTGACTGCCGTAGATCTACTGATACAGGTCCAACAGCATGAAGATAGCATACGCAGCAGTGGTGGGTTTTGCAGCTTTTCCTTTTGGTCAGTAATCAGTGAAATTAAAGTTTCTAGTGATTTCCAGTGAATTACAGACCGCTAATAAAACGAGGTGAAACCTGACTTGATATCTGTCCCTGACGTGGAGTTAAGCATGCAGCCATTTTCCTGACATTACGTTTATCCTTCTTTTCTGGATTTTCCTGCTTTCACACACATGCTTCAAAGCTCTAGTGAAGAAAAGGCAATGTTGCAAACTTTGCGTATTCAACTTGAAGTCAGCTTAAATAAGCTGTTTTGTGACTTGTTTTCTGCATTTCCCTGAACATTTGAGTAACAAATGGTATTTCTTTTGTTTGACCTCCCCACCCCCACAGCACTGTCACAAACCTCTTTTCTTCAGACAAAGACCTTCAAGAAAAACAGGAACAGTCCACATGTTTTTTTTTCTTTTCGTCCTTCAAATATACATAAGCACACTCCCAAAGCAAGCTGCAGCGTCATGTCCCACCAAAACTGTCTTCATCATTTTCTGATGGAGCTCTGAGCTTTCTTCAGTCTGAAATGAGCCGTTTATGCTCACTGAGGCCCAGCAACTCTACCTTCAAGACTTAAGAGCAAAAGCTGCCGTCAATAACGAATCACTAAATAAATAAGGCCATTTTGACTTATTTTTAATTTATGTAGTTCTGATGGCGCAGTTACAATATGGAGCCACGTTGCTGGCACAGTTTGGATCCACTTGTGTCTTAAGGAGACAGGGTCACTGAAAATCAATGCCACATTTTAGAGTGTCAACCTCTTTATCCTGCTGGTGAAAGATTTTTCTCCTGATGACAGTGAACACATCCATAAAGAACAAGAGGTCACTGAAATCAGGTCACCGAATGGTAAATATGAAAGTAATGGGATAACATGCAAGCATCCAGTCACCAGATCTCCGATCACTGGAAGAGTTCCGAAAAAACTGGACATGCACGTAACAGCAGAGAGTCTGTGTGGTGCATTGTCCTGGAAATAATCCTGAGTGGTGCTGGTGCAGAGCACAAAGGAGGCAGCACAATATACACAAACAATATACACAACAGTGGACTTATTAGGCAAGATTTATTATAACATTATAAATTCAAATAATACATGTAGATATAATATATAAAAATAATAATGATATAAAAGTATAAAGAAATAATAAACAATTTCCCAAGTAGATTTAATTCATTTCATTCATTCAAAGCTGACAGTGACTGTTTTCCTGTTGTCCACACATGGTGTATCTATGTCCACATCGACAAGTAGAAAACTACACAGGCGAGCAGAAGAAAGCATGACTCAGCTTGCTGGGACTTCTATGTGAAGTTTCTTACTAAACAATCTAATTCAGACTTTTTTTCATGTAGTACCTGCTGGACTAAGTCCCATTCAACTGCTCTGGACGTGGCACAGCCACACAGTTAGGATCTTAGATTTCAGGTTGCATTTTATGTGTGAAAGCTGCTCCAAGCAGCACTTTTCCTCACCACAATGACACCAAATGGAGAAACATCATGTGAAACAAAGTCTTTTAATTTTTCAGCCATGTAAATTGTTAAACTAAGACACATTTTCCAATGGTTTTCATTAAATTCCCGCTGGGGAGTCTATATAAAAAAGCACAACCTCTGCATTTGATCAGCTGCACCTCGGACGTCCTGGTATCTCAAACTCACACAGACCTTAAACGATTATTCAATTACCAAAACAGACATAGAAGCCATCTTTCAATCAATTGATTGACTAACGTGGTTGTTATCAGCACTGGTCCACAGATTAATCTAAAGGGTCAAAACATGATTTAAAGATAAAATAAATGACTTTGTTGGACAAATATATTTATTTTCTTGTTGGTCTTTCCTTTTCTTTCTGAAACAGCTAAATAAGAAGAAAAAACATCTCTTTGCAGCATCTTTTATCTGAACTATTCCGCAACATTGAGATTACAGAGGCAAAAACAAAAATAGATTTTCTTTAGGAGGTCAGAGGCTAAAAAGTTTTGAAACCAGTGGATTTACAGCATTTTTGTGTGCATACTATCAGTGTTACTGTCTGTTAGGAATAAACATGTCCTCAGCTGATCACAGGTTCCAGTAAATATGCAGCTTTTCCACATGAAGCTCTGCCCGCAGGACTCTCTGTGATGGGTCACCGCAGAGGCTGCTGGCCGTTTGTTTTAGGTGTTTGCGGGTGTACGGGAGCTGACCTCTGCGTGCCCAGGTCACGCTGTTAAGTTTACAATGATCCAAGCTACATTCCGCAGATGCATTTGCTTTTTAGAGGCCTGATGAGCTGCAGATCAATGCAGCAGTTCTCCTCTTGAATTTCCAAAGGGCATATAAAACCGTGGTGACCTGGTCACCATCACTGCGTTGATGACTATGAAAACAGCCCCTCTTACAAGCCATTCTGAATTGCCTCTCTCTGACAAGAAAAAATGACTCAATACTATTAGATTAAAATTAAGTCATTCAGTTATTTGGATGTCAAAAAGAGGAAACTTCCCCTTTGCTCCAGTTTCACAGGCAACTAAAAGGCTCTGTCTCATAAAAGTCAAGTAACACTTTAACATTTAAATAAACTGTGATTAACAATTACTGACCTCTAGTGGTCAAACTGGAGATAGCAACCATCTCAAATGCCATCCATCCATTCATCCATCCCTAATCACTTACAAATGAATTAATCATGATTAATCACCATTCCCGACTATTCAAGGGTTCAAGTTCAAGAGTTCAAGAAACTCTGTTGTCATTTCAACCACATATAGCTGACAGTACATAGTGAAACGGAACAACGTTTTTCCAGGACCAGGTGCTACAGAAACATACAACAAGGATCAAAACAAAAGCTCGTAAAAAACAAAACAACACAGAGTTAGGACCAGTTTTTGTCCTAGTCCCATAAAGTGCAAAGACTGCATCTATCTGCAAACAGTGCAAGACTGTTATAGACAGTACAGTGTAATAACAGTACTAAAAGAAAAGACAACACAAGAATGAGACACTTAGCACCGAAAAAAAAAAAAATAGATTATATGGAGTATGAAAAATTTAAATAAAATTAAAATTAAAATTAAATGAAATGATGTACAGAGTAGCATCAGTTTAGGTAGCGCAAATAGAATATCGGCTTGGACATAGATATAAACATAGCAGAATAATGAATTACTAACAGGGCTAAGGTAATGCAATAAATAATAAACAATGTAAGCTATGTCTCTCTCTCTGTGTGTGTGTGTGTGTGTCCGAATGCTCCGGTCCCTCTTTCTAGATGGTAGGAGGTTGAAGAGTGTATGTGAGGGGTGTGTGGGGTCATCCACAATGCTGAAAATCTCCGATTTTTTATAACCAAATCCGATTTCTGATTTTAATCGATTTTTTTTTCTTTTACAAAACATCGTTAACTTATTAAAAACATTTATTTGTTTATATAGATGAAAGCCAGCAAAAATAAAGCATATAATGTCATAGCTTTTCCACCATATAAACGACTTCATATCTTACACAGAAATATGCGACACAATGCATCCGTGATCTCTTTCCATCTGAATCCTTATCGTACAGGATCCACTGCAGAAATAATTCCCCTGACGAAGGTTGTCTCTTAACTAGGGTTTGCAGGCTAAAGTTGACTTCTGCATCTCATAGGGAGCAGCATTTCTTATTGGAGTTTTATGCACAGCTAAATCCCAGGTGAGAGTGAAGGGCCACTTCACTGAAAATCTGTCAGACAAACATCGTTCTGGTGTGGAGGGAGGGCGAAGTCTGCTGCTAACCAACTATGGAAAAAAATCCCGATTTTCATAAAAATAAATCTCCAGAAATGCAAAATTCGATTTATCGATTTTATCAATTAATCGCCCAGCCCTAGCTGTTAGCTTTGTGGATGCAGCCTGCAGTGAAAATGTCTGAGATTCATATGCCTGAAATCTGCCCATTTTTACTGTATTGTACCAACAGAAAGATCAAGCCAATCCTTACTTGGTTTTTTTTTTTATTTTATTTTATTTTTTTTTACATTAGATGATCACTTTAGTTGTAATAATCGGTTCAATATTACATAAAATAAAGATCTTAGAAATATATCTAATTTATTTTCCCTGCCCCCCCTCTAAAAGGCCATCTTTACCAGTGGATGTAAATAATTCTTACACACTATCATTAAGTGCTTAAAAAGGTGCAAAAAGATTTTTAAACATGTTTTTCACAGAAACCTTTAAACCTGACCATCTGATCTAACTGTGAAGCAGATATGCAATGGTTTGGGTGGCATTATTGTGGAAGTTCTTTGATCCACTAACAGTTCTGCACAGAAGGTTGTAGAAGGAAGGAATATTTCTTGACTGGCTCCTACAGATCAAGCATCTCTGGTCATGGTCCATCTCCCTTGCGATCATGTCAGACGGGTCACATTCTGCACAGGGGGAGGATTATAATACCACGAGCAACTGTCGTAATTTTGTGCTGAAGCAGCTACTGTAATCAATGAGGACGATCTCAATATTAAGTAATAAGATGGTTATTACCTCTGCCAAGCGGAGGTCATGTATTCGGTGGCACTGGTTTGTCTGAGATTCTGTAACAACTCAGAATGGGTGGATTTTGGTTTTACAAGGTTTTCCATCATTTTGTCAAACTAAGCAGTTGTTATAAGAAAATACTTATAAAGAAGATAAACACGAGGGACACAAGCAGGAGTGTGTTTTCTTTGCTTTCTGGCTACGAGTTCTTGTTTAGCTTGCATGCGTTTGTGCGTCAGCAGTGTTGACAAACTGGGTCATAGATGTAAAATGCATCGGACATGACAAGACATCAGCAAAGACGGTGATGAAAGAGAGAATAGAAGTCCCATTTAACGGCACATTCTTCCATGATGTTAGTTTATCTGGAGCTGGATGTGCTGTTTGCACTGTCGGGAGGTCAGGAGTCAGGAGTTTTTTCTTCCAAATGACTGATAAATAAAGCTAACTTTAAATCATAGATCAGAACTGTTCATTAAACATGAGGATTTTTACACAAAACATTAGCTGGTAAAACTTTTCTTTCATATTCTGAAAGTTTCCAGAAAAACACTCTTTAGCAAACAGTCCTATCTGAGAATTGACTAAACCTGAGACTGAATCTGAGGCAGTGAAAACAGTGGGGAGGGTCAGCATCAGAGGTCAAAGGTGAAACTAAACCTTTATGATGAAACTGGGAGGAGGAGGGATTTCTTTGTTTTAATTTTTTTTTCTCAATCATGAGGTGTCAAGCATTTCACTCTATTCACTATGTTGCTGACAAAGTTTTCCACATTTTCCTCACAGTTCTCTCAGTCTTCCCCCTGGATTAATCATACTTGTGCTGCTTTTTTTTCCACACAAGTCCATCCATAGAAGGTCTCAAAGCTGATTGCGTGCATCAAAAACCCAACCATTAGGTCAAAGAAGCTTTTAGGCCCATAAGCAAGGATACAAAAATTTCTGCAGCATTTAAAGCCATCATTTGAAGGCACCACCAATCAGACATCCAACTAGCTATAGGTCAACAGAATTCTATTGTGGAGACAGGAAAACAATGCAGACGGACAAGTAATGAGGCAGTGTGCATAACAAAAGCAACACATGCAACAGTGTGCAAGTGGCGAAACAATGAATGAACTGTGTGTGGGGGAAAGTACGGCCCAACAACAGGCAAACATGGTAGTGGCAGCATTTGTAAAAGGGATCTAAAATTCCGTTTCCACCACTGGATGCGGTTCAGTATGAATCAGTATGCATTTTTTGCATTTCCACAGGCAAAAACTGGGAAGGGTCCCAGAATATTTGATCTGAGCCATCCCACCTTTTATGGGATTATTTTGTTGGGATCCCAGTCTTAACGATCCGAACCCAAAAGGGAGGAGATTGAAACACTGCAGTCTGTTGATTGGTCGAAAGAGTTACCACTTCCTCCGTGACCCAGCAATAAAAAACACAATGCGAACAATGCCATGTTTAAATATAATGTGGATTTTTTAGTTGTTTAAAACCTACAAACCAAGAAGGAAGAACACAAACTTCTGCATGTCCACGTTCTCGTCTTTTGTTCGTTATAATTCAACGCAGTGCTTTGATGACAGAATATTTTATATCTGATGCATCTATCTCTATCCAACTTATACCCCGCCTACTGGGTAAAGCTTCTTACATTCTCCATGAGAAGCGAGAACTTTGTTCTTGAGGCTGCAAGAACAAGGTCGGATCAGTTCATACTCTCATGAGAAGCTTCGTCCGCGACAGGGCGGGAATTATTGCAGAGGGATGGTCTGTGTTTCTGCAGTCTGCACAATGAACAACTGATGTTAATACTTTCTGCATTAACTACGCCCACCTCGAATGTCCAATCAATCACACAATACTTCTTGAAGCCCCACAAGAACAAAGTTCTGCTCAACTGATGTGCCGAGAACAAGCTGCTCCAAAACTCCGAAACCAGGGCTGCGAGAACAAAGTGACGCCCCAACAAGACGAAAGTTTTCACTTCTCACGGCACGGCTGGCTCACAACAGAGGCCTGAGTTTACTGGACCAAACTGTACCAAATCATCCTGTCCCAAGTCGGACCAAAAGGTGGAAACAGGACTAAAGGGGATACGTGAAAATATAGCAGTTTATAGCAAAACGTTTTGCTAAAGTGCTCAGGATCTCGAGTTAAAATCAAGTCCAGAATGAAAGGTCTGAATACATTCATGTAAATTCATTATATTAGACTATGTCATACTTTTGTGTGACATCATATTTCTCTATTATGTCTAACTGTATTAGCAAAAATGCAGAGAGATGTATCAATACTGATATATGAAAAAGTGTAAATAGGCAAAGATTATAATCAGATTCACTGCTTTAACTACTTGTTTGAAATAAAGATATAATTATTTATATAATATTGTATTATATAACTTTATATATTACATCATATTTCTTTATATTATATTATATTATATTATATTCGTTCACAATAAAAGCTGATTTAAACTAATTTTAGTTCAGGGGCCACATACAACTCAATTTTATCTCTAGCCAGCCAGAAATTTTTCTTGAAACTTAAACTTGAAATTTGTTGAGAAAAACAAATGCAGTTTCAACAATATTTAGTCTCAGTTCATCATTTACACATAAAAATATAAGAGATTACAAATTACAGTGGATCTACAAAACATTTAATCACAGGTATCTTAAACTGAAAAATACAGTTTTTCACATTATGTATAGAGTAACTCTTCAAGATCAAGAGGTTATGTAGACTATGTACTTATATACAAACACTTTCACATCTGTGTAGTAATCCTGACCAGCGGAACTGACCTACGTCATAGTACAAGCTGAAGTCAGATCTATTTAAAAAGATATTCTCTCTCGGTCTCTATATTTATATATCTCAAGTTAACGTCATGCCTTGTTAATGTTTTTTACCTAAACATAAAAAATTTGACCTCGTGGAAAAATTAGGAATTGCAGTTACTTTTATTAAAACATGTAAATAAATATTTTCTTAATGCTCTGTAACATCATGAGAAATGGTTGGGTTTCTGGGATGCAGCAGCACCACAATTCACCACCAGAGGGCAGTATCACATAAACAAAGCACCACTGTGAGTGCTCCAGAGGACAAAGAGCCACATAAGTTAGCAGCATGAGCTGACTTGTTCACTCACAAATACCAACAGGCTGATCAAAGAGGATCAGTGTGTGACCTGTGAGGCAGCACAGCAGCAGTTTTCATCTATAGATGTGGGCCAGCAGCTTTAATGATGGAGGGTGTTGAGGGGCGCTGTGCATCCTAATCGTCTTATCTGCTGCCAACCCCACCCCACCTTTGATGTTGTTTGGTTGCTGTTAATATAAGTGTTTTCCCTTCCAGCGGTGGCTGACCGCTGTGGATAAAACTAAAGATTGGGATATGAAGCTCTGAAAAGTGGGTTTTAAAGTAGTTTTGCATCCATTTTGGAGACAGAAAATGACGTCCATGAGCCACTGTGGTGAGTATGAGTTAGATGGTTTGCACAAGTGCCCAAATAGCTGTATGAAACTTCTCACATAGATCAAAAAATGCAGGCAAGCCCAAACACAAACCACTACAAGCAGGTTTTAGAAGTAGTTCAGAGTACAGAACCCACCCCAAAACAGCAGCTGAATGGCTTCTTTTTTTTTTTTTTTTTTACCACTGACCTCTCGAGGGTTTCTCCACTTTTAAATTTTGAATGATCAATTAATAGCTACAGCTATTTATGATAAATAAGAAAACTGGACATGTATCTTCTAATAAGCACATTTTAAGAGGGGAAGAGACAACAAGGCCAAAAGATACGTGTCTTTCTGCCATGTTGCTAATGACAGGTTGGGCTGGCAGCAGGGTGTCTGCTGTGCCTCCCTCAAAAGAAGTGATGCTGAAGCCCAAATGGGATTGCAGCCTGTTAAATTACAGTAGGATCTCGCCTCACTTCCCACTCCCTCTTCGATCTGTCTGTTGTCTATCTCCTCTGTGCAACCCCTCCTCTTCAAATCTTTTGTCTTAACGGTTTAGGAACCACAACTCACTGTAGGATTCTGGGAGACAAAACGGTTCTTCGGGCAACGTGACCTGCAGGTGCCTGCGATCCTTAAATCTTGGACAGACGTTGGAATTTGTGCAATGCAATGAGAGCTTTTCTGGAATTGTCTCCAAGGCAGATTTTCAAAATGGCAGCCGTTTGTCGCACTGTGTGAAAGCACAAAGGAACGGGATGTGCTGCACTTCGCTCAAATCTTCGGGAGGTTAAAAGCTCCAGCCTTGAGAGCCAGACTTGATACCTGTATTTCACAACGATGCTGGAATATTTGGACTTTGATAAAAAGCCGTGACTCTCAGAGGCCATATTCTATGGCGGGTAACAATAGAGGTCTCTACAGTATCAGCTCTTTCGCCCTTCCCCTCCCACAAGCCTCATCCCCGCTTTGTCCATATCTAGCTCATCCACTATTTCTCTCATCCAACACCCCCATCCCATCTCCATCCCACTCTATCTCTTAACACCCCCCACCCCATCTCTCTCTCCTCCTTTTCTGTCCAGCCCTCCTCTTCTTGCTCCAGAACTGTCAGATGGTATTAGCTCCTTTCACGCTCATGGCCTGTAGGAATAACAGCCGTGAACCTCGCCGAACAGCGCCATTCTCCTGCTCCAGTTAGCTCTCCACTCAGCACAGGCTATTGCGCAAATACCAATGTTATTCATGTCGTGCCCCTTCACTTACACAACATACCCCAATAAAGGGCAAAGTTAGGAAGATACAAACCTCAGTCGAGAAGGTCACGACGCCAAGTAAAGATGTACATGCACTGTATAACACGGTCACACTCACTACTAATTATCAGCGCGTCCCCCTGACTCGAGGATCGACCCACAGCTTTGCTAAGAGCTGGCTCACGTTGATCAAAAACGGATCCTCTTTTTATCTACTTACAGAGCCGCAGGCTTGAAAATTTGTTAAATATATCACGCTCAGCTTATTTTCCATGAAGCCTCTGCTGCAGGGCAAGTTGTGGTTGGTATTAAAAGCCCACTGTGACCAATAAGCTGTAAAATGTGCAGACGTTTTTATTGTGTGGAGAAACGGGGTGAAATGACACCGATATGGCATGCACACATGTAACAGATGCTTCGTACAAGCTGCTGATTGTTATGTCAAAGCCTGTCTGGTAGTTAAAGCTTTCTATTCTGAAAGATATCACTTTCTTTGAAGGAATTGCTTTTTTCAAGATGAACATATGGAATGAAATCGCAATGAGCTGTATTTCAGGTTCAACGGTGTGCAGATATACAGATGCTGAGAAGTCAGCGAGAGGCAGGCATGGCCAGCATCCCTGAGGACGGAAAACATCACACCTGAAACTAATATAGCGCAGCTGCTTTAAGGTTGTCACCACGTTCACATTCATTATCTGTGTATTTCATCTGAGTGTAATAACCGATTTCTACACTACAACGTCACACTTAAGTGTGAAGAAATGTTTGCATGTTGCGGGAGTGAAACTGCAAACATACTTTTGTAGGGGTGATCTGAACGTGGACGATACAATTATCAGTTTGACAAGTAAGAACAGATAGATTAATTCCAATATGAGAGGGGTGTAATTTCTCATCGCTTCGTACTCGACAAGCCCAGCATGGAAGGAAGGCTTAGAGGCTAATAATCAAAGCAGATTAGCCTGAGCTGTGATGGATGCTACGCAAGCCTGCTAATCATCTGAGTGATAACCATGAATCATCCAATCACAGTCAGAAATGAGCAGTGTGTTTCAAATTACAATTTTGATGGAATGATCTCGGTATCAGCAGCCCATCAAAGAGAGTCTTTTTGACTTCCATTCGCCTCCTCTAGTCCATGTCGCAGTTAATTCCTTCGTGTTAACACAGTATGTGTAAGTCGGTGCATATTAAGTGCGGCGAAGAAGAGTGGGCGGAAACTCTGGAGTTTCAGAGCACCAGCGTGACTGATCTCTGGCCTTCCTGCCCTGTGATTTAGCCTCAAAATGACAGACTTGCCCCTCAATGGGCTACGGGTGGAGAGCTAATGACATGCTGTGTGGGCTAACGTGACTATTAGCCCACTCTGGGCAGCAGGAACTGACAAAAGCACAATTCTGTCATTACAGTCTAAGGAGACCTTTAATCAGGGAGGCAGGGGCACTAAGAGAGGCTAGTTGCATTGGATTTAGTGTGGAGACAAAGATGCAGGAGACTGGCTCAGCTGCTGCAGGTCTACACACCGATGAGATAACTTCTACTGGAAATGCTAGATGATATTTCATGTGGCAAAGAGCAATATAAGTTTATCTGATACAGAATATGCTCAGATAAATCTGTTATGAGTATTTACAACCCATAACTTTATTTTCTGGCTTCTAGTTGCAATAATTTGTCTCCAACGATAAATTATAAATGTAAATAGTATCAGAACAATTTTTTTTTATCAACAATATAAAACCTTTTTGACATTTTTTTAACCTAACCTGTTATTTTGTGGTCATGTTATGTGAAAGCCTAAATATTAAATCCCAAACAGGACACATTTTGACATTCAGTCCATCATGAATGAGACCTGCCAGTTGTCTTACATCCACCATCCCCATCACCTTTCGAACCCTTAGATCAGGTAAGACATAAAGAAACCTTGTGTGGGACTTTGGTGACATCTACTGGTGAGACTGCAGACTGCAACCAACTGAAACGCTGAAGTCCATCAACATGGAGCTATGAACTGACGTACACTGTGAAAGACTAAAGAAGAAAAACACAAACTGTTTGAATTTCCATTCTGATTCAGTGATGGTTGGGGTGACACCAGATGCAACACAAACTCAATTGAAAATATAAAGAAATAAATCAAAGATGTAACATTACTGAGCCGTGTCTATTTTGTGACATTACTTAAAAATGTTATACCCAAAATAAAACAAGTATATCTCTGTAACCACAAGGTCTGTTCGAATACTTGTGACATTTGTTAAGATGTGTGAATCTCAGTGTATGTGCTACAGGTGAGGAATAAATGAAGAGGGCAGAGAGCACAAACGGAAAAAGTCAGACGGGTCAGCAGGTGAGTCTCCAAAAAGGCCATTTTGGCACAGTTTGGTACCATCTGCTCTCAATGGTCCCCAATTCGAGGACATCAGGTTATTAAATATATATATGTATATATATATATATATATATATATATATATATATATATATATATATATATACATATATACATATATATATATATATATATATATATATATATATATATATACATATATACATATATATATATATATATATATATAGAGAGAGAGAGAGAGAGAGAGAGAGAGAGAGAGAGAGAGAGAGATTCAGTCAATCAACTCTAAATACAACATAATAGAGCTTTAAAGTACTTATCTGAACCACCCCTGCTTACATCTGACTCTGTCAGCGGATTTACGACTACATCTGTTCATCAATGATGTAGACGTAAAACATCTCAATGCAAAAAAACCCAAAACCTCTGAGCTTTGACAATGAGCTGTGGGCTCTTCATCTTCCACAGTTGGTCCTAATAACAGCATCAAATGTGACTGGTTCATAGGTTTTAAGCCCTTAATGCCTAAATGTCTTTACAATTCTACATAAAAAAAAAAACAGTAAAAATAAAGAAAAAAGGAAAAGAAAAAGACTGGAATTAAAAGAAATAAAATCTTAATATCAAATAAATTCATGATAAACAAAATATAAAAAGAAATAAATGCATAGTATTCATAAGAAAACAAATTTGTCACAAATTAGCAACAATAGTTGTCAAGCGGTTATTTTATAAAGTGATTTATATTTTAGATTAGAAAGTGTTTTACATAAAACTTCTTGCAGATGTTAGTTTTAAATAAAAGAAGCTGCTTCTTGCCTGTATATAATTCTAAAAATAAATAAATAAGAAATCATTTGTGCTTCCTCTGTATAACCAGAGTTTGAATTGTCAAATTTAAGAACCTGAAATCTTCTCTTTTTTTTTTTTTTTCCTTGTCATAGCTGCACGCTACTTATTGATGTTAACTCCTGGACTATGACTGGACATCTTCCTACTGTTGGCTCCACTTTCCTGGAAAAAAACCCTTCCTACATGCACAGAGAAGTCCTGAAATGATCTCCTTCGTGGGGAAACAGACATTTTCTGCATATGCCAAGATGTGAAGAGCCTTCTCCCCCTCATCTGCAGAACAGCCACACTTTATATAATATGGTTGTTTAGAAACAGGAAATGCCAACAGCCTGTGAATTTGCAGACATGGATATTCCACTTCCTGCATGTAATTACCACCACAAGTTCACTACAGGTTGGTGATGAGAGGCATTTTTTTAAATTTGATGCACATTTATGCTGCAACCCCAATTTCAACTAAATTGGGATGTTTAAAATGTAAATAAAAACAAATTGTAAAGATTTACAAATCTCATCAAGCGTTTTTTAAATTCACAAAAGACCATAAACAACATAAAAGCTTTTCAAACAGACATTTTATCATTTCATTAAAAAATCTTAACTAATTTTGAATTTGATGGCAGAAACGCATCTCTAAAAATTGGAACAGAAGCCACAAAAGGCTGGAAAACTAGTGAAAATAAGTTCAAATAAACTGGAGGAGGATCTTACATTAATTAGGTTAATTGGCAGCAGGTCAGAGACATGACTTTGGGATATAAGGAGCATCTGACAGAGGCCTCTCAGGTGGAAGGATGAGGACAGAAGTTTACCAGTTTGAGAAAAATTGTTTCTAAAAATTCTGGAACAATTGAAGAAAATTGATCATCAAAGTAAAATTACAAACACGTTGAGGATCCCACCATCACATCAAAAGATTCAGAGAATCAGGAGAAATCTCTGTGTGCATGGGACACAGCCAAAAGGGGATGCTACACAGTGGTAAACATCACCCTGTTAACTTTTTACAGATGTGTTGCTGCCAAACGAGCTAACATTTCCATGAAATGATAAAATGTCTCAGTTTCAACATCTGATATGCTGTTTAAGTTTTGCTGAGAATAAAATATGGGTTGATGACATTCACAATAAATTGCATGTGGCTTATATTTTACAATGCACTGTAACTTTTCTGGAATTGGTTTTGGAAATCCCAGCATTTTAATTTGGAAATAAAACTTTCGATCCTTTTATATAGTATTAGAGGGAAAATCATAAGAAAAGCCACTTATGAGAATTATGATGGAACTTTTACTTATATCCAGGCAATTCAGAGCATCCATAATATATACTGTACCCAAACCTCTGAATGTCATAATGTATATGAGCATAAGCATATTTTCACCACATGCTTGACAGTGTGTGAAATCCCACATCACAGTAAAACCTCCTCATCTCACACTTCAAGCAGATTAAAGCAACAGTGGGAATTATTAGCAGACAGCACTGAGGCAGGTTTGTCCAGAACATTCCACCCTGCAGGGGGAGAATGTGACGAGCCTCCACGCTGCAGCACATAGCCTGTATCTTCAGTGTTAATCATACATTAAAATCAGTACAGGCACATACCTACCTGTCTGGATTTTGGATTGTGAGCCGGAAAAGCCGGGAAAATCACCAGATTCAGTTCTGACATGATGTACCTACCACATTGCTCTGCTCTGATAAATGTTAGCATCTCATGTGCAGGAATAAGGATCTGAGCCTCTACTGGATGCTGTCGGAAAACACATTAAATGACAGAAAGTAGAGGCAGCTTATGATGTTTACTGATGTACATGATTTTTTTTAGGTGCTTCACCCAATTTGAGCATTCTTCTTTATACATCCAGTGTATTGATTTAGTTTTCTGTGGTTCTTTAGAAAAGATGTGACCATAAATGATTCAAAATCATGTTTTCAGAAACTATACTCACACAGTCAAGGTTACTTTTTTATTTTAACATAATTCAATGTGCATATATATGTTTTAGTAATAACCAGACTACCTTTGTAAAAAAAAAGATATGACTGGCTTAGTTAAAGCCAGGTCAGGTTAAATACTGATAATTATAGAAGCCTTGATCCAATCTCAGAAGACTGACGTTCTTACTGTGCTGTAGAAAAATACTTAGACGTTGATGCTAAATCAGCATCAGAGGCAAACAATCCTGATCTGGACGTCCTTCGTGGTAATAACTTTGAAGAGGAAGAGGTACATCTGCATGAGATATAATTCTATTCCTATATTTTTGTAAATTTATAGTATTCCTTTGTCTCCTTTATTCAAAAGTTTTCACTTTAAATAATTTGAGTCATCTGAGCAGCTGTTTTCAATCACTGCATGTAACAGACATGTAGAGGCCACAGAAAACTGATGCTTTTTAATAACACTAAATAAAATTGTTGAGGCATCAGATCCAAGTTAAGAATTTAGATAGCAGAACTCTGAAAATGTGCAAGATGCCAGAAAATGAGGCTGCCGACAACAAGCAGAGCAGGTGGGCGTATCTGCAGTCACAATGTGTCACAAATACCAACAACGCTAAAGGAGAAGGAGCGCTTACTGCTAAATTTCACTAGGAAGATGACATTTTTACACACCTTATTTAAAGTAGCTGTAGGATTGTGTGTGTTTAACCTGTGTATTAAGCTCTGACTCAGCATCTACATGCAGCAGCAGCATCAGTGACATACAGCATTTAAATATTTCACACCACTGACCGTTTAGTTGTGATCATCAAAGTCTTCCACTTACCGAGATTACTTTCATTGATTGCATCTGTAAAATAAACAGAAAACTCATATCAATACAGTGACCGATAGAGATGGAATGTCTGGGATATTTCAACAGACTGACTGGAGGCTTATTCATCAGTAATGTTATGTCTGGGAGCTCAGTCGGGACATTCTGCCCGACAGGCCGAGGCCTGCACTGAAGAAAGGAGCAGGTATGCAAACTGAACCCAGTCCAGGGTCACACTTGTACACGCGTATTGCTGTTACTGTACGTGCTTCCACGATGTGTCACAGTTCACTAAGCAGCTCTGCAAAGAGCATTTTATATCTGATTGTTTTACCTGGAAACAAAAGAGGGAATCTGAGATTAACGAGCACAGCAGGCATCATTTGACCGGAAAAATAACTGCAGTTACCAGCTTATCTATTACTATGGTTTTCCAGTGTAGCAAAAAAAAAAAAAAAAAAAAACACACAACTGTAAGACTTCATATGTGATAGGTGTGTAAATCACAGTTTTGATCATATTATTCTCTGATGTCACAAATTCTGCAGAATAAAAAACTCAGGATCCAGGGACAGATATCACATGCTGCTTCAACCCTCTAACTTCCAACTCTTCATGCTGGTAAAGCAAATTTAATCTCTATAATGAATTTTATTAAAGATGTGTGGAAATAAACCTGCTGAGAATTTCAGCAACTTATTGTGTAATACCAAAGTTAGTGTTTGTAATTCCATTATGGTTTCTGGCTTTGACTATTTAGTTATTGTTAATGTATTTTTTTTACTGTTATCTCAACCATTTGTTTTAAAAAATCATTATTCTTATTATTATTGTACAGGGAAAAAAACAGTGAGACCATTAAAGGGTAAACACAATTACTTCCATTCATATTTAAGTAAAATAAAACCAACTTAAATATCCACTTTTTTTTCCCCCGAGCTAGGTGAGATATTTAAATGATAAAAATAAACTGTCACGTTCTGTATTAACCTTTAAAGTTTCACTTCCTGTTAAACTAAAAGTCTGGGATAACTTCACGTTAAACTTATAAAATAAATTAAATGCATGTGGGATTTGTAAAGCGGACGTTAATGTACCGCGGAAGCACGCCTGCAATGCCCGAACATGTCAAGAGGAGGCCGTCGGACTTACATAACAACCTCATGCAAGATTTCAAAGCTGAAAGTGAAATAAAAACCATTTAATAATCATGAGATACATGATATTAGTCGACTAGTCGTTTTAATAGTCGATGACTAATCGACTATCAGAATCGTCATTAGTTGCAGCCTCAGTGTTGATTGCTCTGAATGTACGTTTTTAAAAATCAAAACCTCTCATTTTCCATTTAATGATCCAGTTTGCCTGGCAAAAAGAAAAGAAAAGAAAAGAAAAGAAAAGAAAAGAAAAGAAAAGAAAAGAAAAGAAAATTGCCACCTTTGGTGTGAGAAAACATGTATTATTTCTGGCTAACCAACAAGCTGAATAGTAATTCTACTGTCACGGCAATGCAGCTCCATTCCCACCCCCTCAACATCATCACACCATGACTGTTAAACCACTATTTATAAAAAAAAAAAAGAAAAAAGAGAAGTCATGTCAAATATAGCAGCAGGGACTGTTTGAATATTTAACAGTGGTTAATAGATGTCTTACAAACCGCCTCGGTTGACTTATCAGATTAATCCAAAGGGTACACAACCCCTGCCCTCCTCATCAGCAGCTTAGTTAAATTCTCCTGACATCCTCACACTGAGTGCCGAGAGCAAGCAGTCTTACAAGGCAGAAATGGTGACATCACTCGAACAACAGCTAAACAAAATAGGCCACAGCTGTTTGGTTCTTTAGGCTACAAATTAGACTCAATATGTCACAGAGAATCACATCAGAGGACGGACAGGAGTAAGAAGCAGCAAGCCTTCGCTGTCAGAAAGGGCTGCTGTTATCTCTTTCTGCTCGCTCCCATTCTCTCTTCTGTTTTCCACAAATGCACAGATACAGAGCTCATGCTAATTTGCACTAGCTGAGGAATGAGAAACGGAGGGTGTATCGGTGAGGAATGGATGAATTATGGAGGGATTTAAATAATAAATGGGCCCTTTTCAGCCAGACGAAAGAGTCTTAAAAGAGGTGGGGTACACAGGGAGGTGGTGGGACACTTTGTGGAAGCCACAGTCTCAAAAGAAACTGGGGCATATGAATTATACCTTACTGGGTCCATTATCGCTTATCAAAGCATCAAATGAATTATTCTAAGCATGGGGGAACTTGCCAATATGCGTTCAGAGCTGCAATAGTTCCACTTGAACAAGAAAACAGAAGGACTGCCTGATTCTTCCATATGCACACGTATGGAAACAGAGATGAAACACCTGGGAGGAATCACTTAGCTGTCAGCACAGAGACATTAAGTCTCCATATATAAAACAGCTCATCAAGTCTTTAATGATGCAGGCACTGTATTTACACCACACGACTGATGAAACACTAAGCATAATTCTTACATTTATCCTTCCAGATCAACTTACAGTAATCCTAAGAGGAATTGCACAACACAATCCGGAGACAGATGAGGAGAAATGGGAAAAGGAGAATTGTGAGTGATCATAAGTGTTCTTTCTCCGACCTCCCTTTAGTCTAAAAATACCTCAGCCAGGCTCTGTGGGAAGGCTTCCCCAAAAGCCAACTCAATATTTCACCAGCAGCACGTGGAGGGAATCCAATTCTTGTCTGCGGCTTCGGCTCGTGCCACAAAAGTCAGGACAATAAGCAGTGTCTTTCTCCAATCCAATTACTCTGCAAGTAACGTTTACCGTGAAATAAACAACTGAATGTCATGTAGAACTTCATATTAAAGGGCTGCCATTTGTCAGAATATGTGGTTCGAGTTTATGTGGCCATTTATGCTGATTTTACATCAAAAGTAATAAATTTAAACACTAAAACAAACCACTTCAAGTTTTTCCCATTGCATGTAGTAGTAGGCTTATTATTAGCACTCAGACGGCTAAGGCTTACCAGTCTGACATAACTCTACTTCCCAGAGGACCATTGTGTCACCATGACAATGTGAAGGGATGGTTTTACAATGGCTTTGTTTCTGATAGTCACAACTCTTACCACTTTTAAAAAACAAGATTCCAGCTGTGTGGAGAAATCGATCAACTGCATGCATTTTTTAATGCATTTTCCTCCATGTAAGACAAGAAAGTTAGCACATGTGTGTTTCTGTAAAGAAAATTAGAGTTGGGTCAATTTTTGTTGCCCTGACAGCAGCAGCCTTTCTGAAAATTAGCACGTAAACCTGAGTGTTGTGTTCCCGTTAATGCCGAGAGCCAAACCGATTAAAACTTGGGTCAAAGGACTGTGGGACTAAATGCTGATTACATACTACCACATTATACTCTAGATCCTAATGTTAGTGGGTGTGAGAAGCTTTTTTTAATCCACATAGAACTCCAATTACACACACACAAAAAAAATTGTGTAAAAATGGAAACTAAAATGAAATTAAATACAATGACAAATCTCATAAATCTTTATTTTAATCACAATCGAACAAACAACATACCAGGTGCTGAAACTAGAGATGCACCGATGCAGTATTTTCACTTCCGATACTGATCTACTTTGTCACTTTCGATATCGATATCTGAGATATAGTATCGGCCGATTCCGATATGACACAGAAAATCTGCGCTAAATTCCCTAACAAATTACATATCATTGTGTGGAAAAGTCTTTAGTGAAAGGCAACATCAGACTGACTAATTTTTAAAAACAGACATAAATGTACTAAATTACTTATTCAACCAGTACAGCAATCTTGAATAAACTTTAACAATCTGAAGTAAGCTTCACAAGCTTGGTCAAACATGTAAAAATATAACAAAAGCAATTCTGGTTCAGTCAGTGCAAGTAGGAGTATAACACTCAGTGTAAAATAATAAAGTAATGAAACTGAAAAAAACAACAAAAGAACAATAGCTTGACTACCTTGGACAAATGTAACAATAAATAAGAACAAAACCTCTTTGAAGTGGTTCAGTCAGTTCAATCATGAATTTAAAATCCAAAGTAAAATATGTAATAAAGGAGCTGAAATGGAGAGGAAAAAACCAAAACTACAACAGCTCCACTGGCTTGGTTGGTAGATATTCAAAATAAACACAAATCAGCTCTTTACAATTGATTAGTGCAGTTATTTAATTATTAGTGATTGTACTTTTATTTATTTTGACCTCCATTAGCTGTTGTAGGCAGGTCTATAATTGTTCATTATAGAGGCGTTTAGACAGAATTCCCAAATGCAGGTTAGAACTATCATGCAAAGAAGCCACTTGTGAACAGGCTCCAGAAACAGCTGCTTCTCTGGACCAGAGATTATTTAAAGTAGTCTGAGGTGGAAAACTGTTCTATGGTCAGAGGGATCAAAATGAGAAATACTATCTGGAAAGCATGGAGGGCGTGTCCTGCAGGCTAAAGAGGAGAGGGAGCATCCAGCTTGTTATCAGTGGACAGGTGAAATCTCTGATGGGATGGGGTTGAATTAGTGCCTATGGTGTGGGAAGCTCCCACATCTGTGAAGCTCCCTCAATGCTGAAAAGTACATGGAGGTTTTAGAGCAACATCTGCTCCATCCAGACAACGTCTCTTTCAGGGAAGGCCTTGCAGATTTCAGCAAGACGAGGTTGAACCACATCCTGCATCCATCACAGCAGCATGGCTTCACAGGAGAAGAGTCCGGCTGCTGAACTGGCCTGCCTGCAGTCCAGACAGTTCACATGTGTTGTTGCCATCAAATTCACAATGAAGTAATATTTTTCATGAAATAGTAAAATTTTCTGTTTAAACATCTGATGAGTTGTTTATGTTTTTTCGGAGATAAAAGACAGATTTGAGAGATTTGAATATCATTGTATTCTGTTTAGATTTATATTTTACACGGTGTCCCAACGTTTTTTTAATTTGGGAATGTAAAAAAGACTCTCAAAAAACAATTTCATATTACATACTTGAAAGTTTCATCTCAGGATGTACTAAGCAATCAATCACTTTGTCTTCGTCAGGCCAAAAGTCAGCTGCAGAGTGATCTTTGCTGACTACAGGAAATGCTGAAATATATGTCACACATGATTCACACACTAGTGGACACAATAGCGCCACGATAGTTGTTGATGTAGCTGTTTGTTAGAATGAGGACAAACAGCTAATGATATAAAATGAGCATGTGGTGGAATACAGAGTATTTCTACCCTTGTGTTAATTAATGTGCAATGCTCGATTCTGGCTCCTTATAAAGTAGGTTTTTAAAATTTTCCTTTTTATTTTATTCACAACATGCTAGGCTTTAAATATCGAATAATCAAAAAAATGTTATTGTCAAACTGAGGACTGAAGTCTGGCCAATAATGTTTTTCAGATTGCAAGATAAGCTGCACATGTGAAACTACAAAACTCACTAAATGGGACACTCGGTTTTTGTCTGTATGCAGGCTCCTGCTACTTTGCCTGGTTGGTAAACCTGTCAGTGTAATGTTTTACAGCCTTTCTTAGCAACAACCTATTTAGCTGACAAGCGGTATTAACTAACTAATAGGGCCCGACCGATTAATCGGCCAATGTCGGCTGTTGTTTTGTCGATTATACGCCGGTTTATTCTTACTTTCTTATAAAACAGTAAATGCTGTTAAGTGTCGGAATCTGCAGATTGATGACCTTGCGGCGTTTGTCCACTAGATAGAGCTCCGACTCCACTCAATCCCACAGTCATCCCCCCACTTGTCAACAGGGTTAGCTAGTAGCTAGCCAGGTTACATTAAAGCAATGGGCCGAGTGGAGCTTGCCGAAAGGTAAGTTTATAATAATGTTGTACAATTAATGACTCAGCATGTCTCCAGTATCAGTTTAACTCTGTTTGTCGTGTGTAATGACGATTGACGCGTGCTTCGTTGTGTCGGTCAGCTTTTTATTTACGCTGCATTGCTAAAGTTGTGCTAAATTAGCTTAAGGCGCTCCCTGTTATAATGTTTGGGCTAACTGCTGTAAGCAGAACTTATTTTGAAGTGTGAAGCACAGGAACAGGATGTGCATGTAAAATGTTTAAACGTTGACTTGTGGCCATAGTAGCACATCAGTAGCATGCAATAAAGAACCAGCTGATGTCGGCAGTTCACATATCGTGTGGTTAAGTTATTCCTAAAAAACTACCAGTCATAACACCCGTCTATGTGCAAAACAAGATATATTTAATTAATTTATCATTAATTTATACAATTCATTCATAGATTGACTTTTTTTAAGGTTATATATTTTTATTTTCCAGTTATTTAATGCTTTGTTGCATGTTTTTGGAAATTCTTTGTTTTAAATGGTGGTGTAAGCGTCAATGAACCAAAAATTATGTTAATTTTTTCTTTTTTTTTTTTTATTTAAATCAACTGATTAATCGGTAATCGGAAATTTTTTCTGCCAAATATCGGAATCGGTATCGGCCTTAAAAAATCCATAGCGGTCGGGCCCTACTGACTAATATCACCAACTCTGAAGTGTACTTAAAAAAATATTCTTACAGTTATCTCTGTTTTCTTTGTTACAATGTGTGTATGAATCAGCACAGAAACAGGTGCACATACGCAAACTTAGTTTTTTTACACACATCAGTGTCCACAACTGTTCAGCACAGCTCCAGTGAAAAAAAGAAAGAGAAACATAATGCTGTCTTATCTTGTCCTCCATCTCACTCGGGCATGGCAGGACAGGAAGATAGGACCAGCAATTCTTAAGCACATGTGAATGTCGTGACAGACCGGTGAATATGCTAAAACATGCACAGAAAACCGATGAGCAACAGCTAGAGTCACTAGCTGCTCAACACAGCTGGAGCAGTTCACCAACTATCAGCACCAAAGAGAAAATGAAAATTGGGAAAAAAATGGAAATCTGGACAGTTACCAGATAAATGATTTACTGAGCTTTGCAAACCTAAAGCGTAATATTCTCTGACAAGAAGAAGTAAAGCAGGAAGACTAAATAGAACAACTGTAGAAGCAGCGTGCTGAGACATCTCCAGCAGCTCTGCTCTGTTTGTGTTTGGTCTGAAGCTGCAACACTATCCGAGGACCAGGCCGGGGGTGTCACTCCTCAGATGTCCCCTGGGATGTCCTTTCAAACTCAAGCTTAACATCTAAAAGGGCTGGGGAGGGGGGTAGAGGGGTCACTTTGGTGACGTTGCTACTCACCCTCACGTTACCCCCGCTGGCCCCATCTTGACACCCAACCCCTCAGAAGCCCCAGTGCTCAAAGTGAAGGTCAAAGAGCTGAGAAGGATGCACTGAGGCAGCCTGATCAAAGTCCTGCACCACCTCCGGGAATGTGGAAAACTTATATTCAAGTCATGTCTTTAAAAACGGGCTTAATTTCAGTGGAGGCCCACACTTTCAGGTAAGTGATTCTAATCATGTTTCGAGTCATTTCGATAGCTGACAAATAATACAAGCAAACAGACTTCAAAAGCTAGAATTGAATAAATGAAATAATGGAATAAAATGTTCTAAATAAAGCGCAGTCTATAATTCATAAGCCAATACTCCATGTAAGGTTTAATCCATAGGCCAGATATTTTGACATCTATCCATGCCATCCAATGCACCTTGTTATTTTAGTATCTGTGGCTTTTCCACAACACAGTTGTGAATGACAGTGCTGAAATGAGAGAAAATATTTTTTCATTTAGCAAGAGTTTGGGAGTGTTTCATCTTACTGCAAGAATGACGGCTTTTAATGCCGCTGCATTCATAACCCGTGCCTCTTATCATAGCTCCTTCCAACACTTGATGGAATTTGCCATCACACAATGGTTGGAAAATACACTTCAAAGGCAAGACGCATCTAATCTCTTCCACTCTGCACATTGCAAATTTGCTGTGATAATAAGATCCTGCCTTCCCAAGCGTTCTTAGGGATCTGAACCAAGGATGAGAATTTCATCTCTCCCTTTCCTCAGTTTCTTTCGATCTCGGTTTCTCCCAGTGTGACATCGCAAGGAAGTGTGTGAGGGGGTGGGGTGTGTGTGTGTGTTTTGGGGTGGGTGTGTGTGTGTGTGGTGGTGGTGGTGGTGGTGGGGGGGTCGTGCTGCAGTTTGAGAGAATCTTTGCAACAGCAATGCTGCATATCTGTGGAACCCATCCCATCCTTATGTAAAAGCCCCATTTTACAGTTTTATTCTACACACACACACATATACAGCAAGAGAAACACACAACTGACAGCACAGCACAGTGACCTAGTTTCAATGTGGCCCAGAAAGATCAAGCATGACTCCCTCAGAACTGCTGTGGGCACAAAAACCTTGCTCAGGGCTTTCAGTCAGGCCAGTGCACATCGGCAAGCAGCCAGTTTACCAACGGCACTGCAACAGGGAGCTAGCATTAGCAACGCACGATGACAGCTGAGATTCCAAAGCATCCTGGCAAAAGTCAAGAAACAAGGGGGATCGCAACCAGAAGGAAGCAAGAAGGCCTGCAGGTGAAGCTATGAGCTGTGTTTAGTCTAACAAAGGGCAGGTCGAGGATAGGCTTGTCATCGTAGGCACAGCTGCAGGACAAACTGCAACATCAGCCCCCTCTGACCCCCGCCGCCCAACTCCCAGTGTCCTACATATGCTGCTCCACCCCCTCCAGGTTATCTTTACACATGGAGAAGGTTATGGATGGAGATGCTATCTCAGGGAGCAGATTAGCACAACAAAGAGGTGTTTTAGAGACAAGCCCGCCAGGATAATTTGCTGATCTCTTAGCAAGATGCTGTGTTTGATACAGCACAACATGCTAATGTGACAAGGTAGCACTGGATGTGAAGGAAGAGATGTAATTTGAACCATGGTCATACAGGGAAATAAATAAACCTCACTGTGAAATTAAGTTAACTCTCTACCTGAACTTTAACACTTGTTTATTAAAGGAACAGTGCACCTAGAAGACTCCACAAGGTTTTAGCCTTGAAGTGAAAGCCAAAGAAAAACAAAGATATTTGTCATCTCTAGCAAAATAATGTTCATGATCAACATCATGCATCAAAATCTGTCCAACTTAAATTTACCTGCATTGTTTGCTGAACTGTCACATCTAGTTTAGCCATTTTAGCTAAACCAGTTCAAATGTTGGCAGTCATATAAAACTCGTTTCCAATTCTACAGCTGTCCTGAAGTTTGTAGAGAATTTTTGGGAGGTGTAGCACGTGAACGGCAGTGATGAGGCATTTGATATGCAGATTTTCCACCCAGCACTCCAGCAAAAATGTTGGAAAAGTTGGAGGGTGAGATGATATGCGAATGTATGTACAGACTTGATTGTTACTCCTGTATGTTGCTTCACTTGGTCATTGATATTGTGAATCAGTCATCGAGGATTGCTTTCACACAGATGTGAACTGGGGGTGGGCGATACAGCAAGATTTAGTATTAATCCCATACCAAGTAAATAAATGGCTACTATCTTCGATACTGATACTTTTTTACAGGGCTGTCAAAATGAACCCGTTAATGCTAAGAGATTAATCTGTGGAATTAATGCTTTAAGTTTTAACACTTTAATGCATAAACAACAAAGTTATTACTCATATCATTGTCACAGCTGTAAACCAAATCCACCTAAACACACTTTATCCTCCTTATTTATGAAAATTCTGCCAGTTATCAAGCCTTACGAATGGAAGTTATCACGATCAATATCGATACCAATGTTGGTACTGATATTGTGTATATTTGGATCGATCCACCCACCACTAATGTATGACAGTTCATACTGAAAGTCGTGTTTTTATTTTTGTTTTATGTTTTTGTCTCACATAGCCAATGTAGTTGGCCATTCTACTTCAGTAATTCTTCTCTCAGTCCTTGTATATAGTGTATATTTGAATTTAGATTTGTAATTATTTGTAAATCTCTCTGTATAAAGTAGACAACACTGTATAAGAGGCTGTTTTATTTTATTCCTTTATTTACTATTTTACTTACAATATCTTACTACTTTCTACTAAAGCGACGCCTCTGCCAGCAAATAAAACCTTGTATGTGTTCATACTTGGCAGATAAAGCTGATTCTTATAATACCCAGTACTATCACCTATCACTCAACATACTCTAAACCAGGGCTACTCAATTCGGTCCTACGAGGGCAGCAATCCAGCAGGTTTTCCATGTATCCCTGCACCAACACACCTGAGTCAAATTAGGTGGCTCTAACAGCCAATCAGGTTCTACACAATGACTCATTAATTTGACTCAGGTGTGTTGGTGCAGGGATACATGGAAAACCTGCTGGATTGCGGCCCTCGTAGGACCGAATTGAGTAGCCCTGCTCTAAACAGTGCTTTCCACATGCACTTTTTAAAGTGTGCTCTAGACCAATGCAGCTCGTCACCCAATTTATTTATTTCATTCTTGGATGCCGCATAATATCCAGCAGAAAATCTCTTGTGATGCATGTCTACCACGAAAAGTTTCTCACCAAAGCTGTGTGGACACGTTTTCTGAAAATGGCTTAAAATGGTCTCAACCGTGACAAATCCTCTAAATAAACAATTCTAAATAAACAATTCAATCATGATTTTGTGACAGCATGGAATTGTTAGTTTTATACTGACTGCGGACTTAGGAAAGGGCTTACCACAAGGTTTGATCACAATAATATATAAATTTAGTGTTTACTGATGTCACTAATTCTGTGACAATTCCAATAAGATTTGACTGGATTCAGGATCAAGTGATCGATATGTGACAATATCAAGCAGATTTAACTCAATCACTTCCTTTCATATCAAATCACTAAAAACAGCTAAAATGTCAGAGTCTAAATTTCTTCCTGAGCTCATTCAGACATTTCAATGAAAAACAATGTTTTTCCCACAAAAACAGACTCAACCACATGTTGAGCTTTAAATTCATGTAGAAGAAAACTGAAAGAATAAATCTGTTTGCGGACTTTAAAGCAGGATATAAACCTCATATTTAGAATCTGAAACCAAAGTTCGTCACAAATTAGTTATAAAAACAAAGTTAGTATGTTTTGTTAGAATAAAGCAAATGAAAACAATCCAAATGTTTCATAATTGAAACGTACAAAATGATTACTCAATCTATGTTTGTTATTTTCCATTTGGATTGATATGATTGAAACACTGATCATTTTACAGATGTACTGATGTACTGTTACACCTCTAGGAGGGTTCCAGACAATCATTTTCCACTAGCAGCACAGGTGCTCCTTACCAAAAATCAAGAGCACCAGGACATCAAGAAGCTCTGCTTAAATCAATCTTACCCCACCTTCATGTTTTCCACCTGGACTGCAAATTATTAACCTTCTGTTTTATTTCGAAGGAGAAATGTCTGTGTTTGCTTAATTTTACTGATTAGTTGATTCCGGCTTTAAAAATGCTGCTGCTGGATGGATTTGGGGCTAACAGTGCATCCATCTACATTATATCAAGGCTCTTCAGTTTTAGTCCTCAAGGACCAGTTTCCTGCAAGTTTTAGATGATTTGCTGAATTGACGAACCTGATTTAAATAAAAATGGATCCAGCTTGTTGCATCCAATGCATGTCGGGGCCCCTTGAGGGCCGGGGTGGAAGAGGCCTGATGTAGTGCTACGAGCAGTTAGCAGTTAGTCAGTGTTCAGCCTCATGTCAGCGTGACGGTCTAAGCCTAACCATAACCTAATATTACATGAACAGTCAACTCAGCATGAAGAACAATTGTACCTCTGTTTCCTTTTTGGCTTTGGAAACAAATGTGGAGTAAAAAAGTTTTTTTTTTTTTCCAGATTCATGGACATGCCATCATTTCTTTTATTGTAGAAGTTGTGGATTAACGTTTATCGAAAGTTAAATTTTTCTGGTAACTTTCATTGTTCATTAAACTTCATCTTATTTAACAAAATTTCTTTAAATGCAGGTTTTTTGTTTTGTTTTGTTTTTTTTCCTGGTTGTGTCGAACGTCCAATGACAAAGATAAAACCAAATAGTCCAAAAATCGTTCTGTGACTAATGTAGACATCCACCTTTAACTCTTCCCTGAATGCTGAATTCGAGTTATTACAGGATTGTAAAAAGGTATATATATATATATATATATATGTACACCTTTTAAGTTTAGCTTCTGCTTATTTTGTGATCATGACTTGGCAGACAGCACAATCTGAGTGTGTTGAGTTTGCACAAGGCAGGTTTGTAAACAAGAAACGAGTTCTTTGTATTTTATTTGTTTATTTGTTTATTTTGTGTGTGTGTGTGTGTGTTTGGGGGTTGGGCGTAGGGAAGACAGGTAGATCAACGGTCAACATGCTACAGGACTTCCACTTTAAAATCATCTGAGGACGACTGGAAGGCAAGCGGAGCAGCAGCGGGATTTCGTTAAAGCCAAACAAAGGATTTGTGCGGCAGCGTGTTGCCGAGCAGAGCGTTGCGTGTTATCCAGGTCAGAGTGATCTAATCAGGTGTGAATGAAAGCACTTGGCCGTGCTCCAGGCCTCACTACGCCGTCATCACTCAGGGAGAAGAGAAACACACATACCCATAGGTTTGTCTTATTAGACTTGTGAGGACACTTCTACATGGGAACGCCACAATCCAAGTGAGAGAGCAGCAGATATTTATTGATCAGGACTTGTGCTGTGCCGTGTCAGCACTGAGATGAATCATGCTGTTCACAAAGTGAGAACAAAAACATCATAACAAGCCTATACATAACACAGAAAACATAACAGAACATACATAGAAAAGCTTATTTAGATGTAGAAATTCAAATTAAAGACGGGTACTAGAAATGGTGATAACCTTTGTACTTCAGTTTAGCCGCAGCAGAAAAGCATGTACGATATTATTCCTTATGGATATGGGTTTAATATCTTGGCTCTGCAAAAAACAATGCAAGCTGTGTTCTGACAGTTTGACATTTCCCATAAAAAAAGTTTTACCTGGATAATAATCTGCTCCTCCACGTGGTGCAGACAGGTGGTAGAAACTCAGTTTTTGTTCGTGGAAATTTAGCTATAATGCCTCAAAACATGTGAAACCACATATCGTTAGCGTCATAGCATGATTGCCTAACTTATGATTTGGCTAAATTGTGATGTCTGTCTAACTGTACTTTCCCAATGTTGCCGACTGTGCATCTTTGCTTATAAAACCTTGAAACATGACTTAGGCAATTATGCTATGAAGCTAACTATATTTTGGACACATGATGTCGTTGTTCTCAGACAAAAAAAATTGAATTCAAGCAACAATGGAAAAAATACTTAAAGGAGATCTTTTTTGTCCTACAACTTTAAAAGTAATAAATTTACAGCTCTTTTCCTTGCAGTCACTTTTACAGCTGAACACTCGCCACTTCTTTTTTCCACATGGTGCAAGTTAATCAGGATATAAGCATGAAAACAGGCTCGGGTTGGTTAAATTTAACATCCATATCCGATCTATAAACCCTGGTATTCATTGTCAATCAATTTATCTGTTTTGTTGATGTTTTTAACAGTGAGAAAAGTTCTCCATATGTACTACATTTAACCATTCAACTTCCCGCTCTAATATTTAGTAGAGCAATTATTTTAGTGACTAATGACTATTATTGGGAGGTTTTTTTTTGGAAGTAAGCCACCTCTAACACTTGTTTCCCACAGTGTATCCCATCATAACTATTGTTACCATATTATTAAATATTATTTTGAACCATTTTTTAAAAAAATTATTTTTATTATTATTGTCAAAAGGAAAACAAAAAACAAATGCAAATAACCATTTTGTTCTTACTTTTTTGTTTGAACTTGCAGAAAAAAGCTATCGTTTATACTGCCAACAATTCTACGAAACAGTGGTGTGTAACTCTGTGAGGTAAATAGTGATCAATAGCTTACCTATTCGGTGATCTACAGACATTTTCCAGGCATTTATATCCTGTCTAGGAGGTTTACAATTGAACCATTAAATGTAGTGTTTATTCAGAAACTCTATATGGTAAAACTACAATAGAGATCCATGATAACACCCTTATTTATCACATTTTCATAATAACAAAAGATCACTATCACTACCTGGTTGTGAAGAGACCTCTATTGTGACCTGGAAATTATGATGAAGCCACCGGTCAATCTTATGACCAATCAGAGAGCTTAAATTGAAAGTAATGTCCAACCAGGAGCAGCCAAAGATCATCCAGTGAGCAGAAAGTTCTGTGTGTGTCTAAAGAGAATAAAAATAATGCTCCTCCACGGCTGGAATAAAGCCAAGAAGATGTTTTTGATGCAAAAACCAGCTGAGTTGGAGTTGGTTTTGTTTGGATGGTAAGTAAATAGCAGCATGAATAACTTAATAACAAAAAGCATCTGGAGGGAAAAGTGTGAATATATAAATAGTTTCTATTGTGTGTTTATTTCAATGCCAATTTATTTTTCCTGAAAGCCATGACTTGAGAGAATGATGCAGATGAGGAAAAGGCTTGGTCACTGTTGATCTGTGTGTTATTTCTACTAAGTTCTGTTAGTAATAAATTCTGTTTTTGTTTCTGGTGATACATTAATTTTACATAATTTTAGCCTCATAATCTGACAACTGAAGCTGTCCTAAAAAATGCCTGAATGTTCAATCGGGATTAAAAAGGTTGAGTTCTACACGTACTTTTACATTTAAGAAAAGAAGGAAAAAAAAAAGGCAGGCAGACTTAAAACTGGGAAAAAAAATCTTGGGAAGGTTAACCAGATTTTTTAATGGCCCTAAAAAAAGATTTAGGATGAAAAAAAAAAAAAACTAAATCAAATTTCCAGCTGAAATACCTCATGTATTTGCTGCCTAACAGGATCTGTATTACTGGATATAAACAACCGAACCACACACACCTCTTTCCACTCAAGCACGGCTGTTCAGTAATCTGCCTGTTTACAAGAGACATATCAGATTATTGGAGCTCATTAATATCAAGCCCTGTGACCTCCTTTCCAATTATTTTCCAGCTTTTCATATCTTGTGCTTGAAATATCTTTCTGTGCGAGCGCTGCTGTGTCACACTCCGTGATGGGATGTGACCATTTTGGATGGGCGATACAAGCCAGATCATTCGTTTACCTCAGTAAGCTGTAGTTGGCTTTGGGGGCATTATTGAGCGTTTTCACCTCTAACAATTTGTTAGATATATTTCTGACTAATCTAAAACTTCATGAAAACAGTTTGAAAATCAAATCATTTTAAAAAGATGACTTAAGAGGATTTAAAACTGGAAGGAAAATGTATTTATAAGTGTGGACTTGTTGTTTGACGCCTGACTTATATGTCAAACAATCTGCAATGATCAGTAACTGCGTTTCTCAGAGAGTAATCATGTTGACGTGATGTGAATTCAGCTTCTTGGCTGTGACTCATACAGCCACCTTCAAACGCTCCAACCTCAGCAGTTAACACTCCAATAAAGACACAAAACTCTCAGGATGTTGGGTCATTTCTTTTTTCCCAGCAGTGTCACTCAAACTCCACCCAGAGCAGCAGCCATTCAATAAAGAAGCTTTCAATGGTCTGAGCTCTGGCCAATCACAGCATCCGCCACTCCCCTCCCTCCACCGGCTCCCAGGCCTTCAGCCAATCACAGCAACCCTCTCTCCACACATGACTCTATGTGCTACTGTCCATCAACTGCCTCATATATAGTGCATGCAAGAAAATGTGGAGCAGTTTAATAACTTGTGCTGTAGCCAGGCTCTTGGGTGTGTGTGTCTGTGTGTGTGTGTGTGTGTGTGTGTGTGTGCGTTTGGGGGGTGCTGGGAAATGAATGAGTGCATGTGCGAATGCGTGTGCTTGTTTATTTATGTAGACACACAGAAGGAACAAGAGCACGGGAGGGTGAGAGAGAGAGAGAAAGAGATTTGTCAGGCACTTGTATTTGAAAACTGCTGGCTGACGTCCCACAGGAGGCATGGAGATCAGACTGAAAGGCTGTGTGTTTAGAGTGTGTATCCACAAGTATGTGTGCACGTCTGGGGGGGAGAGAGAGAAACAGAGAGAGAGAGAGAGAGAGAGAGAGAGAGAGAGGAACCCGTTCAACCCATTTCAGCAGCAACTTTTTTGCTCGTCTACATGAGGTCTCTGCCTGAATATGGAAGCTTTTCGCTCTCGTGTTTTCTGCCATCCGGTCACCACAGTTTCCTGCTGCTCAACTTTTGGCTACGTTTTAGGTGAGTATCTGATCTGCTCAACCTCTTTCCTTGTGAAGCTTCACTACTTTGACACTTATTTTTATTTTTCATACTGCAGCGTGGACCATTTATAAATAATTCAGAATTTAGCAGAATTAAAAATCATGCTTTCTGTTTTAGGCAAATGTTAATTCATAAAATGATGTCATTTCACCTGCAGAAGGAATTCCTAAATAGGTCCTGATGTGTGTTTGTGTCTGTGTGTGTGTGTGTGTGTGTGTGAGAGAGAGAGAGAGAGAGAGTTTGTGAAACTAGAGTAGAAAACGAAAGGGATGTACGTGCAAGACAGAAAGAGACAGCGTGCCGGACAAAGTGTGCCAAGTGTGAAAAAGCGTGTGATTGCGTGTCTGTTTGTGTAATCTTTTTTTTTCTTTCTGAAGCTTGCTCTGTGGGAATGCGGACTGCGGTAGCCAGTAGCGATGTTTGACTTGGGAGGAACTGAGCCAGACAGTAGACAAAAGCGAGCAGGGCCGACCAGACAGGGCAGGTCAGCCATTAGAGGCTGCAGCGGAGGGACAGGTCAGCCAGCTGCTGCCCCGCTTCACCAGGGGAGAAGTGGGGACGGGAGGGGGGACACCAGCCTTTAGACTGGAGTTTTTAAGGGGTCACTATGCTTCACTTCATGACTGCCTCTCAATGTGCTCACCTAGCGTCTCTCACTTTGGGAACCCCCAGCATGCTTTGCAGGTCAAAAGAAAAACAGGCAGTTGAGACATCGGTTGAATGAGATGAAAACAATTTAAAATATATACATTAATATATTTTACATCTGATTTGTGTACTTCGTTTTTGTCCAGAGGCTTTTTAAACGTTTGGTTAAGAGCAGAAAGAAACTGCAGTGAAGGAAGTGTAAACGTAGGAGGTGGTTAAATATAGAAAGTAAGAAAAGAGGAAGAATAAGAGAAACAGTTATTTTCACAGAGCTTGTTATTTTCTATTCTCCTTTTCACTGGTTTTCCCTGCTGGTTTGTTTTGGGGGGGGTCAGTGGGTTTGGAATGTATTTAGCGACAGGAAATGCAGCCCGTCCCTATATCTTTTTTCTTTTTTTTCTTCCCAGTCCGCTTTTGTCCAAAGCTCTTAATCCACTGCAAAAAGCTGTGTGCATGAGGGAGTAGCAACAACTGACAAAAACATCTCCCCGGATCACAGATGTACAGCACGGCTGCTGCCGTTTCACAGGGCAAAAACAAAAAAAAAATTGTTGGCTTAACGCATTAATAAATTTGGATTGATATCTGAGAGCTGATGAGGGAATCAAAAGCTGCAAACAGCTGCTATATTAAGTAAAAAAAAAAACAAGTGTTATTGCTTTCAGATAAAAAACAAAAGCCTCAAGCTCTTTTTAAGAAGAAAAAAAACGTGTGCTGCATATCTGAGGCTTTCGGGCTTAAACGCAGTACGAGTCATTCCTAAATGCCTGTACGTGTAGAGTCTTGTTACTCAGATACACATATCAGCCCTCACTACCGGTTAAAGCTGGCAGCTGAAGTCATCCTCTCCATAAGTCCAATCAACTCAGCCTTTCAGAGAAATGCAGGTTGCTAAACTACGCTCGACAGCCTGATAATACAGCAGTGTTTTGTCTCCGTGTGAGAAAAACGAGGAATAAAGCTTGATGTTCTCAGTGAGACTGTGATCATTTAAAAGAAAGTAAAAAATATATATATTTTACAGTAGTTGATAATGTTTGGACTTTGTGGAGATGAACTTGGGATTTTTTTCTGTCCCCAAAACGGCAACAAAGCCTTTTGGAAGTGGATTTTTGAAATCTAGTGTCACTTGTTGATCAGCTGGTGAGTTCAGAGAAGGCAGCGGTTGTGTAAGCAGCTTCTGTGACCCCGGCACCTCAACACCCGCCTGGCCCCTGAGCGGAGGTCTGGATGGACTTTGGTCCTAGGCTTGGGACTGCGTAACCTCAGCTGCACCCCTCGCTCCCTCACAGGGCCTGTGTGGATACCTGGATTTGAATAGAAACCAGACAGTGATGCCCCCTCCTCCTCCTCGGTCAGCGCTCCCGCGCGGGACAATGAGGATTTGTTAGTGCTCAGCCGTGAGCCTGCTGACACAAAGCGTACAGCCTCCCAGTCCCCAGCCCTGGAGTGTACCAAGCATAAGCACAGGCGGGCAGGACACCAGCAGGGGGGCCCCGGATGGGGGTTGGAGGGTGTGTTTGTGCGGAGCGAGTTGGGTGGGTGGAGGGGGGGGGTTCGTTTGGAGGGCTGGGATTAGCAGACAAGAGCTCAGAGATGGGGGATGGGGGCCTAAAATGAACAGGAAATTACTGCCTTTGATGAGGCAGAGGCAGATTCGCACAGGCTGAACTCCTCTGGGGCCGCTACCCCCCCGCCGTTAAAAAAAACCAAAAAAAAAAACCAGTGTTTGAGCAGAAAATGTCAAAAACATTTCAAGACCCTCATGTGTCACTTCCCTCTGGCTTCCACAACGCTGTTTAGTCTGTACACATGTGCTAAGCAAACACTTAGAAAAGTTCACGCATTCCCCTCCAACATTCACCCCCTCCCCATCCTTTCCCTTCCCATCCTCTTCCTCCCCTCAGTCGCCAGCCCCCCAAACATGTCATGAGAATCTTATTAAGCTCTGTGTCCATCTGACCCAATTTCACCCGCAGAAAAATCACAGCTAGTCCGCATCGCAGGGAGCGCAGATCTCTGCCACTTATATTTAGCTGCTTGCACATAAATATTTCACAGCTAATGAAGGCGCGAAGAATATCATATATATAGTGGTTGTTACATCAGATGAGATAAACAAAAGTGTAAAATCTGGATATGTTTGCTACAGGGGCCTTACAGGGTTCGACTACTTCACAGCCTTCTTTCTGCCACTCCCACTCCATTTGAATCTCCTGAAAGGTCATACATAGATATTTCTTATTTCTGCGTGTGCGTTCCAGAGCGTGAGGGGAGATGAAAATGTGTGTTCAGTGAATATCAGGGTCGATTAGAGAGCCTCGTCTGGTCAGGCTGCAGCAGATTAGACAGGCGGAGCAGATACAGGCCGCGGGCTGGTCGTCTGGCGTTCTGACCCACATTGCTCTGATGTGCACGTCACTTCCCATTACACTGACAATTGGACGCCACATCAGCTGAGCGTGTACCCTCCCCGCGGGTGAGGCCTCGCTGCCCGTAACCTCATGCTGTTGTGCACCAACCCTGGCAGCCCCGTTGCTTGGCCACGGGAAGTGTTGATGAGTCACAGCGAGGCACTGCAGCCCTGCTCCTCCAGCCTGTGTGGGTGGTAGACTTGGCACGCTAGCAAGATGTTGACCTTGATGCCAATCCACTAATAAATGAGCTTCAAAATGTCAAGTTGGATGATTAAAAGCTCAAAGCTAGTCAAAATGAACAAGGTTTTGACATCAGTTTGTTGTTTATCTTATGAATAAGTCACTGCCGCTCCTCTTCTCAACAACCCTCCTCACATCTTCACACTCTGCAGGTGAAGTCAATGCAAGTCAAAGTTTGATTTCAATCTGACACTTCAGGAAGCACTCAGACCAGAAATATGTGCACTCGGCCTGTCGATGGCGTGCCTGTGCCTGTGTGTGTGTGTGTACCCCTGTATCTAGAGAGTAAGAGGTCTTGGTGGCGGATCTGCAGCTGGCTGACTGAGACAGGTCTGTTTGCAGGCTGCCTGAAAGATAATTGGCAGCTATGGAGTGAAAAGCGGGCTCAGCAACAGATAAGAGCCTTGTGGAAAGCTCCATAATCAGCACGGATTAGCAAATGATAAATCATGGGTTCACACAAGTATGCTGTCACTGCTAGGTAGGAAGGAGAGAGGGAGCGGATGAAGAAGAGTGGAAGAGAGAGCATGCAAGAGGAAGAGGGGGGACTGAATTGCAGCGAAGATGTGGATGTTTTTGCTGTAATTCAAAAGAAAAACATAATAATACCATCTAGCAGGTCAGCAGGAGAGGCAGGCTAAGAGGGGGAAATGAAAAGAGAGGAGAAATTAAAAGCTCTGCCAACACTCCAGCTAATACAATCTTCTGCCTGTCAGATTACCTTCTTTAATCCAGAAAGGTTTAACGCCTCTTAGAAATCTGAAAGGAGACACGAATTCAGCAGAGATTTTCCTCTGCTGGAGAGGGAGGTGATGGTGATGGGTGCCAGGGAGGAGGGTTAAGTTTCTGAGCATCTCTGTTAAGCACTGGCCACAACAACTCTGCTCATCAAACTTCTTCGCAGAGCCAATTCAAACTGCCGCAATGTTTGACTCGAAAAACATCCATGACTTCTGCTGCAGTACTCAACCTACCGTAGAGAATCGGGCATTTAAGCAACTCTAAAAATATCCCACATGCGGGACTTCCTGCGTTTTATCCACAGCACCGAACAGTTGCCCGCCTTTCATCAATACAGTAGGACAAAAAGATGAGCTTAACTTGGGCTTAGGCGCCACTGATCAGGTCAACGGTGCACAAAGCATCGTACAACGCATTAAGGACATCGTGTCCTTAATGCTGGTGCGATGCAGCAACATGCCACCCCACCCCCTACCCCTCCTCCTGGGACAGGGGACAATGCATTGTAATGTTTGTCACGCAAAGAAGAACTTGATTATGAGGCTTAATAGGAAAAAAATGGTGCAGCAGACAGTATGGAGTGAGGGGATAAAGGTCGCTAACAATGACGGAACTGGCCATTCAGAGAAACACGGTTTGGTATACGAGGCTGGAAAAACAGAAAACAAGTGGTAAGGTTCAAATTTTTAGTGCATTGACGGTTGCATCAGTATTTCTTTTGAGGACTGGTTTCAGCTTCAAACAGCCACTAACCAGCACTTTTTATTCTAACCAAATCAGCTCTATGGTGGACTTCCCCGCGATTATGCTCCTGATGTGGATCAGCTATGTCTGTCTGTGTAAGGTGGCACAGGCAGCATCTGTGCGCAGAATAAAGCTCGATCGATATCCAGGTCATTCCCATGCTGGCTCACTCTGCTGGCCCCCACTGATAATGGAAATACAAAATCAGAATCGCTGCATGCGATTTTCACTCCTGCTCTGCGCCGTTTCTAAATCTCTTGGAATGAGCCTCCCTCCTCGGACAGGGTGGGAGCAGTGGAAACGGAGGGCGATGCTGGCAACAGCCTGGCTCCCTGATCTCTGCCGCAGTCAGGGGTACAGCAGGTCTGAACGGCAAATACATGACGGGAACGTTTATCCAGCAATGCATCGACTGGACAGATTAAAAACATGGATTATATTTTTATGGCCTTTTGTTTGGGTGTCCTCAAAGATGCATTTGTTCGCATAATGTTTCTGCATCACTTTAGTTAATTAACAGCCGCAGAGACCAAGTTCCCAACAAAATATGCTAGTTTGAGGGCAGATCATGGGTGTGAGCCTTGACAATGGCGGTGCTCAAAAGTGGCCGAGTCTGACCTGGGGATAAAGTCTGCTTAAGATAAAAAGTGGCAGCAGGCACCAGAGAAGCGTCACGGTTAAATCCAGAAGACAACCACAAAGGGCTTTCTCATCCTCCTTTGTTAGGAATCCTCAAAATGGCTGGGAAAAAAAGCCTGGGATACATATTCATCAGCTTTACCATCTGAAATGAGTGAAATGAGCCAACAGACACTTGGAGAAGTGAAGGGTGTGACATACAGTGCAGCTCTGCAGGAGTGGATAAGTCAACCAGAGTCAAACTGATGTGATCAAGGCCATCAACTTCAGGTGCGCAGCAAAGAGAAAAAAAGAGCCAAAACCAGAAGTAGCCGTGCACGTCACTCAGCCTGGGAACGAGTGAAACATCACCGTACAGCCAGGCTGTGGTGCCGAGAACGGAGCTGGCCACAGTTAAGGTTGCAAATGAAATGAAAGTTTTGGCAGGATGATGCATGGCACGTGGAGGCAGGGTGTTTCTGGAAAAGCTTGGCATCCAGCCTGAAGGAGTCCCTGCGCTGGAGCAGGGCCACTATGAACACTGCAGGTTTAGCCCGATTGACTTTTTAAGTATTTAAACAGGCTCTAGAGTTAAATCAGTTATTGCATTTTTGGTCATTTCTTAATCACTCATGAAACCAATTACATCATCCTGTATGCACCGTGTGTGGCAAATACAGAGAGTTTTGGCCTCCAGTGCTTAACTAACCCCAACATATTTACTAATGTGCACAATTTATACCCACACTGTTATATAAAAGACTATTTCCCAACAGCCGCAGCAGTGTGACAGCTAAATATGATGCTAAGTGACCCCACTGCACCGCTAAATCTCATTATAAACTTCTTAATTCAAGTGGATATTAAAATGTCCAATGTGACTTAAAGCCTATTTTGCGACTGACATGGCAATTAAGGCCTATTTGTTGAATCTGATTGAGTTTGCTCACGAAGAGGATCACTCACAGCACGAGTGATTTTAGCGATCTAATCTCTTCATGCACTTCCATTAGGAGATGTCTGACTGCGCCAGGAGATTGTATAATAATAATTGTCAGGAGGCATGATGGGATGGGAGAGTGTGTGAAAGCATATGCTGGCGGCCGCCCAGCCTGAGTATTTTTGAACAGGCATCTGAGCTATGCTGAGAGTGTCAGGTTAACTGTGGACACGTTTAAGCACATATTTGTATTGTCAGAGGAAATGAACAGGTATCAGGCAAGTTTTGGGGGTCCAGCAGCAGGAAGCGATACCTCGGATTTCCTTTTCACACCTCGTCTCGTGGTGAGGAACGGAAAGTGAAACTGACCTGTCAAAGCGGAGTGGCCCTCAATGAAAAACAGTGGATGTTTTCATGCTGCAAGGGTCTGCTGGATTGTAGGGGTGTGGGGATTTTTGGGTGGTTTTTGGTGGATGAATACATTCGCCTTCTTATCCAGAGTATTTTTTAACTCTTAACTTTGTCAAATTTTACCTCAAGCTTAACCTATTCCATCTGGCTGACCTCAAACATAACCAGAGGGAACAGGATGTACAGCGCTGAGTTCCTCTTGAATAACCTCTGTCCATTTGGGTTCTAGTCTGAGAATAGATTCCCGCAAGGACCATGTCCTCGTATTTTAGTCCTGCACAGCAGGCCTTAAAAAGTTTAATCCTACAATTGAATAGTTTCACTGATCACTTTGTTTTTTTATTCCAAACCTTGAACTTGAAGAATGAACATTGTGTCTAACCCATGTGATCCAACACAACTGACATTTGTTCCTTTAAACAAATCTGAGCTCATTTTGCAGACTTCTGTGCATCTGTGCTGCACTGGCCTTGTTTCAGGCAGCACTGACTCCTGGCTGTAGACCAGCCAGATATGCAGCACGACACAGAGAGTACACAGTGTGCTTCTCATTGTCCAACCCCTGGAATGTGCTGACGACGCAGGGTTCACACTGGTTCAGTCACAATGTTGTACTGTTCACTCGTGTCCCGTCAGGCTCTCATGCTCACCCAGCTATTTTTACATGTTACACTTTTGCAAGTTTGTCAGTTATGCAAAGTTTCTGGGGACCACGCCAGCGGTGGTATTATCAAGATTCTCAGCGTGGAAGTATGGCCACGCCTCGAACAGATGAATGAGTCAGTGTGTGTGGAGCCAGTCAACGTATATTTCCCATAACTTCTCATGAGAGCAGAGGAAACGGAAGTTCATTCAAAATGGAGGGAGGTAAAAAAAAAAAAAAACAGAAAGGAGGAGAGAGATATTTGAGAATGAAAAATGCCTCTGTGTGTCTCGGGCAAACAGCCAAATGGTACAAGTGCCAGGGAGGGAAGCCACTGAAGCCCAAGCCAATGAGACTAAAAAAACATTACTTCCCACCTTGTCAGTGCAAAAGAACGCAGAAGGAAATCTGGAAAACGTGAGAGAATTTATTAATAAAACAGTAAATAAAAAGTATCTGAGATCAGAAGAATATGAGAATATCTTCCAATAATTATTTATTGTAGATCCTCTGTAAACACTATTTTTAATAATATAATTCAAAGTTACAATAATTCTCCAGCCGAATTCATTGTGAAAATTTTGTATAGCTGCACCCACATGGCAGAAACTCTGAAAATAATTCATGGAACGCAGCAAACTGAGGAATGTTTTCATACTATGCTGTCGTAATAATGATGTTTTCTCCATGGTCAGTGAACTGTGTCAAACTGGTAGAGAGTGAATTGTGCTTCCCTCTTCTTAAAGTGATCATTCATTATGCAGCGAGCAGGACAGTGCAGCTCCTTTCTGAAAGCCCTGTGCTGTACAAAAAGCACACAACAAAATCTGCACTTCCTATTCTCTCATTCTCCATCTGATTGATCCAACAGAACACAAATCCTGCAGAAGTGCAACAAATCTCTCCACAGTGAGCTGCATCACGCTTTCACCTCCTTCCAGACCGGTATCAGTGCCTTCGAAAATTAAAACCTCAGCCGGCAGAAAATGCCTGAACCTCAATGTGAAAACAAGGATGCCGAGCAAACAAAACGCAGCGTTCCAAATCTTTTTCAGTACTGAGGGAAGCATGGAGAACAGAGACAGAAAGGAGAGACAGACAGAGAGACAGGGAGAGCATTAATAAAACATGACTGCATGATTTTTCCAACCTCAAAGAGGCGAACACAGGAAGGCGCACTCCCAAAGCAGTAGCTGAGGTTCAGCGCAGGGTAAAGGGAACAGTAATCTCTAACTAGCTCAACGCTGCAGTGCACTTGTTTAAGCTGTGGGGCACGGCAGCATTCTCTGATCACACTTGCACCAATTCGCCTGCTTCCATAAGCCTGACTGTCACCGTCTTCCCTCTGTTCATGCCGTGCCTTTTTGTTGTCTCTCTCGCTGCAGGCTGGAGGTGCTCGTCGGCCCAAGTGTTCCGAGTGCTTTTGCAGGAGGTGAGAATGATGCAGCAATGACGGCGTTCACCATGTCTGCAGGGCTGGTCAAAATCTTTGCACCATCACCTCTGCTTGCACTCTTCTGCTGGCTTCTTATCAACGTCATTCGAGCTGCTAGAGCAACAAGGGTGGTAACACGTCCTGGCATAAAAGTGTTCCACATAAGCCAACAGAAACAAGCACACACACACTCACACAGACACAGAAATGCAAGACTCAAAGCATGCATATATCCAGTCCTTTTGTTTTGTTCCACTGTTGTAACCATCTGTTGACAGCTGAGGTGGAAACGCTGGCAGGTCTGACATCACAGCGGCTTGCAGACATCACAATATGTATTTTGATTGAAACTGCAGACATCTGTAATACATGTGGTTTAACTAGGGAACAGGAGAGAATTTCTCTGATTTTCCACTGGTGTCAGACTACAGGCCTCAAACAGAAGCTTCAATATTAATCGAAATTAAGTTTGCAGTTTCATTTTTTGCCAAATGTTGCATTTGTTCATTTTCACTACAGTCAAACAAAAAGATTTCAGTGCCCACGGGGAACATTCAACGCTGTCGGTGAGTTTGTGCCCTGACCAAAACCATCGACCGTTGACTGTACCCTGAGAGACACCACAGGACACGCGCTGCTCCGGAAGCCATCCAGCAGGCAGCGTACGGACTCCAGATCTAAACTGTGCCCGTCAGAATCTGCAGGACGCATTTCGTCCGACACCAGGTCGGCTGTGACGCAGATGTTCACCCTTAAGGCTGCAATAAACATTCATTGCTGTCGGTGGGTTTACACGAGAATAACTCACTGATCAATGAATGCAGACTGCGGTTCAAACACCCCTGTGGATGCTGCATGCTAATGCTAACGTGGAAAAAAAAGGTTTAAGTAACTGTGTAGAAGTGACTGAAACATTATTTTAGTGTTTAAACTACTGAAAACGTTGGATAATTGAACATCTTCCCAGGACTTGAGGCACTGATAAGCAATAAAACTGTCTTTGTTTGGGACTATTCCCTCAGCAGAGAGAAGAAACTGCTCAGTGAGGTGGATTATTCTGGGTAACAAGGACGCCGCTGATGAATTGGTCTTTTTACCTCCAATGTGTTAACAGTAGAAGGAGAATTTTTAAAAAACAAAATATGAACTGCACAAACCAGACGGCGCAGAAGAAAATACAGCATTTTGTACATTTGAATAAACAAAGCTGGAAGCTTTTTGTGGAGCACATTATCACATCACAGCATCTTTTTTCTTTGTGGTCTTTTATCGTCTCTAAATAGCTGATCTATTCTTTAACACTCAGCATGCAGCTCAGAATACAGGAGCTCTAACAAAACTATCTGATCAGCAGAAACACTGTTTTAAATCTATTCATGTACACACTTTTCATTACTAATATTTAGAATAATGTCATGGATAATCTGGTTTGCATGTGAATTTAGTCCACCTTCAAGACAAGGAGCAGTGTCCCTTCATCAGGGTGGTGGCTGTGGTGTTGCTTTGGCATTTCATTGTGCCGGTTGTAGCTGACAGTCCGAGTACTGAGGGTATATTTTCAACCTAAAACAGTAAAAGGCCAAACTCCAATGAAAGAAGCAGGCCAAGTTAGCAAAATTTTGATCTTACTCCCGTTAGGATGTGTTCAAATAAATGTTTCATTGACTCCTCTCAAGTGACCATGTGGACTCAGATCAGGCATTTCTGTCTGTACCAGTCTCTTCCTGCAGATTTAAACTTCATGCAAACTCAACAGGATCCCTAATCTCTTCAGAGTGTTTACCATTTTCACCTGATGTGCATCAGTCTCTGTAATGAAGGGTTTGTGGACTGAAGTCCGCCCATAAAATTCTTCTGTATGAAACTAGTCTGTTCACATCTTCCACCGACATCCTCCCTAACCTGCACAGACTAATAAAAACAAAACAAAAACAAAAAAGACTCTCAAACTTCTGACATAACTTCAGCCAATATGAAACTATTAGTACACTGTTTTGTTTCTGTATTTCATCAGTTAATTTTCAGAAATTTCTACATTTTAGGTGTGCAAAAAAAAAAAGTTAGGTAAAAAAAACTTTTTCCATTCATTTCAAAAACTCTTAAAATATGTATTATAATTGGCATTAGGGGGTGCCAAACAATCAAGGGATCATTTTTTCCCATTTGTCCTCCAAACACATTTTAAGGTGTCAACAGGGTAACAGAGGTCACCATTGCTGCATTTTTTTTAGATATATTTTGGACATCCACCTTTTGTGGAAAGTGCTTTTCACCTGCTGACATCTGTTTAAACTAACATCTGCATTAATAATCAGCCATAAACTCCCACGTCTAACATTTGTATTAATGTTGATTAATTATCTTGGGTTTATATTTTCTTCAATGACGCAAGATCAGAGTAAATGTGAGAATCATTTCTTAGGATTTTAATGAACATTTTTCAACGGATTCAGGGTTTGGGGTATTTTAACATACTGAATTGAAATGACTCAGTCAAAATCAGTAAAACTAACATTTTTTTTTTATTCATGACACAGAGCATGACGGGTGTTCATTAGTGTGCATCAAGCATCTGCATTGCGATGATCTCAACACTGTTTACTCGGGGCTGAGCTTCTTCCATGGTTGCCCATTATCCTCCTTTTTACCACATTCAGCGTATTCAAAAGGCGGAGCAGGTAAAGGACCCAACGGGTTGCCCAAAGCAGGCTTCCCACTGCGACCCAGATGTTAAATTCCTCAACTTCTTCCCGATTTTCCATCCCGAGCTGCAGCCCTCTTTCCTCCTGCTCTCCCGCTTACTCATCCATTTCAACAAACGTGTGAAACGAGCTTGAAAATCCTGTCGGATAAGTTCCGTGAAGCCGCTGCTCCTTCTCTATCCTGATATCCCTCTGACCTACAATTCCCACCTCTCCGTGATACTCCAGGAATTCTCAGTACATCCCTGTCAAGGATTATTTTTAAAGACATGCAGGCGGCCTGCTGCGAGAGCTGAACGCAAGATTTCTGTAATTAAGCACAGTCAGTTAAATCTACTGAAACCAGTGACATATTTAAATCTGCCTCGAATCAGCTCTCTTAAATGTGTATGGTTTTTACTAAACAAAACAATTTGTACCAACCATTGGACTCGGCCTTACTACCCCTTTTCAGTATGTAATTGGAGGAGATATGGACATATGGAAATAATCTGGCTGTAATTGGCCTGTAAGGTTATGTTAACATGCTGGGAAATTTCAAACACATGGGAGAGTTGCAGCCTGAGCAGATCCACAATGCGTTGTTTTTCATTTTTATTTAAAAATATATTTATTGTTTAAACATGTCGGAGGGGACAATAAAAATCAGCCAAGTCAATTTTTGTTTTATTATAATATATATAAGTATAATATAATTATATATAATCATATAAGTAAATTTTTACAAAAATATTTCCTTTTTGTTCTGTATGTTTGTATAAAAGAACTAAAGGCATTTTTAGACTTAATTTGAAGGCATACATTAAAGAACTTTTTTTTTTTTTTTTAATAAATTACTTTACTTGAAAACCACTTTGTAACGTCTAAGCATTTTAGAAAAAGCTAAGCAACTTTTCAGCAATTTTAAATCAGAGGAAACTCTGATCCATTAGTGGCTTCAAATGAGGGATTAATCTACAAATAAGTAAATTAAATGTCAGTGAGCTTTGAACAATGCTGCATATCTCCAAAGACCTGCATGCAGCGAAGGGACGCCGTTTTACAGCATATACTGTATTAGGGCCACACAAAGTTCGTGTGTTTATCCCTGTGGAGTTGGGCTTTGTCATCACACACTGTGAAGTTATAGGCACTGACACTGGGAACAGTGTGACCCACTTCTCCCCGACCTGGAAACACTCCGCAGGCTGACCCCGAGTTTAACGTCAACGCAAGTTGCGTCAAGCGAAAGAAAAAGGGACGGTGAATCAAATCTAGGCTAATCATGAATTATTAAAGCTAAAATGATAAGAAAGCACAGAGGTCGGTGCAGTAGCAGCTCCCAAAACACACTGCAGCACTCATGTTCAGACGGCAAAAGTCTGGGGCACCCAGGGGAGAAAACATGAAGAAATGAAGGGCAAGAAAATGGCTACAAGTGCTCTTTCATTTTTATCATTCATCCATTTATCTAAATACTCACTTCAGTAAAATACTGGCCTAAGACTAACAGTGAAATCCACTTTAAAAGAGGGTAAAAACAAGGGGCACAAAGGAACAAAGAGGGGAGATCTGAAGCAGTGTCATGTGTTTGACTGGCCTGCTGCGCAGCACGTAGGAAAATGAAAACCCGGTGATCTTGAATGACTTTTGGACACAGCCATATGAACTTCGCCCAGTTATGTGAGGACAAAGGAAAAGCATGTGCTGGGATCAAGCCAAGTAGTTCCATATGGGTGTTGAGTTCATTGAGTCCAGGTGGCATGTGGGAGTAAACACCACAGGAGAGGTTTAGCATGGATCTACTGCCCCCCTGTGGTATGAGTGGCGCAGTGGTGCAGGACCACTGAACCTATAAGGTGGGTTTAAAGTAAACCAATACATGGTCAAGCAAACAATCCTTTGAAACATGACTTATAAGAAAACGTCCTTAATACATTAAAGCCCCTTTGATGCATTGTCCACATTTATTATTGTATTGAATATGGAAAGAAAATTTATTCAACTCTAATTCTAAAAAAGTTGGGACGTTGTGTAAAATGGAAAAAATAATGATCAGTTTTAACTCAAAACTCACTGATTGGTAAATCTAATTATATTCAGAAAAAAACAAACACTAACAAACTAACAAACTGAAAAAATTAGGCGCATTTCAGAGAGGCAGAGTCTCTCACATGTAAAGACGGATAGAGGTTTATTAATCTGTCTAAAAATTGTGGAATAATTTCAGAAAAATGTTTCTCAATGCAAAATTGACTTTGAAGATTCCATCATCTACAGTGTATGATATCTTCAAAAGATTTATAGAATCAGGAAGAATCTCTGTATGTATGGGACAAGGCTGACGGTCACAACAGGATGCTGGTGATATCAGGGTCCTCAAGCAGTCTGCATTAAAACCAGACAGATTTTCTACTGGAAATCACTGCATGGGCTTAGGAAGGCAAGGCAAGTTTATTTGTATAGCACATTTCATGTACAAGAAAATTATTTGCATAAAACAATGAAAGTATTACAGGTTGTGTGAAAAGAAAGAATTAAAAAGCAGTATAAGACAGCAACAAATAAAAATCACAAAACATCATAAATTACATTAAAATGATTAAATGCAAGATGACTTAAAAAGTTAACGTGCAGATTTCATGCATAGGCGCATGAGAAAAGAAATGTTTTTAACCTGGATTTAAAAATGTCTACATTTGGTGAAAGTTTAATCTCCACTGGCAGTTTGTTCCACTTGTTTGCAGCATAACAGCTAAATGCTGCTTCTCCATGTTTAGTCTGGATTCTGGTCTGGACTAGTTGACCAGAGTCTTTGGATCTAAGAGCTCTGCTAGGTTTATATTCTCTGAACATATCACAGATGTATTCTGGGCCTAAACCATTCTGGGATTTGTAAACAATCAGAAGGGTTTTAAAATCTATTCTGTGACTAACTGGAAGCCAGTGTAAAGATTTAAAAACTGCAGATGTTTAATGCTCTTTTTAGGAAGTCCTGTTAAAAGACCATTACAGTAGTCCAGCCTACTGGAGATGAATGCATGGATGAGTTTCTCTTGGTCTTTCTGGGAGACTAAACTTGTAATTCTGTTGATGTTTCTGAGCTGGTAAAAAGCTTCTTAGTGACAGCTTTGATGTGGCTGCTGAAAGTCAGGTCTGAGTCTATCAACACTCCAAGGTTACGAACTTGGTCAGTGATTTTAAGAGCCTGAGTCTCCAGGTGTTTGCCAATGCTGACCCTCTTCTCTTTGCTACCAAACAGAATAATCCCAGTTTTGTTTTCATTTAATTGTAGAAAATTCTCCTTCAACCAGGTGTTTATTTGCTCCAGACACTGACAAAATAAGTCAATTGGGCTGCAGTCATCTGGTGACAGAGACACATAAAGTTGTGTATCATCTGCATAACTTTGATAACTAATGCTATAGTTCTGTAATATTTGACCCCAAGGGAGCATATACAAGTTGAACAGAAGAGGTCCAAGGACTGACCCCTGGGGAACTCCACAAGTCATGGCCACTCGCTCAGATTCATAGCTGCTGATCGTAACAAAATACCTATGGCCTTTTAAATAGGACCTGAACCAGTTAAGGACCGCTCCAGAAAGTCCACCCCAGTTTTCCAGCCTGTGCAACAGGATTCTGTGATCTACAGTATCAAACGCAGCACTGAGATCCAACAGAACCAGGACTGATACTTGACCAGAATCAATATTCAACCTAATTTCATTTAACACTTTGACCAGAGCTGTTTCAGTGCTGTGATGAGGTCGTATGCCGGGCAGAAATTTATCAAGATTTCCACTTTCATTTAAAAAGTCATTAAGCTGGTGAAATACAACTTTCTTAATAATCTTGGATATAAAAGAGCGGTTAGAGACAGGTCTATAGTTGTTCATTATAGAGGCATTTAGACTTCTAGAAATTAATGTATGTGAAAACAGTTCTCCCAGAAATCCACAAATGTAGGTTAAAGCTCTATTATGCAGAAGAAGAAGAAGAAGCCATATGTGAACATGATCCACAAAAATTGCAGTCTTCCCTTTTATTTTAAATGGTCTGAAGCAAAGTGGAAAACTCTTCTGTGGTCAGATGGATCAAAGGGTAAAATTCTTTCTGGAAACCATGGACATCTGCAGAATAAAGAGAATGAGAATCCTGCTTGTAATCAGTGGACAGGTGAAAAGCCTGCATCTCTGATGGTATGCAGTTGTATCCACAGGGCAGCTTCCACATCTGTGAAGCTCCATCAATGCTGAAAAGTACATGGAGGTTTTAGAGCAACATCTGCTCCCATCCAGACAACGTCTCTTTCAGGGAAGGCCTTGCAGATTTCAGCAAGACGATGCTGAACCACATCCTGCATCCATCACAGCAGCATGGCTTCACAGGAGAAGAGTCCGGCTGCTGAACTGGCCTGCCTGCAGTCCAGACCGTTCACATGTGTTGTTGCCATCAAATTCACAATGAAGTAATATTTTTCATGAAATAGTAAAATTTTCTGTTTAAACATCTGATGAGTTGTTTATGTTTTTTCGGAGATAAAAGACAGATTTGAGAGATTTGTAAATCATTGTATTCTGTTTAGATTTATATTTTACACGGTGTCCCAACGTTTTTTAATTTGGGAATGTAAAAAAGACTCTCAGAAAACAATTTCATATTACATACTTGAAAGTTTCATCTCAGGATGTACTAAGCAATCAATCACTTTGTCTTCGTCAGGCCAAAAGTCAGCTGCAGAGTGATCTTTGCTGACTACAGGAAATGCTGAAATATATGTCACACATGATTCACACACTAGTGGACACAATAGCGCCACGATAGTTGTTGATGTAGCTGTTTGTTAGAACGAGGACAAAGAGTTAATGATATAAAATGAGCATGTAGTGGAATACAGAGTATTTCTACCCTTGTGTTAATTAATGTGCAATGCTCGATTCTGGCTCCTTATAGAGTAGGTTTTTAAAATTTTCCTTTTTATTTTATTCACAACACTAGTAGCTAGCCAGGTTACATTAAAGCAATGGGCCGAGTGGAGCTTGCCGAAAGGTAAGTTTATAATAATGTTGTACAATTAATGACTCAGCATGTCTCCAGTATCAGTTTAACTCTGTTTGTCATGTGTAATGACGATTGACGCGTGCTTCGTTGTGTCGGTCAGCTTTTTATTTACGCTGCATTGCTAAAGTTGTGCTAAATTAGCTTAAGGTGCTCCCTGTTATAATGTTTGGGCTAACTGCTGTAAGCAGAACTTATTTTGAAGTGTGAAGCACGGGAACAGGATGTGCATGTAAAATGTTTAAACGTTGACTTGTGGCCATAGTAGCACATCAGTAGCATGCAATAAAGATCCAGCTGATGTCGGCAGTTCACATATCGTGTGGTTAAGTTATTCCTAAAAAACTACCAGTCATAACACCCGTCTATGTGCAAAACAAGATATATTTAATTAATTTATCATTAATTTATACAATTCATTCATAGATTGACTTTTTTTAAAGTTATATATTTTAATTTTCCAGTTATTTAATGCTTTGTTGCATGTTTTTGGAAATTCTTTGTTTTAAATGGTGGTGTAAGCGTTAATGAACCATATATACACACACATATACATATATATATATATATACACACATATACATATATATATATATACACATATACATATATACACATTTATATACATATATATATATACATAAACATATATATATATGATGAACCACGAATCAGGAACCATCTGAAGCTCCATGATGACTGTGGTGCAAGTTCAGGGAGAAAGATTGAGATGAAGGGTAGGTGGACGTGGTGTCTGAGAGACAAAACTTTCTTATTTGAGATATGCAAGCTGACATGACTTCTACATCTACAGAGCTACTGTTGCTAACAGCTGTTGCCAACTCAGCTATTTGGCCCTTGACCTGGGTTATTTGGTCACTGAATGGGGGCCTCTGAATTCCCACCCCTGTCAGAGCATTTACAAGCCTGAGGAGCCTTGCTTCAGCCCCCCCGTGACCTCAGCATCACCCTTGCCCAGTGCACGCACTGAGGCATTCTGGGAGCAGAAAAGGGCCAACAGAGAAGAGGAGAGCGGCCTCAGCAGCAAGCCTACCTCGTCAAGTTTACAACCTAATCAGGCTCTGGCTCATAAATCCATGCGTCCTCCTGCAGCAAGCAAACAATGCCGCTCATTCAGTGTGTGTGCAGTTTTAATAGTTCCTTTCCAGCTTCCTTCCACTGCCTAGCGACACAACCCCCTTCTCTTCCTCTTCCTTTCTGCTCTCACGGGTTTATAGAGGGATGATGAGAAAGCCTATGTCGAAGAAGAGCTGCACACAATCAGGTCAGCCCTGAGTCACGGCGAGGTCAGCAGTTTCTGAACTGTGTCCGACCTCTGACCTCCTCCATGCTGCCACCTGGTGCTGCAATTGCAGCCAGAGAGTCTCAAGTGAACTTCGCCTGAACCTGGACCTTAACATTGGACTACTCCGCCCCCACTCAGCTCTGAATTTATTCCAGAGCAAAGAGTCACACATTTCTGACATTTTTACACCACACATTTTTATTGAGGGCAAAAAATGACAGCCTGTTATTTGCAACACACAGTCTGTAATGATTCAGCCGACACTGCAAACTGAGACAAACTTTCTGAATCCAGGCACATCCTGTAGCTGTTTTGGTACTTTACATTTTTCACAAATTGATTTTTGTTCACACTGAAATTATCTGTTACTAAGACTCAAATGTTGCCCTGCAAAGGAAAGGCTGCAGGTATTGTTAAGGTTATAACCCCCTCTTGTGGATCAGAGTGGAAACTATAGACTATTTATACATTTTACAACTCCTTGCCACAGGATGGAGCTATTTGTCTGAAGGCTTTTGACCAATGCAGGTACTAAAACTAGAACTAATTTTGGTCTGATCAGTAGACTAATAAATGTCTTTATTAGTGCTAATCTGTGGCATTTTCACATGTAATGTAGGAAAAAGCTGTCAGTGCTACATGACATCTAAATCAATTATCTAAATAAAGTATAAAGTAAAACATCTGCAAATGAAGAAGAAACTATTAAAGTTCAGGTGTGGAGGTAAGTAAAAGTTTGAACTCACCCATGCTGTCGTGTTCAGGATCCAGCGGAGGGTCACTGAACAAACCTGGTAAGACATTACAAAGATACAGGTTAAGATTTGAAGTACACATCCATAGTCAAGGTATAATTTATCAGGTTATTCTGCTCAGAAAAGTTCTTCACCGAGTGAAATTGGATAAGAGATTGTCTACTGGTCTGACTGCCATATGGTGCCAAACAAATTTCCTTTGGATTAGGGGAGTTATAAGAAATTAAGTTTTGTAAAAACAAGGCTTCCTTTGATACTTAAGCATAATGCTGGACCTGACAGGGAGAACAACAAACGGGGGAGAGCAAACAGAAGAGAAAAGGAGTAAAAGATACAAATGATAGAAAACAACAGCAACAACACCGAATTAATAAAGTATGTCTGATTCTGATCTATAAAATCAAAACCAAAACAGCAAAACTGGACAACTTGCTATAACAACTGTAGAAAAACTTCATGAAAAACATCCTAAGATAAGAAAACAAAGCACAGAATCATCAGGAGCACCTATAGGAAGACACTTGGAAAGACAAACAACAAGTATATGAAAGCATAACTCTAGCTGTTGACAATTAAACCAGAAACTGCATAGCCCTGTCCATTAGTAAATTAGTGTGTGTGTGTGTGTGTCATGGATACTTTGGTTGTTGTCGTGATACAGCTTACTGTTGCTGTTTTGGTTTTTTTTTCTTTTTCTGATGATTGGCAGCTAAATTTACTTGCAAAGGCTGTAGGAAATTCTCTGTTGTGTTGCTGTACAGGTGTAGCAGCTGGTTGTCTGGTGTTAGGTGGGATTGAAGGGTCGTTGCTTCTATTTACTGTATCTTTGTCTCCTCTTCCATCTTTCTACTTTCCTTTTTACTTCTCTTCTTTTTTATCCGTCCCCTCCAGTCAGGCCCAGCAAGATTACATAAATTCCATAAATCTAAATAAATAAGATAAAACAATAAATATATTAAAAAAAAAAGATTATCAAGAGGAGCCTTATACCCATAAAGCTCCCCTTGGCAAAGCTTCTCGACATTTTCGTTTTTCAGCTTTTACCAGCATGGCATTTTTCCAAGGAGCTCTCTTTTTGGCAGCGATCACTTTCACCTTGGTGGGAGCAAACACCTTTGACTTTATACATTGACTTTCACTTTGGTGGGATCAATAATGCTTGTAATTTTACCATTAAAATATTCCACAAGCTCATCAACTGAAGGCCAGATGACTAGATTCAGACAGGGTCCTCTGCTGCACGTTTTTTTCTTTAACATGCTGAGTTAGCCAAAGTTGTCAAGAACACAACACAATTCTTTGGTCTCTGTCCTCTGGGTCATCAGCATGAATGTTGAAATCACCAACAATAACTACACAGTCCAAGTCAACACAGATTCTTAACAGCAGTTCAGCAAAGTCATCGAAAAAGGTTGTAAAGTATTTAGGTGGCCTGAATATATCAAGGAACAACACACAAATTAATCTGGAGTGCCACATTTAAATGAGGCAAAGTTTTTGTAAGATATCTGCTTGTATTGGAGGGAGTCATTAAACAAAACAGCCACTCCTCCACCTTTATTATGTGATCTAGCTTCACTCACAAAGCTGACGTTTGGAGGGGTCGCTTCTATAAGAACAACCAAATCATTTTCTCTGTCTAACCAGGTTTCTGTTTAAAACAAGAAATTAAGTTTGTGCTTTGTGATAAAAATCATTTATTAAAGTGTCTTTCCAGCCAAAGATCTGATATTTAGTAAAGCTAGCTTCAGTGTGCTAAAAACATTATCTGTCCAGTTTTTGTTATGGACGGGTTGAGGCTGATGAGGAATGAACACAAGATTTGATAAATGTATTAAATGTACTGGGTGAATCTTGCTTTTCTGAACATTTATCAGTCTTTTCTTGTTGCCTATTAAAACAGGAACTCCAGAAAGGAGCCAGTGCCAGAACCAGAATGAGGTCTGTCTAGAAGGACAGTTGGGGCCAACTAAAAGAGGTCCCTGAATGACCAGGTCAAGCAAGGACCAGCAGTCACTATGAAGCATGGACCCCCACCAGCAGGGACTACCACGTGCTCACCCAGTAGAGGAAGGCACCAGCCAGAGCCCACATGGCCATGGAACCCTGGGACAACAGCCCAGTGGCCCCACCAGGCATCAGCCACCTAAGAGAGAGTTGAATGAAGGGCCCCACAAAGTTTATAAACCACCCACCACCTAAGCAGAAGCCAACTCGACACCAGACAACCACCCACTGTGGGTTAGCACTAGAGATGCAACGATATGAAAATTTTGGCCGATACCGATATCCGATATTAATATTGTTGTTATGGACGATAACCGATATTTACCGATGTCGATATATATATTTTGTTTTAAAAGATTTAAGATTATCAAATTCTGTACAAAGTGAAAATAAGGCAAACATTAGGGGTGTTAGCTTCCCGCCATTGTTTGTGAAGTTCTGGATTGCAGTTTTTCGGATGACAAATCAAATTTGTGGTGCTGAATGAGTTGACACGGCATCCTCCTCGCATTACTTCGACTTTGCAGATATTGCATACTGCTTTTCAAGTACCTTCTTTTTAAACCGTGAAAACTTACCACACAGCTGAAACTGCTTTTTGCTTCAGTTACATCCCACAATGTAGTGCTGCATCGCTGTCACATGTCCAAACATGGCTGCATGGCCAAACCTTCCGACACACGTACACAATCAGCAATTATACGAAAATAAATATCTGCTGTTAATATCGGCCCAGTTTTGCTTATCGGGCCGATACCGATATGTTAAAAAATTACTAACATCGCCCGATACCGATATTAATGCCGATATATTGTGCATCCCTAGTTAGCACCCACTCCAATGTCCCCTGGCCACACACCTCCTTTTTTAACCCAGTCAGTATCAGTGCTGGTCCAAGTCTGGTGCTAGCACCAGTTCTAAATCGGTTCCGTTTGTTTAGCTACTTGCCAAGAAGCTGCAACAGAACCACATGATTGCATCACTTCATGCGTCCTTCTACTGTACGTCTCCTCTTTGCCAACAATGCTTGCATCAAGTACATCACGTCAATAGCCTACAACACACTGAGAAGAAAGGCCAAAAAAAAAAAAAAAAAAAAACATGCACAGGTTTTTGTTCTTATATAAACTGAATGAAAGTTACTGATGTCAGCCTTGGTTGGCGATTCAACATTTCTTTTATCTCCTTTAGCAAAGAATCAACTGTATCACATTACCAAAGGAAAGGCGATAACGCTGTCCTACAGCTCTTTATGGGAGCAGCATTTTAGGTGACACAGTTTTTACTAGGGCCCGACCGATTAATCGGCAGGCCAATTAAATTGGCCGATATTAGCCCTTTTCAAAATGGTCAATATCGGCCGTTGTGTTGCCGATTATACGCCAATTTAGTTTTACTTTCTCATAAAACAGTAAATGCTGTAAAGTGTCAGTCGTGCAGAATGAGGTCCTTGCAGCGTTTGTCCACTAGATGGAGCTCTGACTCCAATCAATCCCACAGTCATCCCCCAGTCTTTTAAACACGGGTAGCTAGTAGCTAGTAGCTAGCCAGGTTACATTAAAGCAATGGGCCGAGTGGAGCTTGCGGACAGGTAAGTTTAAAAAAATGTTGTAAATTAATGACTCAGCATGTCTCCAGTTTCAGTTTAACTCTGTTTGTCGTGTGTAATGACGAGTGACGCATGCTTTGTTGTGTCGGTCAGCTTTTTATTTACGCTGCATTGCTAAAATTGTGCTAAATTAGCTTAAGGTGCTCCCTGTTGAAATGTTTTGGCTAACTGCTGTAAGCGGAGCTCTTATTTTGAAGTGTGAAGCACTGGAATAGGATGTGCATATAAAATGTTAAGAGCATTGCAACACTGACTTGTTGCCGTAATAGCGCGTCAAGAACTGGCTAATGTCAGCATTTCACACTGGGGCTGGACGATATGGCCAAAACTTTTATCACAATAGATTTCTTAATTTCGGTCGATACAATATAATTCTGATATCGATATAAATAATATAAAAGCCTCAGAAAAACTGCCAAAAATGCCCGCAACAGATGTAAAACTAAAAATTATTTCGCAGGTCTATGAAACTCCTCCAGAAAAAACTTTTTAGAAATAAAAACTGTACAATTAATTAATGTTCACCTTTTATTTGTATTTACCAAGGCTAAATTAGCCGGCAAACAAAGAAATTTGAAGTGACCATGAAAGGTCAAAAAAAACTTTTACCTTTCTCAATATTAATATCTTTAACTTTAAACTACAACATAGGCTTATTATGTTATTCTTAAAGATTTTAACAACAGTGCTTCAACTAGGCTTAAAAATAAAAGAACTTAGAATTGCTACAATAAATAAAAGAGAAAAAAAAGAGTGAGCAACAACTCACCATATTCTATGAGGGAAAATGCTTAACATGCACTGTTGCCTGATCAGCTAAACATAATAAAATAAAACTGAATTCTTTTCTTTGATTTTTTTAGTTTAATTTTATGTAGTGTTATTTTTTTGTTACATTTTAATTTAAAATGATACTTTAATTATAAATTTAATTAGTCTGGAACATGATAACACTTTAACTTTTTAAAGATTTTTGTCCACACTCTTTATTAATAAACATTAATATCTGACAGTAAGCCAGCGCGGGATCAGCCAACAGCAGCTTTTAGTGCTTTTGTACAAAGCTGCTGCTGGCTTGTAGAAGCTTGTTCAGTCACGTTTGCATTACGGACATGAGCACTCGTTTTGTAGCTAAAACTAGCAGCGTCAGAGCGTAGCTTAGCCTAGCTTAGCCTAGCCTTCTACCTCGCGCTTAGCACAACCAACTGCTGCCGGGTTTTATTGAAATCTTAGAACATACAGATTGAAAAAAATAAACAAAAAGAACAAAGAACAACAACAAAAAAATAAAAAATAAAAAGCCAGGGGTTTTACATGAAAAGTAATAGACAATGACAAGCAAGTACAACTTATAAAAATACATTGAATTTTGAACATAGGGATACTGTTTTCAGGGCTTTTCTATTGTCGGAGGAGGTCAGGGTGCGGATATATAGCTCCACTTCTTTTAGAAAACAAACACAAGAGGGTTTTGTCTTAGTAACTTTACATTTGTGAATATAAATTTGGCCAACAACAATATAAGGTTACATAGAAAGAAATAATCATCCAATTCTTTTTCAACATTTGTGAATCCAAATAAGACATCTTTGAAAAGAAGTTTAAAATTATCGTAAACATTGTGTAAAATAAAACGGCAGATACCTCGCCACAGGTGACTGGTGTGTCCGCAGGCCCAGAAATAGTGAGAGACTGTTTCTGGATGAGCATTGCAAAAGGAACAGGCAATATCAATGTCTTTCTTATACCTAATCAGAAATGATTTCACTGGGTAACAGCGATGGATGATTTTAAAAGAAACATCTTTTACCTTATTAACAAGTAGGTATTTATTGGGGAGAGTCCATGTTTTGTTCCAGCATACTCCAGTAACCATACTAGACCAAGCTGAGATCACATGTGGGACAGATACAGAGTCAGCTTGGAATAAACAACTAATAGGTTTATTATTTTTAGAAGAGCCAGATTGAAAACATAACCTGCCAACAGAGGTGTCAAGTGGACCAAGAGAAGGTAACAGAGAGTCAGAAAGTGAAGAAATTGGACCCCTGTACAACATCCTCACAGCTGCTGGGATAGCGTCAAATACAACAGCGTATTGTTTTGGGCTTATAGGAATCTCAAAATGGCGAAGAAATTGTTGGTAGCTGAAGAGGTTGCCTTTTGAATTAAAGAGTTGACTTACCAACACAATATTATTCCTAAACCAGTTGTCAAAAAATAAAGATTTTGTTTTTGTAGCAGATATTTTTGTTGTTCCAGATAAAGTATCTATTTGGAGAAAAGTTATTCTTGAAAATAAGAGACCAGGCCAAAAAGGCTTGTTTGTGGAAATTAGATAAAGCGACAGGGTGGGAGGATGCCTTGGACAATACTTTCATTATAGACCGCCAGTAGGAAGGGAGCTAAGTCTTTGGAGAATGTTTTGTAGAAATCTGATAGCAGACCATCTGTTTCTGGTGATTTGTTATTTTTTAAGCCTTCAATTGAATCTAGAACATTTTTTTAGAGATTGGGCGATCACAGAATTCTTGGTCTTCAGGGCCAATTTGCTTAATATCTTTTATAGAGTCTAAAAGGCAGCAGCTGTATTCTCACAGTATTTAAAACTATGGAGTTTTATTATAAAAGTTAGAGCAAAAGTTAGCTATACAGGCTGCATCGCTACTCACACCATTATCTGTTTGGAGTTGGTGAATTGTGTTATTCTTAGATTGAGATTTTTCTAACCTGAAGAAGTATGCAGAATTTTGCTCACCTTCCTCTAGCCATTGCCTTCTGGATCTGATATAAGCCCCTTTAGCTTTTAATTGATAGAGTTTGTCTAACTTGGTCTGGAGCTCAAGTAGCTCATCCTTCCCTCTTGGTGTCAGTGCGTTAGGAGGAATGGAGGACAGAGCAGATATCCTGGCAACCGTATTTTCTTCCGCTGATCGATTTTGTTTAGCTAGATTGCTGCAGTATTTCCTTAGAAATTTACTTATTTCAAATTTAAGAAGTTCCCATTTTCTGCCGTAATCTTCCTCAGCTTTAGCCCCGTTCCAAAAAATGTGTAGTAATTCTATGGTTTTGAGTCTGACAATATGATGACGTAAAACAAAGCTATTAAGTTTCCAGTACGAAGTATGCAAACAGCTAGAGGATGGTATTAAAGCGATATTCAATTTAATTGCTTTGTGGTCCGTTAGGGGTGTGGGAATGATTTCAGCATTTGATTCATTTTTTTAATTGTTTGATATTAGCCAAAAATCAATTCTAGATTGTCTAGACTTTGCTTTGTTGCTCCAAGTGAAGCTTTTTAAAGAAGGTACTTTTCTCTCCAGATATCAATTAGGTCAAATTTTTGCATTAATAATTTTAATTGTGCATTGGCATTAGTTTGCATCGTTATTGCGTTGTCTAGAGTAATGTTAAAATCACCTCCGATAACCAAATAAGCATGAGGCAATTTAGGTAGCCAATAGAGAATTCTGTTTTCTACCTCATTTAGTAAACTGTTGTCATGTATCGTGTTGTAGCCATAAAGGTTAACAATTATCAAATTGATATTATGAATATCCAAAACTTTAAAAATATAGAGACCGTTCCTGTCGCATTCTGTATGAAGTACAGTACCTGAAAAGGTGTTTTTGAAAGTGCAAACCCCAGCTGAACGTTGTGAAGCATGTGAAAAATACCCCTCACTTCCCCACTGAGACCCCCAAAAATGAACATCATTGGGAATAGTGTGAGTTTCCTGAACAAAACAGAAGTCAGTTTTGCATTGCTTGGTGAATAAAAATAAAGCCTTACATTCTAAATGATCTCTTAAACCCCTGCCGTTGAGCGAGATAACAAAGACATAATAATAAAGAAAAATAGACTGAGCCACCTAAACAGTTTTGACTATAAGAACTGCACAGTGATGTGAGAGCAGCATAGAAATGAAAAGCCAAAGTTCGCAGGTGGCTTATATTAAAGTAAGTTAACTTTTAACAAATTGTATATTAATTTCCTATAACAGTGGACATAATAGTGAGAAGCAAATAATATATTTCACCTCAGTCTGGAAGAGGAATTTCCTTTTTTTCAATAAAGGCACGACCACCCACAAAATAAGCTGCTTTACCAGCTTTTCGGGCCTCAGCCACCAGAGGCCAAAGCTTCACTCTGGTTTCTCTGTCAGCTTTGCAGAGATCCTCTGTAAAACAGATGCCGTTGGAAAGAGTTTTTAGCTGCGGCCCAAACTGCTGCTCTGCACACGCGGGAGGAAAATTGTATTATGATGCTTCTGGTACCATTGGGTCTTTTCACTCCAACACGAAGCACAGTATCAACAAGATCTGGGAGTTTTCTTCTATCCGAAGGTAACAGAGTTTGGCAGATTCAAATCACTTCCTTACGTATATCCTTCTCTTCTATGCGCTTTGGTATGCCGTGTAGCTTCAGGTTCCATCTTTCCATATCAGTAACTTGGACTCCAACACACTTATGTGTTTCTTCTCCGCATCCAGAGTGAGTTCGAGCTGAGAGACTTTCCCCTTCACCTCACTCATTTGGTTGCAGAGAGTTTCCACATGTCCTTCTAGAGATGCGATCTGCGTCGTGTTATCTTGAATCAGGGACTTTAGCTCATCTGACTGGCTACTGATAAGCTTCGACAACGTAGCAACGTCTGTGCTAGCTGCCTCATTTTTACCTTTCTTAGAAGGGGGTTTCTCTGGGGTAGCGGGCAGGGAGGGGAAATCTTCTTCGTCCATCACAGAAAGTCTTGGTGTCTCCATGTTAGCAGTGTAGTCGTGGCAATTGTCAATGAGGGCATTAACGTTGCTAGCATTGACTCTCGTTTTATCTGACTTCCCAGCGATTTTCCTTTTTGAGCTTAAGCTCGACATATTCCTTTAAGAAGGATTCTTTGAGTTGGTTTAAACTGGGAGAAGGTGTTACCACGCTTGGAAGAGTATATTTAAAGGCGTTCATAAGCTGGCTGCGAATATTAAAGTTCAATTTGAAAGCTGCTCTCAGAAACGTGACCGTTCACAGCGCCATCTTGGACCTGTCCCCACTGCTGCCGGGCTTGGTCTGTGGTGTACGTCATCACTTATGTAGCCAGTGTGTTGCGGCTCTTTCTGTTCGGCTTGAATCAATGACCGGCTTGAACACCAATCAGTGAAACGCTGTAATCATATACTGTATGTATATCGAAATATCGGAAACTCATAACTCAAATCACCGTTATTGAATAAAAGTAAATTGTGATATATTGATACTGAATTATTGTCCAGCCCTAGTTCACACATATTGTGTGGTTAAGTTATTACTAAAAAGCGTAGATAACACCCATCTATGTTAGCAATAGCATCGCTGTTATCCCAACCTATCATAGCATTAGCTAAATAGCCAGTAACTGCACAAATAACAAATGTGTACAAAATATCAGAGTACAGAACGAGCGTTCATCACTCCGTCAGCTGCAGGTTGAGGCGTATTTTAGGAGGAGAGATGTGAATGCAGAACTGAGGAGGCTTATTCACTGCAGCACCGAAAACTTAATATTACAGCCTTAGTTTTATTTAGTCATTAAATACTAACGTGACACAGGCTGCAACAGCAACTCACAATGTGTTATAATTAGTGCCAGACCATTTGTGACCATTATATATAAAATACAACTCTATCAAAGATGACATATTTTTGACATTTGAGAAAAGCATATCTGGTTTTTATTTTGGTTCATATATGATATATGCCATGATATATCTCATGACAAAGAAAATATCAGAGTTAGGAAAATGTCATTTAACATTAAAGGGCATCAGAAGGCTGCATAAATAATGTTTAGTTAACTTCACTCATGTTGGTTAAATAAGGCATACACCTTATATATTTTTCTACATGTTCTTTAAACTACTTCTAATTTGCATCAGCAAGAAGTACAAGATATATTTAATTCATCATTCATTCATACAATTAATTTATAGATTGACTTTTTTAAGGTTATATAATTTCCCAGTTATTTAATGTTTGTTGCATGTTTTTGGAAATTCTTCTGTTGTAAAGTTAAACATATAAGGACAAAATATTGTGAAACAGTAAAATATTCTGCCTCTTACTCGTATTTTTTTCGGTGTAAGCATTAATGAACCAAAAATTAGGTTAATTTATTCGTTATATCTATTTTTTTTTTTTTTTTAAACAGGTCGATTAATCTGTAATCAGGTTTTTTTTTCTGCCAAATATCGGAATCGGTATCAGCCTCAAAAAATTCAAATCAGCCGGGCCCTAGTTTTTACAATACTATCAGTTTAGATCCAGAATAATAGAACTTTATTCAGAATAATAGAACTTTCTTCAGAACAATAGAACTTTGTCATTGCAACAAGTGCAATGAAATAAATTTGAGAACAGGAAGTGTGAGCAGCCATTCTCACAGCAGACAATATATTTTCTTTTTCCCATTTTAAATGGCACACATGAAAAAAAAAAGAAGCACGGGTGTATCATCTGACTTCCATAACCTCAGAACAATCTGTCTGTATCATATTGGTTACCCTCTCTGAGTCAGAGCATTATTTTATACCCACTTTTTTCCCCATCTCGCCTCCATCAGCAGCCAGGCCATCTGTGCAGCCACCAAGTGACCGCTTCTCACTTACACGCCGCCCGTCGAGCTCCATCACTCATGTCCAGGCTGGAGCAGAGCGTGGGTTGCTGCTGCTTTCGATCCCACCCCACCCCAACACACTCTCCCAATCTGTGTCACTATACCTCCCTGCTATCAACAGCTGCAGACCCCTGACCCGACACACGCCAGCTGCCCCCCCCCCCCCCCGCCTCTAGCCAGCCCCACAGTCAACATCAGCATATGTTCTCCCTGGAGTATACACCAACACACGTGCCTCGCTCATCCTCCCCCTGAAAAGACATGCACATATATTGATAAGTAACACACGCAACAACTGTCTGAGCACCCCCCCCCCCCCCCCCAGCTTAAACTCAATTCATAAGTTTGAGATTTTTCTTTAAAAGCAACCATGAAATGGATGTTCTCCTCTTATTTATTTCATCACAATTTACTGGGTGAGTGAGCTTGTCAATGCTCTAATTTAGTGAGCAAACCTCTGTTTTGTATCTGAATAACTGCAGTTTTCAGCACATGATGCAGCTTTACTAAGAAATAAATTTCCCCGTCCTTTATTGTATCTAACCTTGCAGAAAGTTTTGTGTCCCCAGGATTTGTCTGTGGGATACAATAAGAAATGGTAAAGAAATGGTGCACTGAAATGTTCAAATGTCCAAGTAGACCTCTGTCTTTGTCTTTAACATACAGATGAAGATTTATTTACAGGTTTTGTCTTCATGGCAGCACAAAAAGCACAAAATATTCTGTCCAGCCAAAAGAAGAAACAAGAAAATGAATGTTGATTTAATTAAGCGAAGCACCTTCAGCTGGAAAAGTAAAGTTTCAACTCTATCTGATGCTTTTCAATGCTTCAACAACGTGGGAAGGCGCATCTTGCGGTCGAAGAAAAGATAAGATGTCACTCCGCTTCAGAAGGGTAGGATTATTGGTCAGCATTAAGCAAACAAAACAACAGAGATTGTTGAAACTACAAAAACTGGGTTAAATGCTGACCAAGGCATTAAGACCCAGAAGCACAGCGGTGATCTTCAAGGTAAAAATGTGGATGGAAGAAACTATCTGTAAAGTTGGCTAAATGTTCAGTTGTTTGTCAAAACCAGCAGGACTGAACATATGAGAGCTTTTGGAGACATTTAGGTCAAACGTTGGACATCACACTGGCTGGTTCCAGTTAACGGCTGTAGTTTTGACTTCCTAACGCACACTCCCATTCTTGATGATGACATATTAAAATAAGCAAATAGTGCAGGGATGGACATGTGTGCTTGTGAAATCTCCAGTTACTGAAGTTATTGGAAATGTTAACTGTCAGAAAGCTGAAAAAAACACGTTTAATGATTAATGATTAGTTTTCTAAACAAATCCAATGTCTGCACGAGGACGAGCTGTGAGGAGTCAGTCCTCCCAAACATTTTTTTCTAATTTTCCTTATGGTGCTCTCTTAATTGTGACATTTCTGAGATCAGGGTTAAACTTTGTTTCAGTCCATACTGCAAGGCTTCAGTCTCCACTGATAATGGATCAGTAGTGGAGAAGAATGGAGCTCTCGAGTGTGTGGTCTCTGTCACTAATCCTCATGACAGCTTATTGACCATTATAGCCTGAGGCTGGGAAGACTTAGAGCAGCAGCCAATACAGCCACAGCCTACACTGTTGTGGCCCATTGTGTGTTGACAAAGAAAGGCTGCATCTTTAACCTTTCACCTTTAAAACCTCTGCAACCTCCAGTACAATCAGCTCCCCATCAAAATAACATACCATCTCTTGTCCTGGCTGTCTCCCTGCTTGTGTATTGGCCCTGCGTGCTCAAAACTGTGTTTAGCACCGAGCTGTTCAATACTGTATCAGCAAATGTATCTGGCAGCTCTGACCTGCTACAGACTGACTGACTGAAAGGAGACATTTGAAGACTTCATCCTTTAAAAACCATTTCTGCACATTAGGTTTCAAATGGAGATAAATTACATCAATGACTTTCTTATTTTGGCCCTTTAACGTCTTATGTATCATATCTGATACACAGAGTTTCTGAGACCTATACTGTAAAAAACCCTGTTGGATACAATCTGTGGAAACCTTTAGCACACAGTAATGTACTGTATATATATATATATATATATATATATATATATATATATATATATATACATATATATATATATATAAATATATATATGTGTGTGTGTGTGTGTGCGTATAATAAAATCTTTAGATTAAACAAAATATAATTTTCTGTCCATTATTTTTTGGGTCAGTCATTAAAGGTGATGTCAACTTCCAAGGAGACAGAAAATAAAAGCACAATGGCATAAAAAAAAAAGGGTTAGCTACAACTTAAATTATATTTTTGTCCATCAAATGTGTAATATACCCAAAATGAATAATCTCAAGCCAACTTCATTTTGTCAAATACTCCCAGTCGACCCAGTGCTCAAGAATTTCTAAACACCACAAAAACAAAAACTCAAAATGGGTGAACTTCAGCCAATTCCATACTTTCAACTAAACCCACTAATGTCAGGCATCTATACTTTGCTGATGTTCGTAATATTCAAACTGATGTAAAACAATACGACATCCATTGCATCCATCATTTGGTCACACTGACGTAACAAATGGAGCTGTGCTGCCATTAGAAGGTTTACCTGATCAGCCACTACTTATCCTTTTCTGGTCTTGGGAGTTTGGCTTGAAATTAAAAATACAGCATGCCAAGAAAAAAAAAGTGTTTTCAGGAATGAAAGACAACATCCAACCTGTCTTTTTAGGATGGAAACTAGCCTTTGGCTAAAATCCAGGGTGTTTACATACCATGTTTTTATGTAACTGGACTGGTAACCTGTCCAGGGTATACCTCGCCTGTCACCTAGTTGCTGGTGCTGCTAGCTGACAGGCATTCAATTGTTTTCTAAAGAAATCCATGTCTGCACGAGGACTAGCTGTGAGGACAGTGGTCAGTCAGTCTTCCCAAACATTTTTTTCTAATTTTTCCTATGTCCTTATGTTTGGATTACGGGGGAGCCAAGGGGAGCTCAGCTCCCCTGAAAGGCAGAGGAGCTCCCCTAAAAACGTTCAGCTGATACTTTAACGGGACCCCTAAAAACCGTTCAATTTCAGGTTACAATAAAACTTTTCATTAGGTTTCTGATGTTTCTTGAAAAGAACAGCATTAATTTGTCAGCGCTGTGTATTTATTCATTTAATTAATTTGATTAATTAAATCTTCTAAACGACGCAGGTGATCCGTTCTGCTTCCTTCAGTGCCGTGGACAGAAGCGTTGTTCGTTTGCTGTGCTGTGAGCGTCCAAACAACAAACACTTGATATGCTTCTTTTTGTGGTTGTTAAAAGAACGTTGTCCTTTTTTCTGATTAAATAAGCTGCATATAGTACTAACAGAGGGTTTTTTTGGTAGTAACCACATTTTTGACCACGCTTCGTCTACAAACATAAGCGCATGCACGCGACTTGAGACGTCACGGTGTCCGGCCAAAAATTAGGCTCCTCCAAAAGCCCCGGTGTAATTTGAGCCCTGACCTGATTAATATGACCCTCAATGAGAACTGACTTCTGTGAGGTCTTAGGATGAACAGTGGTGGTGGGGGTGGTGGTGGTGGTGGGGGTTCTTTGATACTGCGAGTCTTCTCCCCCAAATGAGCCTGTTAGGATATTATCTGGCCCACTGTGACTTGGCTGCATCTTGATAAATGACTAGAAATGAGCATTTTTACTTTAAACTATGCCAACTTTGATGTGCAAGATAATCATTTTGAAATCAACTTTAAAAAGGCTAAAAAGTGTGACACCATAACACCTGTTTAAGCCAATTTAAACATTTGCTGTGCAATGGCTTCACATTTCCAACAAAAACTGCTCAATTAAGGGAATGCCTAGTCTGCAATATTTAACAAAAAGATGCTTGTTTGAGCCATCACAGATGACTTGGTGGCTTTACTCACTTGTCATGTCAATCAGCATTTAAAACAGAAATGATCCAACATGAGCTCAAGGTTTAAATTAATGAAGTATAAAATAGATGAGAACTAAATTTGTTTATCAGGACAGGGATACCAAAAGACCCCCGGATGGCCATTACCTGTATCCAGTGACTGTGACGTAGTGCAGACAACAAAGGTGGTAAATTACACTTGAACAATGCAATTCAGGGTTTTGTGACGTCAGCTCTGCTTCATCAATCAATCACCCCTTCCAACTATAAGATGGATGAGAGGAAGCAGCGGCTACAGATAGATCTTTGTTTTCTCTCTGCAGCAGCAGGACATAATGAATCCTGCTCTTGCTGAGAGGTCAGAGCAGAGACAGTGTCTTTACCCCGTGGGCACCATGCGACCCCCGCCCCCTCCAACAGAGACACCCATGCATGACAGTAAGGAGTTTCAGTTGGCCTCGGACAGTCTTCAAGGAGCAGATGGGGTTATAACCAAATATGGAGGGGAGATGCTGCCTCTGTTATGTGACCACCTGGCTGTGATGGGGTGCTGCTTTTGCTGAATCACCCTTATCAGAGGTCAGTGCTTCTTTAATGGGGAGGACATGCACGTCAGCGTTGGGTTACATCTGTACAACTTTGGGTGAAAGAGTTTAACTAATTTTATGTTTGATAGTTTCCCGAAGCAAATACAATCCTTGAAGCAAAAAAGCTAAGCAGTTCTTAATAAATAATGCATTGCTACTTTAAACAACCTCGATGGCTGGAAAACTAATTGGCGAATAAAAAACGGCTGGACGAGCATTTGAGAATGTTTACCATCATGTAGCATCCTCTCTTCTTATCTCTTCAAACTGTCTGCAAAAAGCATCCATGGTTTCCAGAAAGAACTTCACATTTTGATCCTGACGTCAGAACGGATTTCCACTTTGCCTCAAACCATTTTAAATTAGCTTTGGTCCAGAGAAGACATCAGTGTTTCTGATCGTTTTCACATATGGCTTCTTTTTCACATGAAAGTTCACTTGAAAATCCACAAATGCAGATTAAAGCTCTGTGGTCACAGACAGTGAATTCTTGAAGTGTTCCTGAGTCCATGCAGTGATTTCCAATAGAAATCATGTCTGGTTTAATGTAGTGCTGCCTAAAGGCCTTAAGATCACCAGCATTCAGTTTAGACATTTTGCCTTGTCCCATGCCCACAGAGACTCCTTCCCTATTCTCTGATACATTTGATATTATACACTGTAGATGGTGGGATCTGCAAAGTCTTCACAATTATTACATTAAGGGAAGTTATTTCTTCTGAAGTTGCTACACAATGTCTTAGACATGGTTTACCTCAGATTGATGAATCTCTGTCCACCTCTTCATGCGAGACTCTGCCTCTCTGAAATGCTCCTTTTATACCCAGCCATGTTACCGACCTGAACTACTTAACCTAATTAGTTGTCAAATGACCCTCCAGCTTTTTGATTTGTGCCAGTTGCTTTCCCTGTTCCAACAGAGATGTGCTTACAGATGTTCCTCCCACCAAATACAAAATAAGCTCAAATCGTCCTATAAATGGTAAAATGGCCCAGTTTGATATGTTGTTTATGCTCTACTGGGAACAGAATTATCATTCTATGAGAACTGCAAATCATCTGTTTTTATTGACAGGATCAAAAATCGCTTGGGCAGTTTAGTGAAAGTTGCTAGCAAAAAGGGCCTTTTGGTCATCTTTTACAAAAATGTTCTAAGGAAAGCTCATTCTATATAATAAATCGCCTGGACCACCTCTCCAGAAAGAGTTTGTTTTGTTGCCTTCGGGTCGTCGCTTCAGGGCCCCGTAAGGAGGACAAAAAGACTCTGTCGTTTGTCCCTACTGCTGTTCACCTACTAAACGGTAATGGCCATTACGGTGACAGAGTTGTTCTTTTTATTTGTTTTTAGTGGTTCTTATTTAACCTATTTTAAGCTTATTTATTGCTTGGATTGTGTGAAACTCTTTTTTTGACATATGCCATTGGTGTGATGTCTGTCCTCTGTGCACTGGCTGCAAAACCTATTTTCCCACTGGGGGCAATAAAGGGTTTGAATTGAACTGAATTGAATTGAATTGAATTAAATTAAATGTAATTTAATTAAATTGAAATTTTACAGTGTAAGAACTTTTTTTCGAATTAGGGTTGCATTTAATTAATTTTTACAAAGGTGGAAAAAAAAGTTAAGTTAGTCTCCATAGCTTAATTTTCAGATCATGCCTCCAGGTTGCTGGTTCCACTGTTCAAACTGAGCTTAATTCAGGATAAATTAAAGGGAGCGGCGGATGTTACAGGACTGCAGAGGAGCTGCAGGAGGCTCCATCACAGGGAAACCTCACTTGCCGCCTGATAACAGCTCAACTTCTAAAGACAGAACAGCGATATCAGGATAAATCATGAGGAAACGGGAAGTTCACCTTCAATATTTTGGCCAGAAATTACATAACTATAAAACTATAATTTGAATTGAGTGACTATTCAGATCAGATACTCATAGGACAGTTCATTCATTTTCATGTTACAGAGTACAGTCCGATGAATGAGTCACACCCATGTTACATCTACCCCCTCACCATCCATCTGAGGCATTTACTGCATTAAAATCTGTAAAAACACAGAATTGCTTGGGTCTCTCCCTCTGCCCAAAACTGAGTCTCTCTTAATTGCAGCCGTCCTGCTCTGCAAAGACTCTCACCGGCTGCTGGAGCCGGTGTTGCCAGATCTTATGACAGAAACAAGCAACCTGATCTATGAAAACAAGCCCAAACCAAGCAACTGGGTTCTTAAAAAAGAAGCCTAAAGTCGGTTGTTATAAGTGGACCTGACAACTGTGGAAACCAAGATGCCACAAAAACCCCAGCAGGATGTATAATTCCAATTAACACATTTCTGGATGACGTGATTAAGGCGTAATCCACTAAACTTCATTTGATTAATTTGGCCTTATGAAAATGTTCACATGGCTGATTCGTCTTCACAATAAGCCAATATAAGCAGATAGACTCCTCTTCATCTACCAAAGGTATCAAATTAAAAGTGTGTTTTTAATTTTTTTTTACTATAGCTATGCGTGGTCCAAAGGTCAGTCAATTCAGGGCCATTTCTGTGCAGCTCAGCAGACAGTCTGGGCTGTGAATAGCAGTCTAACTTCAGATCTATTCTGACTTGCCGCTCTCAGCACACCGTGCCGGATATTAGATGTGACAGATTGTGATGGAACTCAAAAGCTGGCTTCACAGGCAGCTTGGCAATCATCTTATGACCTCAACACCTGACCCTTGACCTCTTCGTGCAACACGGCACATCGTCTACTCCATCTTACGCTGCCCCTGGCTGGCCAAGCGCACGGCCCCGATGTGCTGGCCTCCCAGAGCCGTTCAAGTTCACAGACCTCACTTCATATCATCCATTTTTTTTTTTGTTGTTGTTTTTTCTCTATTTTTTTTATATCTAAAGACCTGAGAAAGCAAACTCAGCCCAATTACTAATTTGATTCTGATGGTTTATTCTTTTTTTTTTTATTCTGTTTTGTTTGTTTGTTTTAATACATGGCAGCCCCTCATATTAATAGTTTTGTCAACCACAATTAAAATTTATTTTCTATGGATCTTTTCCAGGACAGCCTCATGTCCATGTGCAAGCAATATTGTTTAACTGTGTTGTGTTAGAGGTTTTTAATTTTAAAGAATTTGTTCAGCTTAAATTTACAGTCGAATCAAGAACAACAATCAGCACCAGACTGAAAAAACTGTATGATGATACCGTAAATGAGCTGAATAAAAGTCGTCTGTCACCACTAATTCCTGGGCAAAGTTTACCACAGAGTCACTGTTATGTACTAATACAGAGTTGTTCTGCAGACCAAAGTCATGACAGAACGATTTACTACTGAAAACATTGTGAATGTGCTTCCCACAGCGAATGAACACGGGAGACTAAATGGATATGTAACAACATGATGCCAACACTGAGCAGTAGTAGGGGTGGGTGATATCGCTCAAAAATGATCTCACAATATGTTTCTAAAATATCTCAATAACGATATCGTAGACGATATTGATGTCTTTGGCCAAACAAGAAGTCACAGCCTGAAGTTTGTCCGGCGTACAAACAGGAAGGATGGACGGACAGGACAGGACATTCCTTCTGCTGTGGTGTTACGCTGATGTTACAGTCGTCACGGCAACGCGCACAGCTGGACAAACTGAATCTACATCATTCTAGGAATTTCTGAGTCGTATTATGGCTTTAAATTGATCCAGTATTCTTTGTGGGTTTTATTGTCATCTGGAATATTTAGAGCGACTCCACTGAATGAAACGGTTTCATCAGGACATTTAAAAAGTTTTTTGTTTTTTTTGTCCTCATCACAGCATTTCTGGCTCTAAATCTGGGGAAACACTGTATTGTTGTGGTATTTCTGAAATGCATTACTCATCAGATTATTACAGTAATCTGATTACTCCCAGATGAAGATTCTGATTGTCAAGTAAATGCACTCTGTGTTATATCAACAAATAGTGATCTGAGAATGTCTTTAATATTTAAGCGATATATTAATACACCTTCCTAATGTGAATCACTTTTAGTTTTTTGTTCTTTTCGTTTAAAGCAGAAATCAACATTCTGGACATTGTACAGCCGCACTCTGCTTTGCTCTGCCACGTTTCCTTGTTCACCTCAGTTCCACAGTGCAACACTGTGCTGTGTTAAATCACATCATAGGACTGAAATTAGGATCATGTGATCGGGGTATTTCATTTTCTACCAGTGTCAAAAATTCTATTCTATTCTATTCTATTCTATTCTAATATTGCAAACGATATGATATTGCACACTCCTAATTGGGAGACTGAGTATTTTTGCTTCAGAAGTTTATTCCTAACAGATAAACTTTCTCCATAAGTAGCTTAGTCATTATTTCCTATCTTATTCAATAAGTTTTAAGTATTTGATTAGAATGTTTAGCTTAGAAACTCAGCCAACAGAGACTGAACCCAGACAGCAAAGCAAAAAGAGAATATGCAAGTTTTCCTCTATCCAGCATTTTTTCCTTTAAAAACATGAAGCATTGTGTATATTAAGCTAAGTGATCCCCCCTGAAGGTTGTATGACATCAAACAATCGTGGCTTTTTCATTGTGCAGTCGTGAGTGTGTGCTGCATACACTCTTTAACTGTGCTACTCCTGACGTGTGGCCAGGCTGAGGGTCATGCTGTGGTCAGAGGGGTGGGGGACTATATCAATGCCACTTGACACGCTCAAAGGAACAAGTTCCCTTTCATCATTCCAGGGGTCAGAGTTTTACTGCCTCACAGAGCCAGCGAGCATACAGCGCTGAGCAAACTCAGGTCCACAGCAGCCATCTGATGATAATCATCTTACAAACAGCAGAAACACGTCACATCAGCTGCACGAGGAGCATCCCAACACTCAGCCGACAAAAACAGAGGCCAGCAGATTTCACCAGGATTCACTGACTTAATACAGGAGAGTAATTTTATCAGTAACTCACTAAATTTGGCTGTTTTGGTCATGAAATCAGTTTATCTAATTATACATCCACACATTCAAACAAAAAATTTTAAATTTAAACTATTTTTCAATTAAACATTGTGGGTTTGGGGAATAAAACATTTCCCGACTCAAGCTTCTCGAATAAGAAAGATTGTTTTGACTTCGTTTTATTCTTTGATTAGAATTAAATTTACCCCATAATTCTGTAAAAATGTCGTTGTCTTATGAAGGCAGGGGATGGGTTTGACACAAAAATGATTTTTATTTTCTTTAACCACTTTTATTTAATCAGTTTAATGAAACAATCATGTTGTTTCTAATATTTGGTTGTAACTAACTGACATTTATCGAAGTGACTCATTATGAACTCAGGCTGCAGAATATTAGGAAAGCATGTATGAAGGTAAACATGTACTGTATATAAGCCAATACTTAGAGGTAGGCAACCTTAAGTGTTTGCGGTGTAAACAACATTTTATATTTTTGTATTGCTATGAAAGCCATTAATGAAACAAAACACCACCTACTGGTTTAAACCGGGTGTATTTTTTAAAGCTTACCTGATGTAGAAGCAAGTCTCTCCTAGGCCAAGAAAATGTGCCCACCTACACGTGCGGATGCAAACTTCTGATCCAACTTATTTTGCTTGTTTTCCTCAACATTTTTAATACAGTGGCTTTGTATTTGTGCTGTTGGTGCAGTAAAAGTAACACTGGACTGTGTTGTCCCTCTCAGAACTACAAAACAAATCTATTACATATATTTGCTATATACCGTTTTTTTAAGGTCAGTTATTCCAACATTGTGGAGGTTGAGATGGGTTTTTGTGTCAGCCTCCTTTACCAGCATTTTTCAGTCCATTCTCAGAGAGCTTGCAGTTGAGTACTTAAATGGAGAAAACTGAGCCATACCACCTCAAACTGTAGGGGCAACGTTGTGCAGTGTAGCTGGTGTGTGACCAGCTACAGGGCCAAAGAAGAAGCAAACACACTCTATTTAATGGCTGCACGGACCCCCACTGTCTTTATGTCTTTTTATGTCTCTTTCGCAGAATGAACATCATCATGATCCTCTTCATCATCACCCTGTTTACTCTAGTCTGAAACTGATGTCTGAACTCAGAAGTAAACTCTAAACGCTGCACTGCCCTCGAGTGAAAGAACCAAGCAAATGTAATGGACATGTGTGTGGGCGGTGACATTTCACGACGTTTACAACAGGCATACGTGCTTCCATACATACATTTAGTCTGCACTTCATTCACTAATGCTAACTACACTTCACCAGTTTATCCTCCTGTAAGAGAAATGCAACCCTCATTAAAACACCTGTGCTTCATTGCTATCAAGTCAAAATGTCTGCCATATTAAAATTGTTTAGTGATCTTGGTGCATATTAATGTTGTGATAACATATTTTGCAGGCCCATTTTGAACCACTTTGGATCAAGCCATCAGCAGTTTCAGCCAAGCATCCACCCGCATTCAGGAAGGCTGCGACTCTTACAGCGTTTTTTACTGTTTATCCAACACAGGGGTGGGTCTAGAAACTTGTGACGAGGGGGCCAGTCAGAGGCACAGACTGGGGAAAAGGTGGCACATGTAAATTAGGCTTTTCGCTTTTCTGTTTGTTTTTGTTTTTTTGTTGTTGTTGTTGTTTTGTTTTGTTTTGTTTGTTTGCTTGTTTTTTGAAGATTTTAGGAGAGAATGAACTGAATATTGCAATTAAAGTGGTAATCTGGTGCAACAAAAAAAGGCTTAGTTTGTGAAAGCAAACATATATTTTCCTCATAGATAATTGTTTACTTAGGGTGACCCTGTCTTGTACGGCTTAAATCACTGCTACACAAACACTTTTACTTAACTAATAAGAAGAAAAACTTTCTTCTTATCAAATCAAATCACGTTTAAACAGTCTTTTTTTTCTTTGGCATTTTTGTTCGTTTATCTTCATTCATCACATCGGTTGGTTTTATGATATTTACATCTTCTTGTAACATGTAAACACTGAGCAGACAAATGTCAGCCATGAGGGCGGGTTGGTGACTGTGGTGGCAGCCTCTGTGGTCATAATGGCTCCAAACAGTTTCTCACAGTAGTGTCAAGCCAGATTATATTCTCATTATGTTAAGAGATTGGGTGGGGGTGCTTTGGGTATGAGTGTGTGTGTGCTTGAGTAGGAGAAAGAGTAGGAGTGGATTTTTAACTGCAGTTTTATATTATTTTGTATTTGCATTGTTTTTGAGTGCATTTTATCATATAAAGCACTTGCGCACGGAAAGTGCTTTAGAAATAAAATTTGATTTAAATAATTTAATGGTTCTTTTGTAAGAGAAGTGAGAAAAGCATCAACCTCAACTACACGTGTTTGTTTCAAAGATTCTCTGATTATTGGTCTGATTGTTAGAAAAATAAAAAAATAAAAAAGGCATACCAGGACTGAACACGTTCATTCGTTCACAAGATGAAACATGAACCAAATTTTGTGTTGTGTTGAGGTAATGAAAACAGTGAGTGTTTAATCATTTCCTCTGAAAAGAGTCAATGCTCGCAGTTCTCTTCCTGTTGACTGTGAAATGACTTGTTGCTCAGCTTCATCTGACCCAGCCTCCACGGGTAGCAACGGACGGAAGTCTCTAGCCATCTGAGTGAGCAACAACCTCTTCATGCATATACAAGTCCATCTCCTCGCCAAGTCGAACATCTGAGCCACACCTAGCTGCTGTGACTGCGAAAAGAACCCTACTTCTCTCCTCTTACATGGAAATATCTGAACTCCTCAGCTGCTCTTTTATAACCTTTCAACAACTGCATCCTGCAGACCTGCAGCTTCACAGGAAGACCATCCCTACTCTACATACCAAGTTCAGTGTTTTACAGCTGCCTGTAAACTCATCCTCCACCCAAATTCAAACTCAAACTGAAGACATTTATGGCCTCTGGCTAGGCTACGTGATGAATATCACAGAAGCCTGACAAAAGCGCAGCCCAATGATCCAGCATCGCTATACCATGTCATCCCACGCCCCCTCCTCCTCATACACTTGCTGTAATACACCCCCCACAAGATATGCTTCTTAGCAGCACACCATTTCCTCCCTCATCTTCTTGCCTCTGCTGCTCATTAGCAGCTGTTTGAGGTCCCGTCTGTGCCGGGACTGAGCTGACACAAACCTCTGAGAGAGTGCAGCCCCAGTGCTGATCCAAGGCCCGTAGCTCATGGATCAAGTGGAGGCTGTAAATACTTTCCCAGGTTACACTGAGGTCAGCGGAGAGCAGGGCCATTAATGCTTCAAGAGCAACATCCCACTGACCCTGGTCACTGTTCCCATAGCACTCATCCACCTCCTCCCCCACAGGTCCTTCACAGCAACACAAAACAAAAATCCCAGCAGAGATTCATGAAAAATAAAAACACACTTTGTGACACTACATCTGTCTTCAAGGGATTAATGAAACTTAAGTCAGATGCATGATGATTTTCTAGTTTTACTAATTAATCAGTTAATACACGAAGAAAAAAATAAAACAGTGAAAATAGAGCAAGAGTCTGGTTATTTATATAGTGGAAGACCAACAATCCCAGACCCAAATATGTTTTATCTAAAGAAACATTACACAAAACGAGGTAAGAAATGATCAGAAAACTGCAATTATATTTTTCTTCATGTTGATTAAAACGGTTTCTTTTAAATAAATAAACAAATGTTTTATTCCCTGAAGAAAAACAAAGTTCTCAGGAAAAAATCCTGTACAGTACACAAAGAAACAACGACATTAACACAAATAAGATTTAAAAAAAAAAGGCCAAAGGGGGTCAGGTCGGTTGGTCGTACGTACATACATATATTTTGTTTTTATTATCTTTACATTGATTTTTTTTAATGTAGAGATTTTATTCATTTGAGTTAAATGTTTAGACTCAATCACACAGTAGCTAATGTCAACTGGTAAATATTCTATATTGAGTGTGAATGTGATCATTCATGGTTGTTTATCACTACATCAGCCTGGATAATTAGTTAACCACAAATTAATTAAAGTATATACACTTAACACACAAGGTAAGGAAATTTACAACTAATCTTTCTTTATTTCCCTTTTAAAGGGAGCCACATTTGCACGGGAGAGGCATTTGTGGGGTGAACAGCAGAGCTGAGTATGTGAAAAACTTGTCAAATCTTTTCTGCCAATGCTGAACAGCTGATTCTGCTGCTGACTTACACCGCTGTTGGCAGCATATGCTCTGGAAGCTGGACTTGTGGAGGAACGTTGTGTTCAGTGATGAGTCCAGGTCAAAGTCTGAAGAAGACGTGGAGATGATTGCTGCGCTGAAAAACAAGAAGATGAGATTCTGCAACCAGTGGTAATCCCATTATCTCCACAGTGCGGAACCAAACTCCATCCATCAAGATGACAACTCTTGCCCCGCAGAGTGGCTTTATCAGACTATCTACAGGATTTGAGAACAGAGACGATGTAGTAGACTGCCTGCAGTCCTGACCTCACCACCACTAAACACTTGTAGGATCAGCTAGGGCTGTGGTTGGTGCCAGTGGACCAACACAAGCACATTCGCTGACTTGCAACAAACACCGGTTGAAGAATCCCACAGTAGTATGTAACCAAGATGGTAATCAGCATGAGTAGAAGGTACCAGGCTGACGTGGCTGTGTATGAATTTTCCACATGATACTGAGGCCCCTGGTTTCTAAATGCAAAAACTGTTAAATCACCAATATGTCTTGTTTCTTCTGACTTCAAACATCCAATCCAAAAAACGACACCAAACAAGAGTCAATAGCAGAATCAGCTGTTTGGCTTTAACAGAGAAGGTTTGTCAGATTTTTCATGGGTGCAACCCACTTACACAACTCTGCTGCTCATCCCACAAATTCCTTTTCCTTACTAATGTGGCTCCATTTAAAAGGGAAATAAACAGACTTTTTAACAGTATAAGATGCAAGAAATAATCCAAACACATTTCTTACTGTGTGTAAACGCTCAAGGCAATTTTATCTGTATAGCACCTTTCATGTACAAACAACTCAAAGTGTGTTACATAAAACATTAAAAGCACTGCAGGTGGTGCAAAGAGAGCATTAAAAAGTAGAACAAGGCAGTAACAAATAGCAAAAAAGTGCAATCAAAACGCCTTTAAACTGAACTTAAACCCATGAATACCTGCAAACTAAAATGAGCTTTTAGAAAATGTAATTTTCCTTTTAATCCCAGGAATAATTGTATTCAGTAAAAGCTACCCTGGCATTTTTATACGACCATTAAAGGTTTTTTTTTTCCTTCTAAAAAAGAATTTAGAATTATATATATATATATATATATATATATATATATATATATATATATATATATATATATATATATATGTGTGTTATAATAGAATAATATTTTCTTCACTCGTGGACATAAACTGACTGATGACGATGGGAGAAATAAATGGAGGAGTCTAACTGAAGTTTCTGTGTACAAAAATGACATCATTTAGTGATTTTTCTTTTTAGGAATTTGTTTAGAGCTTGAAATGTTCTAGCTTCTCATTTGCGAGTCCATGTTTGTTTTACAGGTTGAAGATTTTCAGCTTTTTTCTTCAGAATCAAAAAGCCAAATGATCATCAGCCCATTAATCCCTCAGAAAAATAAGTGGCTAAAAGAACTCATTATATGATAATTGTTGGGGGGAAATATCAAGTTTGGTTTAAAAGTTTGGTGGTTAAAAACTTAACTTTGACTGTTTTGCACTTTTTATATAAATAAATAAAAAAATAGAGAATTTTTTGTTCTCATCAGACCGACTTGATGCACGAAGCTGCAGCTCTCATCACTGCTTTTGAGGCTGATCTCCTGAGAGGAGAAGAAGAAAACACCACATGATTGATCACATCTCCCTGTATGTCCCCTCCATCACCCTCCACCCACCACCATCAGTGACTCCTCCTCTTACTGTACTCTTTGTGGCTTTTCATTCAAGCATCACAGCAGGACCAAGGGGAAAGTGTGTGTGTGTGTGTGTGTGGGGGGGGGGTTGCATCCTGTCCCTACCCCACTCACTGCCAGTAGTCCTCACCCTGTCCCCAGGGAGAAGACAGACCCCACAATCACCACAACCGTCACCATTGGAGCCAGAGCAGAGGCTGACAAAGCACCTTCTTTCAGCTTAGCTGGCTACTTGTGCCAGCCTAAAAAAAGGAAAAAAAAAAACCCAGGTTGGGTGGATGGGTCAACACAAATACCTCACCCCTCCACCCAACCTGACTTCCTCCTTTCTTTCTAGTCTTTTCTTCTTCCATTCAGTTCAATTACATTAAAACAAGCACACTTCACTGAGCAGATAGTGGGAGAGGGGGAAAGCCCAACTCAGAGATCAATGGAAATTGAGTCAGATCTTTAAATGTGGTTACGTGGAGAAGCTGCACGGAGCAGGAGCTGGAAGGAGCCGGCAGCGGCTTTGTTTCTGTGGAACAATGGGAGCTAGTGATAAGGCTTCAACAGTCCACACATCACCATTCAATTGGTCACCCAGCTGGACTTCAACATCTGGAACATCTGTCTTCAAAGGTGGCATCTCATATTTAAATGTATATATTTATATCACTCATTAAAAAGTGTGTATAAAACGGTAGGAAAATTCTCAGAAATAATTCTCTCTTTGATATCTTTCCTTTATTTCTTTTTGATTGAAATGATTAAGTAAATTAATGTTACTGTGTTTAAAAAGTCACTCCCAACTGCAATTTTACTAAATGAATATTAAGAAATTCAGGAAATGAAGAAGTAAAGAAAGTTGTATATTATATAAGAAAAACTTTAAAATAAATTTATTTGACATATTTAAACAAGCTTGACAATTTTAAGTTTCCTTTATTGTCTTGTTAACAAAAAAACATTGTGAAAATCAGACCTTGAATCAGGACGGATGTGTTGAGGAATTAAAGGAATTTTAAAATTGGAAATGACGATCAATCTTCTGTCTTGAGCATGTAGGGAGGGGGTGGGGGCATACGCGACTGGCGCCTATGTGGGGTATATGGGGCTCAGTTTGGGGCTGGAACGGGTCAGTATCATGATGAAGGAATAATAAATCGTTCAGGCAGAGTGAATGACTCCTCAACCTGCCAGGACACGTGAAGAGATGCAGGACCTGCTGCAGAAACACGTCAAATCCAATCAGCTGATGACACCATCCTGCTGTATGAAGACTTGTTTCTCCTTTATACATATTTTCC